>NC_135478.1:229671481-229964333 GCF_052094955.1 Ictidomys tridecemlineatus
TAGTTTAGTGTTGCCCACCTGCCACGTGGCGGTCCTCAGAACACAGACGCAAACCCCACTCACAGATGTCCAGGAGGCCCCAGGCCCTTCTCTGAGGTGGTCACAGGCCTTGGGAGAGGGCCCTGGCCAAGACTGCGAGGACAGGAGGAAGGTGCTGGGCGCAGACCTGCCCAGCAGAGCACAGGTGAGTGGAGGAAGGAAGCCAGGCGGGGCAGGTCATGCAGGTCTTGGCTCCTCCCCCAGGGTGGCATCTCGTTGGGGGTCTTGGGCCTCAAGGAGGACCCTTTGGTTTGGGTGTACATTGGAGGCCCAGGAAGTCTCCCACCACCCCGGGAAGCCCCGTCTCCCAGGGCTGCTGCCCCCTCCCGGCTGGAGTTTCCCCGTCAGTGCTCGGTGCCCCGGGCTCACTCTGGCGGGGAATCCCGGCGTGCCAGGCCCTTTGAAGTGGGAGCCCCATCAGGCCTGCAGGGTTCCATCTGGGCTTCAAAGGCAGATGAAGAGGGAGCTTCTGCCATGCAGGGGTGGGAGGACAGGCTCCCCTGCTCCCTTAAAGCCAGGGCACCAGGGAACCTGGAGCTGTCCGTGCAGTTCTGCCCTGGCCTCCCGGTCCTTACCTCCCCTGAGCTAGGAGAACCTCATTCACTCACTCACCAAGAGTCTGCTGGTATCCCAGGGGCCGGCTGCAGACAGATGGCTGTGGCTGTGGGTCCTCTCCTGCTCCAGCAAACCCCTCTCAGCCTACCTGCTCCATGCTGTCACACAGTGCCCTGGCCTCCGAATCCCTGCCATTGTCCTCACCTCCTTGAGCTCAGTCTCCAGGAAGCCCAGCTACTCCACATCAGCTGGGATCCTGATAGATTGGCCACCTACGGGGGCCACCTCAAGCAAGTCAAGTGGCTGATCTCCGCTTCAGTCCCCTGGGAGGACTGCACCTGGCCTGCCCTCCAGGAGGCCGGGCGAGTGGTGTGCTGCTCAGGCCTGGCTTGCAGACTCTCAGCTGCACGGTGGCCACATGGATCCAGGGTGCATGTGCCACTTGCCATCCCACCTGGGCATGCAGTGAATGTGGAAGGGGTGCTGTCAATGGCCCCTGAACAGCAGGGCAGCAGGCCCCCAACCCACATTCCCGAGACACATGGCCAGCTCTGCAGTGTGCATGTGGCCGCCCCTCCCGCCAGCCAGAGCCTTCCTTTCCTGTCTTCCACAGCACAGCTCTGAAAACTGTAAGTTACAAACCATTAGTGGATTTTTAAATCAATTTGGTGGGTCATGACCAGCACTTACATTAAAAAAGAAATAGGATAACATAAAACAGAAAGACGGAGGACACCTTGTGGAGGAGGGGTGAGATGGACGCTGTCCCATGAAACTCATTTGCTGACGGGCACATGCACACAGTGCTGGGGACGCACCATGGCCTGGGAGAGGCCGCTCCCAGCTGAAGGCGGTCCTCGTTCCTCTAAAAGCCACTCTTCTGGAAAGCCACGGGTCATCGATCGCATTGCCCATGCCACCAGCCGCCTGCCCCTCGAAGGCCCTTCTCTGTAGCAGGAACACCGTGTTGGCTCCTCCCAGCTTTGTGGGACAGCGCTGCGGGCCTCCTGGGGTCTTCCTGTGGGTGGTGACGGCCCCACTGTTCCCTGACCCTCCTTGGCTGCCCCGGCCCAGGCCAGCTTCAAGATCACTTCCTCTTGTCTATAGATTTGCCTTCAGTTAGGTTAGGCGTGCCTTGCAGGTGGCCCTGGTGGCCAACACAGGAGGCACACTCAAGGCACACACATGGCTTCTGCAGAGCGTTGGGGTGTTCCTTGTGGGAGGCTCTGAGGTCTGGGCCTCCCAGGCTTCTGTGGTCCTGTAGGGCAGGGCGCAGAAAGGCTCAGCTGATGCCCCCGATGTCACCCATAAGAACTGGAATCCACGCTTCCTTAGAGGTGACTTTGTACCAGGAGACTGGGTAACCCTGGTCTGCAGGTGGGGAAACCGGCACCGGCTCCCGAGTCAGCAGGGGTCTCACAGCTGAGCGTCGGCACCAGGACTCAAACCCTCACACTAGACGGTGGCGCTTCACTGCTGCTGTGGAACCCCGGACTACAGAGCACGCAAGGTGTCCGCAGGATCAAGAGGTTGCCGGGCAGGCCACCATGGCCATTCTGTCTCTTTAGGCTTGGCATCTCCCCTGGCCCTGATAGTGCTGGGCTGGGCACTACCCTCTGCTGAGACTTTCTGCTGCTCGTTTCCCTGCCAGGGCCTGAGGGGGTCTGCAGGACCTTCTGGGAGACTACAGGGGCCTCTGGGGGTCCTGCTGGGTGTCCTGCTGGGGACCTGCTGAGGAACCGGCGTGGGGCCTGCAGGGTCTTGTGGGACTTGCTTCCTGTCTGTTCTGCCTCCAGGACAGCCGTCCAGGTCACAGGCCCATCAGGCACCAATGGACCTCCCCATACAGCATCTGTGTACCTCCACAAACCTGTACGGTGGGGAGGAGAAAGGGGAAATGAGGTGATAAAAGTGAAACTAAGTTATTATCTCAAAATGTTCCGGAAACCAAAATAGAAAAAATCCTGGAGGTATTTTGAAGCCAGATGAAAACTTTGTAGGTAGATTCTCGGGCTTCACGCCTCCTTCTCACCACAGTTAAACCCAGATTTTGCATGGAGAGGGTCTGGTGGGACTGCCCACACTCCCGCCTCCAGGGGAGAGTGGAGGGTCCCCCGTGGGGGCAGCCCCCATCGTCCTCATCTGGTTCCTTCTCTGCTGCTCTAGCAGAACAGCAGACTCGGGAATTCATAAGGAACAGATTGACTTCTCATTGCTCGGAAGGCTAGAAAGTGCAAGGTTGAGGGCTGCGTCTGGTGGGGCCTTTGGTGGTGTCACCCCATGGCGGAAGGCGGAAAGGGGATGAAGGCACAGGACAGGCTTGCCTTTATAATAAACCCACTCTCAATATGGGGGGCCACGCCTGTAATAACAGCGACAATCCCCCTGAGAGGACAGCAGCAATGAGTCTGGAGTCTCCAGGATGGTCTCTCCCATGCGCTGGACACACTGGGCTGGCCCCACAGCTCCGGGCAGCCCTGCTCCTGTGGCTTGCTGGCTCAGCCCAAGGTGGCTCCCCCAGTGAGACCCACCTGCAGCTCTCTAGAGCTCGATGGCCCTGGTCTCACTGGTCCTGCCCCTGCACCCATGGCTCAAGCACTTTAGTCAGTTTTTGCATGACTGTGACAAAAAATACCCAACAAGAATGACCTGGACGAGTGAAGTTCATTGGGGCTCACGGTTCCAGAGGCCTCAGTGCACACACTGCTGACTCCATTGCTCTAGGCCCAGGTTGGGGAAGGGGCCGCAGGGAAGATGCCCCCTTCCAGGGCAGCCCACCTGCCTACAGCCCCACCCAGCGCGTCCACACACACTAGATGACTGACCAGCTCACAGCCCTCTAGCCATCCCACGTCTGAACACTGCTTCACTAATAGGAGGCTTGGGGAACCTCAGATCCAAACAGGACAAGGAGGGGGTGCCCTGGGGGCTCTCTGCCACACCATGCTGTAGGTCTCTCTCTGGGACCCAGGCTGTCCATGACATCCTCTGAAACCAGGTTGGTGCTGCCAGGCCCCTCAGCTCCCAGACTCTGCATCTGCAGAACGGGTAACACACAGGTGCCATCGGGTCTCCAGATCAGCCACCTGAGCTATGTCGTGGCTGGGCAGCTGAGGAGCACAGCACCAAGCTGTGGAGAGTGGACCTTTAAGGACCACAGGGCAGTGAATGCTGAGATCCTAGAGGGACCTCGCGGCAAGCCGGGCCCTGTGGTCCTGCCCTGGCCTGCGGTGGAGGATCCAGGCTCCTCCTGATGTCATGGTAGCTAGCACTTGGCCCTTCTCCCCAGTGAGCCCTGTAGCCCAGGTCGCTCTGGCCCACCCGAGCGCTCTCTCCTGAGCACACCTTTCCTTCCTTTATGGTTCTGGGGCACGGCCACCAGGTCTCCTGGGGGAGGGTGTGCGGGGCACAGCTACTCTTCTCTTCTGGACCCTCTCCAGAATGGTGCCTGTGCCCTGCTCACAGCCATGGGAACTCCTCAGGACTCCTCCAGCCTCCACCCAGGGACAGAACCACAGTGGCGTGCTCCTCAGGACGCACCTGTCACCAAGAACTGCCCGAGGGCAGCCCTCACAGCAGCAGCCCCAGGCCTCGTTCTGGTCTCCTGTCTCAGTCTTCCTCGAGCTGCTGTCACAGAGCCACAGAGGGATGACTGGTAAAGACAGGGCACCTATTTCTGAGGGTTCTGGAGGCCAAGATCAAGGTGCCGGTCTCTGGAGAGGGCCTTCTGCTACAGCGGCCATGGGGGACGGGAGACTAGGTCATTCTCATGAGACACGCTCCGCAACGGCGTTAACCCAGGCGTGAGGGCAACACCCTGTGACCTCTGGCCTGTTACAGGTCCCACCTGTCAGCACTGCGGCTTGAGGATTTGCCCCGGGACACGTTCCAACCACAGCCTCTTCCTTCCCTGGGACAATCAACGCAGGAGGAGAGTGAGAGCTGGGGGCGGCCTCCGGGGCTCCGGGGGAGGGTCCCTGATGCTGAAGAGAGTCCAGAGGCTGCTCTCTGCGCTCAATGTCCAGGTGGGGACAGCAGTGGCCCTCTTGCTCCTGAATAGGGTGCTGTGAGCCTCGCGGGCCTCAGCGTGGCGCCTGTAGAAGCCGCATGGCACAGCCTGGCGGGAGGCAGGAGGACACGCTTCTTGGTGACTGGTGACGTGGTGGCACACTGCCTCTGCCAGGGCTGCCTCGGGCGGGCACCAGCCACAGGGCAGGGCCCAGGGTCTGGCTCCAGGGGGACTCGTAAGTGCCGTGGCCCTGGCCCTGCAGCCAGACTCCAGGGACACTCCTGCCAGCCTCGTGTTCTGTCATGTGACTTGGGGACTCTCTTTCTGCCAGAGCTAGGGCTTGGGTTTGGTCGTCCACTTCTGAGCTCAGGGGAGGGGCTGGATGTGGGTGGTCACAGACTCCATCTGTCTGTGAAGTCAGCGTGCCACAAGTTACAGAGCTGGGACGGCCAGACGCCAGCCTCAGTGAGCCCGAGAGCACCCTGCACGTGAGCGGAACCAGCGTGGCCCACCTTCCCCCTGGAAGACGAGAAGCTTTAATCAGCCCTCTCCTGGTATCAGCCTCACCCCTCGGTCTGCGTGGGGCTTTCCTGCGCGATCGTTCCATCGGCCTGTTTCCTGGGAGTGTTTCTACGTGGTGCTGGGGCTGTCACCTGGGAGCATCCTCATGATTAGATATGGGAGCCCCCGGGCACCCCCGTTTCTTCTTCATCCTGGACTAGGAGGAAGTCCCTGTGACGTTCTCAGGCACTGTATCGGGTGTGGGGACCGTCCCTTCCTCCTCACCTGAGCCATCTGTCACTCTTCCTAAGCAGCAAGACTTGCCTGTCTTCGACCTTTCCACGCTGACCCTCCCTGCTGTGGGCGGTCACTTCATCAGGAGTCCAGCATGGCTCTGAGATTGAGCACAGAGGTGGCCCCTGCCAGGCCTCCTGCTTCAGACATGAGCTTCCTGTCCTGGCTCCCTGGGGGTCTGCCGTGTCCCCGGGGTCTGCTTGGAGTCAGGGCTACAGTCACTGTGCAGGGCCACCAGCTCCCTCGTCCCCTCTGACTTCTCCACGGTTCCCATCATGGTGAGCAGGGAACCAAGTCCTCACCTGGTGCCGTGGGCCTGGTGACAGGTTCTCGGGAGCCGTGGGGGTGGGGGAGGAAGCAGTGGAGAGTTCAGCAATGATTGCTTTTATTTAAAATTCGTGCCCCACGTGACCCTACTTTATTTAACACCCCAACACACATCAGAGCTATTGACAATTATGTGGAACTTAGACTCATCTAATTATTCCTTAGGATCTCTCAGTTTTAAAGTGAACTGAATGACCCTTTTAGAGACATGTTATTTCCCTGCTTCTCTACATTCTCAGCCCTAATTGGTTAAATGAAGGGATTGCTAAGTGTAAACCAGGTTCCGTGGCTTGTGCAATCAGCAACAGTTTTCTTTCAAATGAATTCAAGTCGAACTTGGCAAAAGGTGAAAGGAAGCGTCAATAATTCAAGCTAGTTATGTTTTTCTTTCCTTATTAAAGCAGTTAGGTGATCTTTGTTCTTCCAAGACAGCTCTGAGGCCCATTAGGCCATCTGCAGCTTTGCTCCCTCACCTGTGTGCGCGGGCGGCAGTCATCCCTGGCTGGGATTGCACCCTGTCCAAGAGCGAGGAGGGGACCTTGCAGGACATGCAGAATCTGGCTCAGCCTTCTGAAGTCAGACCCCCAAATCAGGGTCCCGTGGGTATCAGAGGCCACAGGGCTGGTGTTGGGGTCAGAAGGAGAGCCAGGGCCAGCAGCTGTGCCCAGCAGCCCTGCGGGGCAGGTTCCCACGTGCTCTCACGGTGCAGCCGCCGTGCTGGGTGGAGGAGGTGCTGGAATTCCCCTGCTGGAATCTCCCAATCCCGTCCATCCTCCAGGCCATCACCACACTCCTCCTTTCTGGTCATCCCAGAGGCTGGACACCAAGCGTGGAGCCCCGGCTCTCCTGGCCCCTCAGCAACCTGAGTCTCCCCAGGCCCCAGAGGCAGCGGGTGTCATGCCAACTTCATAGACCAGGAAACAGGCACGTGGAGGTGAGATGAGCCACGCGACACCACTTGGGGACAGGGGTGAAGCCACGGTCAGAGCCCTGCCTGCAGGACCTCAGGCGGATGCTGACACCATCCGACACTCCCACGGGCTCACACTGTGCAGCTGTGGGTGGAGTCTGCGATCCAGTTCCCCAACCAGGAGCCCGCGAGTGCCCTGTACCTATCCCCGTATCCTCGGCCTAGAGCACTGGCAGATTCTGGAGTCCCTGTGAGTGTGGGCGCTGAGGGCTCACAGTGAAGCTGAGGGCACTGTGCCCGGTAAGGATGGTATGTGGAGCCTCTGACAAGCCCACAGTGGGGTGCTGCCCGAGGGGTGTGCGCTCTTCTGGCCCTGGTGTGTTCCACCGCCCAGGCCATCGCTACCTGCTGGGCTTTCCTGCACTGCCCACGTGCTCTCGGTGACTTCTGAGATCCGACTTGTCTGATCTTCAGGCACAGCCAGATGTTAAATCTGCTTCTAGGAAGAACCAGCACCAGGGGCAGCACCACTGTGAAAACAACGTGTGTGTGCGTCTGTGTGTGCGTCTGTGTGTGACAACATGTGTGTCTGCCTGTGTGTGCGTGCACTTGTGTCTGATGGACATATTTATGGGGTGTGTGTTGGTGTGTGTGTGTGTGTGTGTTTGCTTGAAGGTGTGTCTGGGCCACCATGAGCCTGGGAGGTGGGCAGGAGGCCCTTGTGTGACTTGGGCTGGCTCTGTGCCTGAGCAGGTAGA
This sequence comes from Ictidomys tridecemlineatus, assembly GCF_052094955.1. Classification (NCBI taxonomy): domain Eukaryota; kingdom Metazoa; phylum Chordata; class Mammalia; order Rodentia; family Sciuridae; genus Ictidomys; species Ictidomys tridecemlineatus. The sequence goes on from NC_135478.1 coordinate 229,678,875, forward strand.
CCTGTGCCACCCCACCATGTGAGGACATCCCAGCGGCAATGCTGGCTTAGGGACTGCGGGGGTAGTGGGTGGGCCCTGGCCTCTGAGCCGGAACATGGCTGGCCTTGGCTGCAGGAATAGCAAGATCTGAGGAGGCCAGGGCCTGTTCAGCACCCAGCCAGAAGCTTGGGTCTGACAAGCCTTGCTCTCCCTGCCCTCCTCTGAAGCCATGTGAGATGTCACCTCCCACCTAGACACCTGTCCTCTGCCTGTAGGCATCTCTTCTAGAACCCACGTTCACCTCGACCCACCTGCACATGCTCCTTTCCTGGCCAGCTGCCTGGCCTGCCTTGTCCTCATGTGACCCTCCAGAGGCCATCTGTGAGGCTGTCCTCCTGGCCTCCCTCCTCCCCTGACACCAGAGTGCCGTCAACTCTGTGACACAGCTTCAACAGGCTCTGGACACAGGGATTCCCCAGGTTCGGCCAAGATGCTGGCCCTCCCACAGTGGCCAGTCCCAGCTCTGGGTGACCACTCCAGGAGAGGACCCTGGAGTCTGCAGTGCTCTGCACAGGTGAGTGGGCCGCGGCCTCGGCTCGGAACTTCCACCTCCGTGGTTTGAACACCTGCTCAGGAGGCACCTCGAGGTCTGCAGGAGAGACGAGCTCACGTGTGCAGCACTGAGCCTCTTCTGCCACATCCCCTCCCCTGATCCCTCCTTGCAGAATTCAAATCCCCAATTCCCCACAACGGCGACCCAGTTTCAGGGCTGACATTCTGTGCTATTTTCCCCCACTTAGAGACGGATTATTTCTTTGCCCCTTGGAATTGATGATAATAGGGTTTTGCTGTACATATTCATAATTCTCTGGGCAAGTCATTTGGCCATATGGATTTTATAGAGCAGCATTTCTCAGACTTTAATGTGCACAGGTATCACCTGGGAGTTCTGTTCAAATGAGCATTCGGTGGGTCGGTCTGCAGTGAGGTCCGAGAGAAGCATGAGGGACAAGCTCCCAGGCCCTCGGGTCCCACCTGCCAAGGGAAGTCTGCGGGGGGACCTGGAGCCCCACGGCTCCCTCACTTTGAGCTCTGGATAGTTGCTCTCAATCGCAGAGCACCCTCTCTCTCCAAAAGTGACATAGGGACTCACTTGCAGACCAGAGGGTCTGTGGAAGGCCATTTCTCTCTGGTCACTCCTCACGCTCATTTATGCCTGTATCCAGCTATACCAGGTTCCCCACCCTGTGTGCGGCCACCTTATGCGGATGGCGTCCAATCCCCTGTCACTGTGGGAGTGTGAGGGGCCCTCCGCCAGCTGCTGAGGGGACAGCAGCCCTTCACACGTTGGGGTTCGCAGGGCCACCAGATCCAGGTGCTCCGACGGCATCTCCCGAGCTCCGTGAGCTGGCTCCGCCTCTGCTGCTGAGGCTGGCCCTGTCCCCAGGTAGGTGTTGTGTACTGTGGTGGGAACTCACGGTCAGACCTGGACAGTCCTTACAGAGGAGAGACAGACGGGCCTCCCCACCACATTAGTCTCTGAAATGACTAGCCACTTCTCTGCCCCAAGCCCACCTCTTGGCCCATCCACCCCGCATGCCACTTGGGATGGATTCCAGAAGTCAGGGTTCCACTCAGCCATGACCCCCTGCCCTGCCACGGTGGACCTTCGTGGGTCCCTGCTGGCCACCCAGGTGAGGCGGATGGCTTCGTGCACCCGAGTTTCACCAACTTAGTGACAACAGCTCTCTACCTCTCAGCCCAGGGTTCTGTCTGGGCTGCACAGTGAAATCACCTGTGCCGACTCCCAAATGCCCAGGCCCCGCCCAGAGTCAGTGCTGGCAGCCCGGGCATAGCATTCCCTTAAGCTCCCCAGCTTCGAAAGTGCAGCCAAGATTACAATCTCAGTGGAGACAAGGCTTGACGTGCCGGGGAATAAAGGCTTCTGAAACCGGGCTCCACGGGATCTCAGAGCCTTCCGACTTTCACCCCTTCCTTTCATGGGTGAAGGAACTTGCCCAGAGCCATGTGGAAAGTGGTAAGTCTAGAACACCAGGCACCTAGTTTGCAGCTCTGTGTTCTTTTTATAACACCTGATTTCATACATGTCGAAAGGGAAGCTAAACATCACAAAGCCACACAGCCCAGGGCACAGAAAGCTCCCTGGCAATTCTGGAAAGGAAGAAAAAAATACTTTGAAAATATCAAGGTTATTACCAGATGTCAAATGAATGTCATGAAAGTGCTTCAAGTGTTTTCAACACACTGAGACTAATTTAATTTATTTAAATGTCTTTGTTAGTGTGAGGCAGTCTTAGCACTGTGCCTTGCTGTTTCACCCACCACTGGTCACCTAAAAGCGACCTCAGACTGAAGCCCCTGCAGGATCTGTTCTACTGCAGCTGACCAGGGTTCAAGACACTTCACAGTGTGGGGTCAGAGTTGTGGCTGCTCTCCAGGGAGGCGCTCAGAGTTGGGGGTCCTGTTCACCGCGACTCTCAGATTGAAGTTCTCGCTGAAGACTTCCAAGCAGAGCAGCACGTGTGTGTGTAAGTGACCATGAGAGTGCACATGTGTGGGTGTGTGCATGTGAGCATGAGTGTGCACAAGTGTGCATGTGTGTGGGTGTGTGAACGTGCACGTGAGCATGAGCAACTCTGTGCACATGGTGTATGAGTGCAGATGTGTGCCAGTGGGTGTGTGAGTAGGTGTGGGGTGAAGTGGGTGTGGGCTTTGGCCTGCTGTCTTAACCTAGACCCTGGCCTCCCTCGGCCAGCTGGCTGATGCCTTCGACGTCAGTGCTGCTGCCCTGCTGGTCTCCTGGCCCCAGCTGTGGCTCTTGGTGGAAATGCCAGAGCCCTCTGCTTTGTGGTCAGCTCACCTCCCCCTCTTCCTAAGGTGCTGCTGGACCCTGGGTGGACTTTGCTGACCCTGCACAGAGGTCTGGCCAGGGCAGGGGCAGAGGCTCAGTACTGGTTCCAGGGGCTGGGTGCCCAGCTGCTTGTTAGGTGGAGTTTAAAACAACAGCAGTCCGGGAGGACAGCCCTGTCCTGAGAGGGCCCAGCCCTGAGTTCCAGTTGTGACGGTAACCCTGTGTCCCCAGCAGTGACAGGACTCAAGTGCTATAAAGGAAGTGTCTAAAGTCCGCCTGCTCGTACGACACCAGTCAGGAACCCTTTCATGTCTGACTCACTTAAGCTGGAGCCGTGACTTAACATCACTGTGTGCCTTTATATTATTGAAGTTTAAAGGAATGCCTTTCAAAACCAATGTTTGGCTCGCGATGAAAGGGAGCCAGCAGCTTATTCTAAGATACATTCAATAATTACATAAGTAACCCTTTAAATACTAGATATGCAAATACTGCTCTATTCTTCCTATAATTACTCTGTGTACACGGTTTGATAAAATCCCAAGATTGTAATACATGTTTATGGAGAAGATTAGCAAATATGATTTCATTCTGAATGGAAGAAGTGAGCTAGGAATTTGAGGCTTCGCAGCTGCTGTGCGTGGCTGTGTGGGGACGTTCGCTGGGAAGGGATGGCAGAGCCGGTGGGGGCTCTGGGCCTGACCCTGGTGGAGGGGACCGTGGCCTCTGAGGATCCCAGGTCCCCGATGACACGTGCTCCCATGGAGGGAACAGCTCTATCCATCCACTGGGTGGGAAGTAACTGTGGGGTTCAGAGACCTCGTCCCCACCTCACTTGGTGCAGGGTGGGGGGTCTGTCACATGCCCCCTTCCTCACATTGTCCCCTAACCCTGCGAGGCGGAGGAGTACAAGTGACACGGGCTCAGATCAGCAGGCTTCCCTTCTCCTCCCCAGAACACTTTTAGAAAGAAGCATTTTTCAGCGTGATTCATGCTCACTGTAAAGATAACCAAGGAATGCTGAGGGTGATTGCTGTTCACCTTTCCTGACCTCATAGACCAGAGAGGACACTGTCGGCAGCTCTGCATGTATCCATCCGCACACTCCACCTGCGTGTAGAGGCATGCGTGTGTGAGCCCCCATGTGCCTTTGAACTTGGGAGTCACGTGAGGGGCTCTGCTTTGTAACTTGCTTCATTCATTCCTGTGGACTTTGTGGCTTTCAGCTTGTCACTTGGACTATCTCCCGTAACTATGACAAAATGCCCAATACTGAGGACTTCATAAAAACAAAAGGTTCATTTATCTCACAGTCCTGGAGATTGAAATGCACAGCACAGCGTCCTCCGGGCTCTGGCGGGTCTCTTCTGGCTACGTCACATGTGATAGGCCACATCTTGGTGGGGCCTGTGGGAGAGGGAGAGGCCACGTGGAAAGCCAGGGAGGCTGTGGGACTCAGAGGCTGTGTCCCTCTTTAAAGCGACTCACTCCCTTGGGAGCTAAGTCCCACGAGAACCACACTGATGCCTGGAGTCAGGGGCCCCGATGGCCCACCCACTTGCAGCAGCCCCACCCCACAAAGGTGGCACCACCTCAGCACCGGCACACGGGGCCTGAGCTTCCCGCACACCAGCTTTGAGGACCTAGTCGAGCCACATCCCAGCCACAGCGCAGCTCGCGCAGGCCTGGCTCATGCCCCGACTGGTGAGGGTTAGGGTTAGGGTGGGACCGTGGGACCCTCCCATCTTCACCTTCACCCACACACTCGGGGCCAACCGCAGCCCCTGGAGCTCCAGCTCCAGGCCACGGGAGACCCCTGGCCAGCCACGTGTGCGACGGACCCTGGGCGCTCACTCACCCCCACGAGGACTTATCAGTCCACTTATCCGTGTGTACCAGCTGTGCCCAGGACAGGCACCGCGGGCACAGGCTCACGCTCCTGGGAGCTGACACTGGGGCACGCCACGGGTGGGTGATGAGCCAACGCACGTGGAAAGCGGGCAATTACGTGGCGCCTGGTGGAAAGTGCGAAGAGGGAAACGAGGAGGGGGAGACGAGGTGCTGCTGCGTGTGGGCGGGGGCAGCAGTGAGGGAGGCCCTCAGCAGACAGGAAGTGCGGTCCAGGTGGAGGAGCTGGGGGTCGGCAGGGAGCCCTGGAGTGGAGTGACAGGAGCAGGGACAGTGAGGGCAGGGGCGATGCGGGGCGTCTGGGCCCAGGCCAGCCCTGGGCTCTTAGGCTGGGTGGGTGTGGAGACTGCGGCGTCTGAGCGGAGGGCAGTACCAGGAAGACCCTGGGCCTGGCTCGGAGACGGACTGTGGGAAGCACCTGAGAAGCTGAGCGGGGGCTGTCAGGGTACCAGCCCAGGCCACAGAGCATGGGGAGGCCAGGGAAGGCCAGGGAAGGCAGGGAAGGCCAGGGAAGGCCAGGGAAGGCAGGGAAGGCCGGGGAAGGCCAGGGAAGGCCAGGGAAGGCCAGGGAAGGTCAGGCAAGGCCAGGCAAGGCCAGTGGAAGGCCAGGGGAAGGCCAGGGAAGGCCAGGGAAGACCAGGGAAGGCCAGGGAAGGCCAGGGAAGGCAGGGAAGGCCAGGGAAGGCAGGGAAGGCCAGGGGAAGGCCAGGGAAGGCAGGGAAGGCCAGGGAAGGCAGGGAAGGCCAGGGGAAGGCCAGGGGAAGGCCAGGGAAGGCCAGGGAAGGCAGGGAAGGCCAGGGAAGGCAGGGAAGGCCAGGGAAGACCAGGGAAGGCCAGGGAAGGCCAGGGAAGGCAGGGAAGGCCAGGGAAGGCAGGGAAGGCCAGGGGAAGGCCAGGGGAAGGCCAGGGAAGGCCAGGGAAGGCAGGGAAGGCCAGGGAAGGCAGGGAAGGCCAGGGAAGACCAGGGAAGGCCAGGGAAGGCCAGGGAAGGCCAGGGAAGGCCAGGGAAGGCCAGGAAAGGCCAGGGGAAGGCCAGGGAAGGCCAGGGGAAGGCCAGGGAAGGCAGGGAAGGCCAGGGAAGGCAGGGAAGGCCAGGGAAGGCAGGGAAGGCCAGGGAAGACCAGGGAAGGCCAGGGAAGGCCAGGGAAGGCCAGGGAAGGCCAGGAAAGGCTAGGGGAAGGCCAGGGAAAGCCAGGGAAGGCCAGGGAAGGCCAGGGAAGCCAGGGAAGGCCAGGGAAGCCAGGGAAGGCCGGGGAAGGCCGGGGAAGGCCAGGGAAGGCCAGGTGCAGTCGCAGAGACGGCAGCCGGGCTCAGAACCCTGTGAAGGCGGAGCCGGCGGGATTCCTGGGCCCATCAGGGACAACGAAGCCACTGTGGACTTAGGGGAGGAGAGTGCGGGAGAAGAAGCTGGATGGAGGGAGGGTGACCAGGAGGGTCTCCACTGGGCAGAGTTGGCCTCCGACACACAGTGTGAGCTTGGAAGAAGAGCCACTGCGGGTCTTCAGATCTGGGGAGTGCGGCTGAGGAACTGCAGCAAGGACAGATGAGGCCGAGTCCAGCCAAGAAGACGGGCAGAAGGAGGTGAAAGGAGCGGGCAGCCCAACACGGGCTTCCGAGCAGGGAGGACAGAGAGCTGTGCAGACCAGCCGCCGAGACCAGCTCTCCGCTCCCTCGAGCCGAGCCTGGGGAGGTGGGCAGTGCGGGTCCAGTGTGTGGCTCACTCTGGAAAGCTAGCCTCGCCTGTCGTGGGTGGGTGTGGGCCCTGCAGGCGCTCCAGGATGTCCTCCTGGGGGGTGGTGTCTCGGGAGGGTCAGTGCCCGAGGCCTGGCCGTCTCCAGAGGGTACAGCTTGGTTCGCAATTTGAATGGGAAGCATCTAGTGACCAGCTGTCTGGCCTCCAGGAAGGAAAGAGGACGGAGCTTCCGTTCCCTCATCTGCAGAGTGGGGTGGAAACAGCATCTGCCAGTTACGAGGAGCAGACGCGGGAGGCGGCTGCTGGGAGCCAGGCAGGACGACGCTGAGATGTCCCGCTGCCCGGCTCTCTACCCCAGCACTTCCCTCCTCTTGTTAGTGACCTTGGCACTTCTGCTTTCCCTGCGGCGGCAGGTTAGTCGCACTGAAGCCTCCAGCCCTTGACGGACAGCGCCTGCAGACTTCGGGCCACGTAGACACGTGGACACCGCTGCCTTTGGCTTCCCCACGGCCCTCGCTTCTCGGTAGGTTGCCCCACGGGGATCTCTGCCTCCTCACAGGGACTCCCATGTTCACTCTCTTCTGGAAGCCTGTGGGCTGGGCTGAGATGCCTTTCATCACGCCTGGCACGGGGCCCGTATCAGGAGCAACTGTGTCACCGTGAGTCACGTTCGTCGCTCTCTTTCTTTTTACTTAGTACTGGGGACTGAACTCAGGGGCACTCGACACCCCCAGCCTTATTTTTCTTTAATTATCTTTTTTAGGGAGAATATTTTCTTTTTCTTTTTTGTAGATGGACACAACACAATCCTTTATTTTTATGTGGTGCTGAGAATCGAACCCGGGTCCCGCCCGTGCCAGGTGAGTGCTCTATTGCTGAGCCACAATCCCAGGCCCCTCCCAGCCTTATTTTGTATTTTATTTAGAGACAGAGTCTCACTGAGTTGCTTGGTGTCTCGCTTTTGCTGAGGCTGGCTTTGAATTCCTCCATCCTCCTGCCTCAGCCTCCTGAGCTGCTGGGATGACAGGTGTGTGCCACGGCACCTGGCCTCCAGGCTTTCCTAAGCGCCAAGGTCAGGTGAATCTGTGACGCGTTTCCGCCTGAGGTTCTTACTGACTTCAGTCACACTCCAGTGCGGCCTCCCGTTGGTTGGCTTTTTCTCATTTGCTGAACTCGGTCTCCCTGGCCAACGTTTTCATGACTATAAGCCTCTGACTTTGAGGATACCTTCATCTGCCCTCATGGGTGGTTCGGCTAGGTGAAGAACTCCAGGTCCAAAGCCTTCAGGCGGGGAGATTGGTTCTGGCATTCATTCCGGCCTGGCTGGTGAGGAGTCCGAAGCCGGTCACCTCCTGGAGACTTGTTGGGTGACATCTCCTGAGTTCTTGTATTTTGAAGGGAGGGTCTTGAAGAACTAGCCCCAGGCAGTGCTTCCTGGCCCCTTGTGCTCATCTGTGGCTCTTCCTCAGGTCCTGAGTTTGGTGCTCCTGTGTTCCTGCTCCTGTCTCCTTCCTCGTCCCTCCATGAATGACCATCAGGGGACGTCAGGCTTCCTGGTCTGTGCTCCAGTCTGCTACGCCTTCTCCCTGCTCCCTCCCTGCTCCTCCTCCTGTTCTGGGAGCTGTCCCACTCACCGTCTTGGAGTGGTCTGTCCCTTGGCTCTGCCCAGCCCTCAGCCCAGCTGCAGGTGCCGTGAGAGCTGTCCCACTCACCGTCTATGGAGTGGACTGTCCCTCGGCTCTGCCCAGCCCTCAGCCCAGCTGCAGGTGCCGTGAGAGCTGTCCCACTCACCGTCTGTGGAGTGGACTGTCCCTCGGCTCTGCCCAGCCCTCAGCCCAGCTGCAGGTGCCGTGAGAGCTGTCCCACTCACCCTCTGTGGAGTGGTCTGTCCCTCGGCTCTGCCCAGCCCTCAGCCCAGCTGCAGGTGCCGTGAGAGCTGTCCCACTCACCGTCTGTGGAGTGGACTGTCCCTCGGCTCTGCCCAGCCCTCAGCCCAGCTGCAGGTGCCGTGAGAGCTGTCCCACTCACCCTCTGTGGAGTGGTCTGTCCCTCGGCTCTGCCCAGCCCTCAGCCCAGCTGCAGGTGCCGTGAGAGCTGTCCCACTCACCGTCTGTGGAGTGGACTGTCCCTCGGCTCTGCCCAGCCCTCAGCCCAGCTGCAGGTGCCGTGAAGCGTCTCAGGCCCCAGGAGCGTGTCCTACTCACTGCCTTTTCCATGGGAGCCTGCTTTTCCCGGGCGCCGTCTCCTCTGACTCTCCTCAGGAAGGTCAGGCAGCGTCTTCTGAAGTTCTCTGCTGTCCCTCCAGTCCTCGTGGGGAGCCCCCCGCTCAGCCTGTCCTTCCTCGGTGGCCAGGGTCTGTGTTTCTGAGCCCCAGGGGCCGACAGGGGGTGCGACTCACAGCCGTCCAGGTCCACGGGAGACAGGTCCCTGGAGGAAGGCTGCCCTGGCCTTCTGGGGAAGCAGGAGGGCAGGCTCGTGGCTACGTGCCAGCTCTGCCCCAAGTCACCCTCCCTGGGCGAGTTTTGGGGTTTCCGAGCCTCAGTTTACATAGGTCCAGTGCGTCATGGGGGAAAGTGTCAAATCAGGGATCTTCTCAAGCCCCTTCGACTGTCCATTAGATGGTGGGTAGCCAGAGGCCTCCCTGCAGAGGGCAAGGTGGAGGCCACACACTTAAATACCTGGAAGTCTAGGCCATTTTGGGCTGGGCGCAGTGGCGCACACCTGAATCCCAGCAGCTCAGGAGGCTGAGGCAGGAGGATGGCGAGTTGGACTCAGTGAGACCCTGTCTCTAGATTAAACACAAAACAGGGCTGGGCATGTGGCTCAGTGACGGAGTGCCCCGAGTTCGGCCCTGGTACGCCCCCCACAAACCCCCACCTTGAATCTGTTGCCCAGGCCACACCAGCAGCTCTGTCTCTCCGTGTTGCCCTTTGCTGTCCAAGTCTCTCAGATCCAAGCACAGCCCTGGCTGTCGGAGCCGCAGGCTGGACGCAGAGACCCCGAGACCACCCACACTGGCTGCAGACCAAACAACCTGCCTTGACAGGAGACGGCAGGAGGCGAGGTGCTCTGAGGAGCCTGCTCACACACGTGGCCTTCAGCCCGTGGGGTCAGCCAGCTGCCAGGCCCGGGTGTGCCGTCGGCACCTACCAGGCCAGGGAGGGCGGCTGTGCGGTGGCCCCAGGGGTGAACCCAAGGGCAGCGGCATCCAGACAGCGATTTGGGTGGGCAGGAACCCCTGCTGGGCCACCCGGGTCCCTAGCTGAGCCAACACTGGTCCCTCCATCGCCCACACAGTGACAGACTCCACTTATCATTTCTCTAGAGCAGGTTTTGTCCAGCTGCTGTGGACTGAGTGTCCACTCCTCGAAACTCATCCCCCAGTGGGATGGTGTGGACAGGGCCTTCGGGAGTGATCGGGTGAGGTCCCGAAGGAGGGGCCACAGCAGGATCAGCCTCCAGGTGAGAAGAGGAAGAGGGCCAGCACTCCCCTCAGACGTGAGGACAGGGCACAGGACGGCGGGCCAAGCCACCAAGGGCCCACGCCTCAAACCTGACCGGCCGCCCCGACTGGGACTTGCCTTCCCTGGAATCATGATGAGGAAACCCTGCTGTCCAGCCGCTGTCCCTGTCACCTGTCTGGGAGCCCAGGTGGAGATGTTGGTCCTGTGCTGTGAACGGTGGCCAGTGTGACGGAGAAACTGAAAGTTCTGACTTGACTCAGTTTTAGTTAATCTAAATGGGAGTTTAGTCTCGTGGGACTCATGGCCACTGCACTAGGCAGCACGGGGGTGAGGGACACTGACTCACCTGCCTGGCCCAGCATCGAGGAGTGGGCTGCAGGACTGGCACACCGGGGGAGGCCCCTCACTGTCACCGAGCCCCACGCCTCCCACGTGTCCTGAGAGGCCGACAGACCTGCCTCTTTAAACGCTTCTCTGTGCCCTGGGGCCTCGTTCTGCTCCCACCACGGTGTGAACCTCCCTCACGGCCATCAGAAACCCAGGCCATGGCAGCGCCCCTCGTTGCCCGGACGGGTGAGACCTGGCCTCGGCCCCCAGAGTGCCACCTGCGGCTCTCTGTTGGTGTGTGTCCCCAGAGGCCGGGGGCTGATCAGGTTTCTACGCCTTCAAGGGAACAGCTGGGGACAGCCGCGTCACCCACCCAACATTCCCGCACTGAGGCCTATCGTGCCTCAACTCAGGGAGAAAGTAAGGTCATTCCACCCTGAGAGGCCCAGGGACAAAGACCCTGGACGCTGCTTCCTGAGTGGCCACCAGGAAGTCCGGCAGCTGTTCTTGTCCAGCTTGAGGTTTAACTAATTGAGGAAGCCCACAGGCTGTGGGCCACCATGTGGCCAGGGCTGCCCAGGGGACGTATCTTGAGGTCGGGGCAGGAGGTCCCGCTATCAAGGCGCTGGGAAGTGCTGCAGGACTCTGAGGATCTGCGCATCCCAGGAGAGGCCACGGTGGGCCAGGAGTCAGGAGTCTCGCGGTCGGTGCTCAATGCTGGCGGTCCCGTGACCTCAGGATACACCTCCTCCCTCCCCGACTCCCTGCTGAGCGGGCCGACCCCTCTAGGGTCCTACAACGTGAAAACCACTCACGGCAGGTTGCAGACACCTGAACCCTTCACAACCTGCGTCCAGAGAGGGAGGTCTGCACAGTGCGTGTGCTGGATGGAGAGCACAGGGGGCACCGCAGAGACCCTGCCACTCTTCCTCCTGCGTATTTCCTTGGCTCTGGCCACCTGGAACTTCAGAGGGTCGTCCTGGGTCAGTGGAGAGGGAGCAGCCTCTCCAAGTCCATCTCCTCGTAGAACCAGTTTGGTTTTCATGGGTTAGAAGAGCTTTCTCTGAGAGTACCCTCCGTTCGCAGCTGCCTTCCCTCGCGCAGGGGCAGAGCATGCAGGTTGTCTGCCGAAGTCTGCGGAAGGAGGTAGAATTCACGTGACTGTAGGCCAAGGTCAGGCTCCGGCGGGAGTCCAGGAGGGCAGCAAGGGAAGCCAAGGGACACTTGTGAGTCAAAACCCAGAATTCAAAGTGCATTTCAAAAAGCAAAACTAGTAGCATGTCTCACTGTGTGCTTCTGAAATTTAAGCTTGCAAACTCAGGGAATAGTTGGAAACTTGCACCTACACATTTTAGTAAAATCACAGAATTGAAAACAAAATAAATTATACTATGTGACCTATCAAAATCATACTTGTTTAGGGAGGAAGGACAGTCAAAGTGGGGGCCACCCAGGCAACCGCAAAGCAGGAGACCTTGACCACACACACCCTCCCCTGTCCCCTCCCCTGGAGTGCCCGCTGCTCACTGGGTGAACCTGGCCTCTCTCCTAGCACCGGAGTTGCTCTGGAAAGGATTCATCCATAAGACAAAGGAACTGGTAGCGAAGATGCCCTTGAGCCATGACCCACTGCGACTGGGCCCGGCCCCTCTTCTTAGGCAAGGATGCTGCAGCCCAGCTGGCAGAGTCACCTGCCTGACACCACACATACCTGGTGGCAGCCCCAGGAGGCAGCCACATCCTCCACCCCTCCAGCAGGCTGCCTGTCCTCCTCCAGAGAAGTCCATGTTTTACTGTGAACCTGTGAGAACAAGGGTGAGGGTCTCCAAGAGGGTCCCAGACCTATGGAGAAGAAACCCTGTGCAGACGCCGGTGCCCAAGGAGAATCAGGAGCGGTTCGCACAGCAGGAGGCTAGGCTCAGCAGAGGCTTTTCATTTCAATTTTGGAGGCACCAAGGGTAGGCTGGAGTGTAATTTTCCAGGCTTGTGGTCGACTGCATTGATCCTGTGAAGCAGATGGAAAAAGAAGTGGCTTCTATTCAGGTGAATGACAGTTTTTGTGGATGCTATCGACTGGCTGGGGTTCTGAAGTAGAAGTTTCTGGTTGTGATGTGAGTGGTGTGGACGTGGCCAGAGCCTCAGCTGGCTTCTCTGTGCTGCACCTCCTCTTCCAAGTGGGGCTCTCCAGGGGCTGTCCGCAGCTTGTCCATGCAGGCGCAGCTTGGACCTGGAAAAGCGGCTCGTCCTCAGGCAGAGGTGAGGATCCCGCCCAGATCCATCTCAAGCCTCAGCACCCAAGTACATTTGCAGTTCCTGACATTTATTTGAAACAAGAGAGACATTTTGCACCTTTTGATTTTCATGTAATATTCCAGACTATAATTACCTGTGACTGACATAGGGATCTATTTCACCCCAAGCAAAAATAGAGCATGTGGATTCTGTCCCCGTGCCTGCACCTCTTTCTCCTGCCAGTGAGGAGGACTGACGGTGCCAGGGATGTCCCTGCTTGTCTGAGGCAGATGTTGAAGACCTTGCTGGGCAAGGGATGGAGATGTGGCCTCAGGAGGAGCTGAGTGCTAGGGCGATCGTGCTGGGTGGTGTGCGTGCCTCCCAGTGGCCCTGTGCCCACAGCCCTGCTGTGCCGATATTTCTGGGGACGGTGATGTCCTTCCACATCCTCCTGGTAGTGGCGGTAAAGGCAGGTTGAGCCTGGAGCAGCACCGCAGCTCTCAGGAACAACGGAGGCTGCTGCAGAGACACCCACCCACCTGGGCTCCCGCCCTCCTCCCCAGATTGCTGGCGTCTGGGAAGGGGGACTGTCCCACACTCCGCATCCAGGGGTGGTGGCGACCAGGGCACTCTGCAGCCTGGGTGGACTTGCGCCGTGGAGGTCGAGGGCCCCGGAGGGCTGAGGGCTGCTTTCACCTGGACTTCAGGCTTGGTTTCACCCACCGGGCTTCGATGTCTGCCTTGTTTGTTGACTTTCAAGCCGGGGGCGCAGGACAGAGTGAAAGTACTGAGTGGTACTAGGTTTGACGGATGCTTGCTCCACAGTTCTGAAATGCAACCGGAGCCAAGGCTGTTGAGCCACCAACAGGTGACGTCCACCCTCGGGACAACCTGGAGATGGGTAGAAACTGATGTGGAGGCCAAGAAGTGTAGAGGTGGGGGCTTCCTTGCAGCCTGAGCCGATGCTGGCCGGGCTGGTCGGGAGCTGCTGCAGGGGAGCACTGGCTCTCTGTGTCTTCTGCGTGCACTTGGGCCTGCACATGCGCCTGGCGGGGACCAGAGGTGCCCCCCACTGCTTCCTGCTCGGACAGGCTGACGGTTTCCTTCCTCCTTCTCAACCCTCACCTCATCTTCACTACCACCTTCCCCCTCTCCACTCCCAGCCCAAGGTCCACTAGGCCCCCAACCCCACTCTCCAGCTCTGACACCACTGCAGCTGCCTGCCCACCGGCCCACCAAGGGGGTGGTCTTCCAGGTCTGCACTCCAGCTCCACCACCAGGAGGCCCTTCCCCCGCCCGCGGCCACCCCCAGGCCATCCCCACTGCACACCCCATGGCACTGACCACCACCCAGGGCGGGCCTAGGAGTCGCCTCTTCTGTTGCCCAACTCCCCTGCTGGGCCGGCGACTCTCCCTCAGGGTCATCTTGCTGACCAGGACAGCAGGTCTGCCGCTGGCCTCTAGACCACAGAGACCAGCACTGCTCAGCAATCCGCTGTGCACAGGACGACCCCACAGCACCACCAAGCACTGCGAGAGGCCAGCAGAGCTGAGGACGAAGCCCCGTTGCCCGGACAGACTCCGAGGGCCGCCAGCTACGCCCTTGACCTCTCGCACACTGGCGCTCAGCAAGCACTGGTCCAACATGGTTGCATGAAGGTCCTTCACCCACAGCAGCCTCCGCGTCTGTCACCGCAGCAGTGGGTCCCTGACCTGTGGAGCTCGCGTCACCAGCAGAGAGACCCCCATGGAGGCGTGTCTGCCTCTCAGCCCCGCAGGAGTGCCGCCTGAACGGGGCTCAGCGTTGGGAGCCTAGATCAAGGGCTTAGCAGGAGGTTTGGCCTCGCGGAGTTGTTTCTGTTAGGTGAAGCGCAGCTCGGTATTTCAGCCCAGGATTTGCCCCAGTGTGTAGCACTGAGCACAAGGGGCAGGGAAAGCCGCATCATTCCTCCAGCACTGAAATGCCCCGACTCAGGAGTCGCTGATGAAGAACCTCTTATCACCGCTTCCAGGGAACTGTTCCCCTGTTTGTCCACAGCGATTTCAGAAAGAAGAAAACTGACTTAATGCCAAGGAGCCTCCAGCTGCTGAGACGGAGACTGTGAGCGGAGAAGCCAGGCTGAGCGGAGTGCTTCCTGGGAGCAGGCGTGGGAAGAAGGTGGGTTCCTCCCGAGCCAGTGAGGGCACACAACATGGAAACGCAGCACACTTCTCGCCAGGGGACGCCAGCAAGAGCTGAGGCCTTCTCCGCAGAGCCTGCGCCTGTGGAATCTACTGGCTGACTGCCTTGGTGTCCCGGAAATTTTACATCTTTATTATTTTATTTGCAGAAATTTTTAATGATGGGTTAGTTTATTTTTCAGCTATATTGAGGTATAACTGATCAATAAAAATCGTACCTATTCAGGGCATTAAACTGTGGTTGTGAGATTATTACCACACATGAACGAGCATGTTCATCACCTCACATAGTTATCTGTCTTGTATGGTAAGAGTACTTAAGATGGCCTCCTTCAGTCAATTTCAAGAGTACGGATACGGTGTCATCCACTAGAGTCACCATGCTGTGTATTGGCTCTCCAGAACTTTTTGTATCCTTCGACCAGCAGGACCCCGTGACCCGCCCCCAGCTCTCGCGACCACTGCTCTGCTCTGTTTCTGTGAGTCTGATTGATTGACTGCCACCCACAAGGGAGAATGAAGCAGTATGTCCCCGTCCTGGTTTGGTCCGTGTTCACGTGCAGTGTTGGAAACGACAGGATTTCCTTAATAGTATAATAATAGCTGAATAGTATGCCATCCGCACGTGTCCTACATTTTCTCCATCCATTCACTTGGGGTGATTCTGTACCTTGGCTGTAACAGCAATGCAGCAGTGACCACAGGAGTCCTCACGTCCCTTCGGCTCACTGACACCAGCTCCTCTGGGTCGGTACCCAGTGGTGGTTTGCTGACTGGACAGTGGATCGATGTTTAGTTTTTAGAAGCCTCATACCATTTTCATAATGGCTGCCCCCATCCACATTCCCACCCCAGGAGGTCAGGGATCCTATTCTCCATGTCCTGCCAACATGGACCTCTCGTCTCCCTGATAATAGCCACCCTAAGGCATGAGGCAGGGGATGGCCTACTGTGGATCTGATTGGCGTTTCCAAAATAAAAGTGACGTTGGGCACCTTTAGGCGCCTGTTGGCTCTGTGTCTTCTTTGGAAAGAAGTCCATGTGCTCCATTTTTTAATTGGGTTATGGGTGGGATTTGCTACCTCTTGGAGTGAGCTCCTCCTAGGGTTGTTAACCCTTTGTTGGTATCCGGTTTGCCAATACTCTCTGCCATTCCGTGGGTCGCCTTTACTCTTTATTTTACATCTGCATGACTAATGGAAATTAGCCCCTTTCAGAAAGGAAATTTGTGAACTCAATTATAGCTGAGCATGCTTTAATAGATGTTCGCAATTTCAGTTTTTGGATGATACTAAAGCAGGATCAATTAATTAATTAAAAGCTGACTCATTTGAGAAAGGATCGGAGGCAGCTGAGATGAAAGGCACATAATGTAAAATCAGCAGAGATTAAGGGGAAGGCAAGAGAAAGCTAAAATGAAGTCAGCACTGGAATTAATACTCAGGAAGGTGGCGCAGCGCTCTGCATAGCTGTTCAAGATGAGCCCATCAGGGCTCATCGTGGGGTTTTGCTACCAAGCATGAGAAGATAAGGCCAATTACCAGGGTTAGAGTGGTCATGAATTAAAACATAGCAGTCAAGATTGAATTAATCAATAATATCAGAAGCCTTTGTGTCAAAGATCTAAAAGGAACTATGAAAATTAATCTGGGTTAAATTCAGAAAAAAAAGTCTCCATGAATCTAATTACAAAATGAATTCAATCAATTTTCAACTTATACGTGGTTCTCGCGGCCACAGGAGTGAGGAGGTTGCCGGTTGTGGCTGTCCTTCCAAACTGCACGGGCCTTTCTTCTTTTGGGAAATGTCTGTTTAGGTCTTTGTCCATTTATCGATTGGGGTATTTGGGGTTTTGTGGTGTTGAGTTTTTGAGTTCTTTGTATATTCTGGATATTAATCCCCTGTCAGAAGAGATCTCCTCCCGTTCTGCAGGATCTTTTTTCACATTTTAAATCATTTCCTTTACTGTGTAGAAGCTTTTCAATTTGGTGGCATCCCACTTATTGGTTCTCGCTTTACTTCCTGAGCATTGGGGATCTTGCTGCGGGAGTCAGTGCCTGAGCCAGCGCGATGGAGGTTGCACATCGTGATGGAGCTGCACAGTCAGGTGCAGCTGGGAGTCTAGGTGTTTGATCCGTGGACTTTGTGCATCGTAATAGAGAGGGGTCCAGTTCCATTTTTTACAAATGGCCAGTCAGTTTTTCAAGCACCATTTGTTTAATCGGCTGTCTTTTTCTCAATCTTGTTTTTTTGGCAGTTTTGCCAAAGATGGGATGACCGGTTATCTGCATGGGCTCCTCTCTGTGTCCTCTATTCAATTCCAGTGGTCTTCATGAATAAAAATGGCCAACAAATAGATGAAAAAATGCTCGATGTAATTAGCATCAGGAAAATGTCAGTAGAAACTACACTGTAATTTCATCTCACCTGTTAGAATGGCAATTTTCAAGAATACAAATGATAAATGCTGGTGAGGATGTATGGAGGAAAAACACTCATGTGTTGTTTGGTGGGACTGCAAATTAGCACAACCACTATGGAAAGCAGTATGGAGATTCCTCAAACCACCAGACCTGGGGACCCCACATGACCCAGCTATACCACTCCTTGCTATTTGTCCAAAAGAACTAAGGTCATCACATTGTAGTGATACAGGCCCATCAATATTTATAGCAGCACAATTCACGGTAGCCAAGTTATGGAACCAGGCTAGGTACGTGTCAACAGATGAATGGCTGAAGAAACACACACACACACACACACACACACAAACACACACACACACTATGGAGTTCATCTCAGCCATAAAGGGAAATGAAATTGTCATTTGCTCTTAAGTGAATGAAATTGGAGATAAGCCAGTAAAATAAGTGGACGGTTGACTATTTTCTCTCATATGTGGAAGCTAGAGAGAAAAAAGGAAAATAAGGAGGGATCTTACAAAACAGAAGCACCATCATAGAGTAGAGGTAGGGGACCAAGGGAGAGGAAGGGAGGGAGCAAGGGGGAAAACTGGGGAATACACTGACCAGCTAGCCCTGTGCTCATGTGGATAGACCACAGTGAATCCCACGTCTATTATAATCATATCAATGAAAATATATGAAATGTATATTTCACACATTTTTCATCTATTGAAATATGTATAATTTACCAATAAAAAAACATGCATGTGCAAACAAGTAGAAGACCAGAAGAACAGAGGAAGGGTAAAGGGCAGAGGAAGGGGGTGGGGGAAGAGGAAGACTGGGAGGAAACGGAGTGAGTCCTGTGCGTGCATGAATGTGCTACTGTGTCTAATTGCAATGCATTAATAAAACAGGAAAAGAAAACACTACGAATAAATAAATAGCAACAATAATGTCAGGCACTAAGTATCTCTGAGACACCAGAGAGTCTAGTAGATGTGCCAATGTCTGGGACTGACCAATTTACTTCTGTTTTGACGTCTTGTGCAAATGAGCTAGGAGATGCAGGTTTTCATTTCTAAACATTTAGACACCAAGATTCCAACAAAAGGGCCTAAGGAAACATTGGCGTCCTTATTTCCACTGACTTCCAATACTAAACTGAGGTACAAAGCCGTTATTGATTACCCAAGCCATTCTCCAATCATAAGACACAGGGGAAGTGTCACCGTGTGGCTTGTGTTCTGGGGTTCAGGTGTAGTACTATA
The DNA here is from genome assembly GCF_052094955.1 of Ictidomys tridecemlineatus. Classification (NCBI taxonomy): domain Eukaryota; kingdom Metazoa; phylum Chordata; class Mammalia; order Rodentia; family Sciuridae; genus Ictidomys; species Ictidomys tridecemlineatus. Next base: position 229,697,207 of record NC_135478.1, read on the forward strand.
AGGTAGATCGAACAATGTGTGCACCTGTGGAGGCGCCTGAGCGGTGCTGTCCAATATGGCAGCCACTGAGGCCTGGGAAGGCAGCCAGCCAGAATGGAGAATTGCCAAGGAGGAAATGAGCCTGAGAGTTCAAAGACTCACTACAAAATAAGAATGCAAAGTATCTTATTCATAATTTAAAATATTATTGCATTTGAAAGGATTGTATTTAGACACATTGGATTACTAAACTAGATTATTAAAATTAATTTTATCTGTTTCTTTTTCTAAACATCAGTGTGTCTACCAAAACCAAAAAACTTCATACGAGGTCCCGTTTTTTCTACCGGGCAGAGCTGGTCTGGAATTGGAGACAGAGTCTGAAGCAGATCTCTTGTGCAGGTGGTGACAGCTGTCTCAGGACTTCACTGAGTGACATGCTGACGAGGGGACTTCACAAAGAACGTGCCCACCGTCCCACAGCCCCATCCAGTGACACTCTGGCGTCACTTGGAGCTGTGTGGCTTTTGTGTCTGTTGACAGACTTTAGATAAAGACATAGGTTCGCTGAGATCACATCGTGAGTTTCCCCCTCCCCCTGGCTACAGGTTTAAAGGCCACAGTTATCACAGTCGGGCATCCCAACAGGGGACCGTCACGACTCATTTAGGCCCGTTCCCACTCTCGACAGTTAGACCACACTGTGCCAGTCCCTCTGAGAACACACGCTCCTGGGCGCACAGCGAGGGCCTCTCCTAAGAAGAAAACGCACTGAGCACCCTGGCCTGGCCGAGGAGCCTGGAGCAGGGCGACATGAGACCCCTGCCGTCCCCTCCCCACCATGGGGCTGCCCCCACCAGGAGAGAGGACCGTGCCTGAGCCTGCCCAGGAAAGAGCGGGCACCCTCATTCCCAGGCCTGTGGAGAGCAGAGCAGGCCTCACCACCCCGAGGGGAGGCAGCCTGGAGGGCAGCTGGCCAGTTGTCTGCATGGGGGTTGGTGCTCCTCCTTGGTGCAGATCCGGGCCACTGGCTCAGAGGGGACACTCTCAAGGCACATGTGGCCAAACTTACCGGCCTGTGAACCAGGAGTACCTACATTGTGTTTTACAGGTCACAGGAAGCTGCTGAGGGTCCCTGACATTCCCTTGTTTATACTGATGCTTCTAAGGGTTAAAGTCACACAGCAACCCATGCTGGTGGCAGACACCTGTGTCAGCGTCATCCAGGCACCTTGCCCCATCACTAGACAGAGGAGGACATGCTTCCCTTGCAGCCTCCCTTAAGGACACGCAAACATGGCCCAGTGGGAGCCGACAGACCCTGCGTGGAGAGGCAGAGGGGGGCCAGGCTGTGGCGGCTCAGACCCAGCCTGCTGGGTCCCGACAGCGGCGGAGAGCAGGCGGGAGCGTGGGAGACCACAGGCCCCGGGGGATCGAGGACACACTGTGGGTGTCAGGGCTTAGGCTCTCGCTCTGGCTCCTTGAGAAATGTGCTCTTGACCAAAAGAGAACAGATTTGCAAGGCATCAGGAGCCCGGAGAGAACTGGCCGCGTCTGAATCCGAGGCGTCTGTGGAAAATCCCCACTTGCTCACTTGGACCTGGAGGAGGGACGGGCAGGCCGGGGAGCTCCGGGGCATCAGCTTGGGGTTGCCAGAGGAGAGGAGGAAGGCTGAGCTGGCCTCCACTGACTCCTTTCTCCCGACTCCAAGACCCCTCCATTCTCTGCCTCCAGCCAACCTGCTCCCAGGGAAATCGGCGTCTGCCGATGGCATCAAAGTTAAAGAAAAACTGGTCGCAGACTTAAAACCCAGGGCCCATAGGTAGCCCTTCCAAAGGGTCCGCACGTCCAAGGCGCTCCAACCTGGCGGGACTCTGAGATCCGAGTTTGGCACCCTGCTCTGTCAACAGGGAAGGGCTCTCTCAGTGCCATAAACGTGAATCACTCACCTGTCGCCTCCTCTGCCTGAGACTAAGGCCACCCTTGAAAGGAACAGAGACATTAAAAGACATCAGATGGCCTCTAAAATCTTTGTTCTAGAATTCACTTTTGGCAACTCTACTGAGTTTATTCCCTGGCAGATTTTTGCAGCAGTAAAAGCATGCACCATGATTATTGTCTTAGGATGACTCATGCAATTTCCAGGTTGAGTAGTCTTCTGGTGTATGACCCCGATTTGCAGGTTAGGAAGTGGAGATCCAAGGAGGAAAAGAAGCCAGAGGATCTTGGACGTGTGAAAGGACTGAGGCCTAGGGTTTGGGTCTCTCCCTCCCTCCCTCCCTCTCTCCCTTCCTTCCTGTACCAGGAATTGAACTCAGGGGCACTCAACCACTGAGCCACGTCCCGGCCCTATTCTGTATTTTATTAGAGACAGGTTCTCACTGAGTTGCTTATGCCCTTGATGTTGCTGAAACGGCTTTGAACTCATGACCCTCCTGTCTCAGCTTCCTTCGGCTCTGGAGGATTACCGGTGTGTGCCACCATGCCTGGCTCAGTTCTCTTTCCATTATAGTAATTTTAATTTTAAGGGGTCGTGTATTATTCTATTGGGAGGAGTGGACAATTCTCCAACTCAATACCTGTTCTGCTATTTTCACTGAGAGAATTATAAGGAACAACAGGATGTTTTAGCTCAATGAGAATTAAAGGATGATTTAGCTTTCAGGGCCTTCTACTGGACAGCTATCATCACCACCACTATTATCAACACCACCAATAACAACATCAACATAACCACCATCATCACCACCATCATCACCAACAACAACAGCATCAACATAACCACCATCATCACCACCATCATCATCACCACCATCATCACCACCATCATCATCACCACCATCATCATCATCATCAACATCATCAATACAACCACCATCATCACCACCATCATCACCCCCGACAACAACAACAACATCAACACAACCACCATCATCACCAACGACAACAACATCGTCAACACAACCCCCATCAACATCAACACCACCGCCATCATCTCCACCCCCTGACCATCAACACCACCATTGTCACCACCACCACCATCACTGTCTTACAGAAGCAAACCCCGAGGCATTCATGCCACTGGTCATTAGAAGTGCTGAGGGCGAAACAGGCGCCCGCCCGACCACACCTCTCTAAGGCAGCACATCACTGTTCTGTGTGGGTGCTGGTTTCTTTGGGGAGGTACAGACCCAGTGCACCTCACGGAAGGTTAGAAAGCTCCATGTGGCTTGGGGGTGGCTTGTGGCCTGTGGATGTTTCCTGAGTGAATCCGGAGAGTGGATCGTAAGTAGAATGAAAGCGGACTCCAGGGTGGGGACCTTCTCAGCCAGTGCTTGAGAGCGGCCTGTCCTAGCCAAGCCAGGGCCCCGCGCAGTCAGCCACAGGAGAGGCCGGCGGCCGAGCGCTACCTTAATTCTGGAGCAAACACGGGGTATTTTTTTAGGATAATGTACAGGCAGAGAATGTGACTCTAATTTCTCTTTGGAGACAACAGAGGGAAAGAAGAATAGAAAAGAATCTCTATTTTGGCAACACTTCTTGATCTTCTTTTGACAAAGGAAGTTAAAGCCGCAATTCCCAGGTGCAGAGCCGGAGCCCGAGACAGCCTCCCTGGAGACCCATGAGGTCAGCAGGGAGAAGCCAAGGAGAAACCCCCTGCACTGGGTCCCAGGGCCCGGGTTTGGTCAGAAAACCACGGAGATGGTTTCAGAAAAATGCTTCTGTTTCAAAAATATGAGAATTGTGTCAGTGTGGGACTGCAAGTGACGGTTCTGGCAGACAGTGAGATAAAGGGGAAGAATCCTGGGGGGAAGGGGAGAGGTCGAGGCCTGGACTCTGGTGTCAGTCCTGCTACTTAGCTGCCCAGTGATGGAGGGTCCTGTTAGTCAATTACCTCGGATTAGTCATGGCTTTGAGGCTCTGGGATGTGATAACTGTTCTGGATGATACTGGGGAATGTGTAGACCCAAAAGATGCAGGATTTAAGTTAGAGAATGCACCCCAAGTCCAGGAAAGCCCTCTGAGAGTGGGTTTTGAATCTAAACTGCCTGCAGCACGTTTACTTCCCGTCAGGTAGGAGCGATCAGTCCTGTAAATCTGACCCCACAGGATGGAAGATGGAGCCACAGCTCAGGGGGACAGAACTTCTCCTTTAACTGCCTGCCTGTGCCGGGTGCGTGAGCTGCTGCCCTTGGTGATTACAGAACTCCAGGGAGCTCAAGCAAGACCCCGCGTCCCCGAGCGTCCCCACTGCCGCCGAGCTCCGTGGTGCTGGCCAGACACAGGGCTTCCCACACCAGCAGGCGCTACGTCACTGCCGCCAGCCCAGGATTCTGTGCCCCGGAACGGGAAAATGAGCCCATCCCCTGGTTTTATTTCCCACGTGCTTTGTTCCCAGGGCCCTGGTGGCAGTCCTTGACCTCTGCGGATACCAGAGATGGATGTCTGCCTCTGTCTCTCTGCCTCCCCCGTCGTCTCTGTCCATCCCATCAGGAGGTAGAGGCGAGGCCCTCAAGGCCTGAGTCCAGAGGGAGGCAGGAGGCTGCCCAGGGTCTCCTTGGTCCTGGGGCCCACCTACTGTGTGCTGAGGGCCCGATGCCACTCCGCACAATCCCAGGAGGCACAATCCCAGCCACCACCACAGCAGGGGGAAAGGCGCCCACAGCACCCTCCGCAGAGGGCGGCGGCCTGGACAGTCCCTGACGCACCGGGGTCTTCCCTGCAGCTCAGGGAGGTGTCACACCCGAACTGCATTCCGGGAAGGACTCTACAATCCAGGGGCCCTCACCTTCTCCCCCGCGACAGGAGGGCCTGTGTGCGAGTCCCAGAGAGCCCCGAGGTGGGCCCGGGAGCCTCCAGAGGCTCCTGGCTGTGCTGCCCCAGGTGGAGGGGAGAAGTCCCCGCAGCCTCTGCTTTTCCATTCTGACTCCACCAAGCTAGCGAGTGGACGGCCTCAGGGGGCAGGCCAGTTCCTCAGGCCAGGGCCCCCCATTTCTAGAGGCTGCTCTGCAATGATCCAGTGCCGAGGGCGAAGGTCCCTCGACATGAAAGGAGGAACGCAGGAGCTGAGACATAACCGGCGTCCAGGGGCCGTCCTGCGGGTGCGTCGTCTGAGCCTGGGGCGATGGATGGCAAGGGGACTCGGGGAGATGCCGGCAAGGACAACCTTCCCGAGGACCCGGGCTCTCACTGCATGTCCACTCCGAGAGAACCACTAGGGCCTTTCCATCAAGGGTCTTTCTAGATCATCTCAAAAGTCCCTGTAACACACTCTGTTGGCTCTAAGGAGGCCTTCATCTAAAAGGTTCAAAATGTTTCAGGTGACACTAAGGAAGCAGAAACCCTGCGGGGCCCGTTTGTGTCTCGGTGAGATGGATCCTGATTTCAGAACTAAGAAAATGTGAACCAGTGTGCCTCAGCATCCTGAGACGCAGCCATCCACACGGGAGCCGAGCGGAGCTCCACGGGGAGGGGACGTGGGGGGGGACGGGGCGAGTCCCCTGCGATCCGCTGTCCTTTGTCCCCCGGGGCCTGGTGCAGTGTGGACGTGAGCAGTGCCCAGTCACTGGGGCTACTCAGGGGCTTCACACCCCATTATTTCTTGATGTGGGGCTGGGCTTTCCATGGGGGAGGCTGCTGGCCAGCGGGGGCAGGCCAAGGACAGGTGCCTGACGTGGCCAAAGAGGCCAGCAGAGCAGAAGGAAGAGAAGTTGGCGACCGGCGGGCACAGAGGGTGACCACTTCAGCAGCCTCGCGGGGGTTCTGTGGGAGCCCCTCACAGAGAAACCCGTAACCACAGGGCACCAGGGTGCAGGCCTCAGGCCTCTCTCCTTCAAGGGCAGAGGGCAGAAATTCAGCAGAACTAGACCCCGACTCCACGGGAGAGACCCAACCGTGGGCTCTGAGGTTGGCTAGCAGCACGATTTGGAGTTTCTGGCCTCTGCCCACAGTATCGGGGGCAGGAATCACGCAGCAACGTGGCGTGGAAGGCCTTGGCCGCAGCTCCCCTGGATGGCGCGGCTCCGAGGGTGGCAGCAGTGGGGATCTTCCCTGTGTGGTGCGCTGGGACCCAGGCTGTGGGCAGGTGCTTCCCAGGACCAGTCTGAGGACGTCTGTCCTTACCGCAGTTAAATGACAGCTCTCCAACTGAGGTATGAACCCAAACCCAGCACCATGTCACTGGCTAGCAGGAAAACATGAAATGAAAAGGTGCAGGAGCTGCGTTGGGCAGGAAAGAAGTCAGAGTTCACAGCGTGCTCCGCGTAACTCACGGAAAGAACGAGGTGGTGACTTTCTATTGTAAAGGGAGCCATTCACAACAAAAGGCTATAATTGCTGTGACCTTTTAAGCAGGGAAACACATTGTCTTTATAGAGGAAAATGAATGTCAGCAACGTAAGAGACATGAGCAGAAACCAAACGAAGTCCGAGACCCTGTCCAGTAGGTCCGCCTGTCGTTGACAGGTCATTTGGGCAAATTGTACACAAAGGGAGAGAAGAAATGGACAGAGGCATTAAGAATGGTCTGAGGGAGGAAGCACCTTGGGAAATGGGACTTTTTCTCCATGTCCATGGGAGAGTGGATAAAATGCACCAAGTGTTAGGCTATAAATAAAGCCTCCAACTGGCAAGAGCAGAATGTATGTGGATTGTATTCTCAGACCACAGCACTCAGACACAGAAGAGAACAGGAGAGGAAGGAAGGGCGGGTGGAGAGAAGCTGCTCACATTTAAAAATTTTAACCTTTGAAAATTAAAATATGAAAAACCTCTTTATAATCCTGAGTTTAAAACAAAGGGAAGGTCATAGGAGACCCATCGAGGCGGAAGGAGGACCAGGGCCGCTGGGCCTAGCGCTTGGTTCTGGCCTTCTTTGCAGAGTGACGGGGTCACTTCCCCAGCCACAGTGGGGTCGGGTTCCCTCCCCTGGTGTTTGGACTGCGCTCTGATCCACCTGCTCCGAGGGAGCCCTGCAGCCAGGCCTCTGGAGATACCTGTGCAACCTCTGCTGCTTGGGAAGCGGAGAGACCTGAGCTAGCCCTGGGGTGCTCAACCCCAGGTGAGCACCCCACATCAGCCCTATGGGACTTCCCAGCCGTCGTGGACTCCAGCCTCACCAGAGACCTGCCCACTACCACAGGGACAGAAGAACCACCCGCTAAGCCCTGCCCGACTGCTGACCCGGCCGTCCTGCCAACCCCGGGTGTTGACGTGAGCTGCTCTAGTCCTGCTTCTTCAGAGAGGAGAGAGAGCACACTGTGCAGTCCAGCTGCAGAACAGGAGCCCGAGGTCATGGTTTTCTGTCCTGGAGAAACACCGCACCCGGCCCAGGACTGCGACCCGGCGGCTAGTCGGCTGAGTGTCTTTGGCCACTCGCATCTGGTTTTTGTAGGGGCCACAATGATTAATTAATGTGAGTCTGACGGAGTCTGCCTTCTCTAAGTGTGGAAGGTGTGGCTGCCCTGCTGTCCCCCCGGGCTGTGCTGTCCACTCGGGCTGGGCAGAGTGAGGGCAACTTCATAGGCACACACTTGGCCTTTTATGCACTGACCCCATAACCAGAGGATTCTCCCAGCTCCCAAGTCTGTCCACTCCACTCACATGTATTCCAGACAGCAGATCTGGGGCTCCCCGTGAGCTGAAGAGAGGCTGCACCCCACCCCTCTGCAGCCAGCATGGGGTCCGTGGTGCACCCTCGAGAGCCTGGGCTTCAGTGTCACAGCCTGGTCCAGCAGCCCTCCGGGGTCTGGACACCTGCTTTTCCCTGAGGTATGACCCCCTCCGGGGAGCCCTGGAGAACCCCTGTGTCGGTGACACAGTGACCCGGCCTCTGCTCAGTGGGGGAGTTCTGGGTCTGGGAAACTAGCAAAGGAGGTAACATTCTACTGGACGTGCTACCCCCTTCCTCCTGGTCTTGCCATTGATGTCGGTTGATTGTGTAGAATAAGCGGTTCCATCCCTGGCGGCCACCTCTCCATACCTAGGAACACCGTGTTCCGTTGGCCATGTCCGCAGCTCCCTGGGGAAAGCACCTGGTTGGTAGCCCTTGGTGATGCTTTCTAGTGACATACCATCCTGCTACGGGACATGCTCCCTCCCAGCCTCGGTGTGAAATGTCCCCCATCACCACTGCCATCTGTGAGTCAGTTTGCAAAGGCCTGTCCTGGTACCATCCTATCCAGGGGACACTCCTGGTACCATCCTATCCAGGGGGACACTCCTGGTACCATCCTATCCAGGGGGACACTCCTGGTACCCTCCTATCCAGGGGGACACTCCTGGTACCATCCTATCCAGGGGGACACTCCTGGTACCATCCTATCCAGGGGGACACTCCTGGTACCATCTTATACAGGGGGACACTCCTGGTACCATCCTATCCAGGGGGACACTCCTGGTACCATCCTATCCAGGGGGACACTCCTGGTACCATCCTATCCAGGGGGACACTCCTGGTACCATCCTATCCAGGGGACACTCCTGGTACCATCCTATCCAGGGGGACACTCCTGGTACCACCCTATCCAGGGGGACACTCCTGGTACCACCCTATCCAGGGGGACACTCCTGGTACCATCCTATCCAGGGGGACACTCCTGGTACCATCCTATCCAGGGGGACACTCCTGGTACCATCCTATCCAGGGGGACACTCCTGGTACCATCCTATCCAGGGGGACACTCCTGGTACCATCCTATCCAGGGGGACACTCCTGGGAGCCGATTTTTGGTGCACTTCGCCTAGGCCAGACATTAGGTGGAACACTCTTCTGAATGTGCCCATGAAGGTGTCTGGGTGAGAGGGACATGTGGTTGGCAGACCGAGTGAAGCAGACGGCCTCTACCACCTGATGGCCTTGCCCGATGGGGCAGGCTTGAGTAGAGCCAGGGGTGGACCTCTCGGGGCCAGGAGGCGCCCCTCCCACCTGCTGCCTCGCCCCCTCCCAGTGCAAGGCACCAAGGCTCTGTGCTGCGAGGAGGCCTGGGGTGGACACCTGCCCTACGCCGGTGACCCATCGCCCTCAGCCCTTCAGCGTCTTTCTCCAGAACCACGGCTGCCCTCCACCCAGCGCAGCCACCTGCTTCACGATCACAACCCACACTCGCCTCTCCAAACACCCGCAGATCACACCGGCTCTGATGCTTCCCGGCAGGCGGGGAGGCCGGTCGCCACAGCTCCCGGAGTGCCTCCGGGAGTGACTTCATCCTCCTCCCGACACGGGAGGGAGGGGACAGCCCTCACTTGGTAGAGCACTATGAAAATTAAATACCATGATGCATTTAATATCGCTTAGCACATTTCTTGGTATACAGGAAAGGCTAAAAAAAATTAACTATAGAAAGCACATACACTGCGTCCTACAAGTCAGTTTTACTTATCAATATAGAGGCAACAAATTTGAGAAAAATGCTGTGAATATGTATTTGGCATTATATGGAAAAACGCATCACATCAATCCCAACTGACATTTTCATTCATGATATTAGTTGTAGTTTAAGTTGTGTGTTACTATGATTTAACATAGATCAAAAATTAATCATAAACTCTGCGGATATTGGAAATACATTAACTAAAAACTTCATTGCTGGTTAAAATGAAAAGAAAACCTCTTAATTGATTAGGAGTATATCTCTGTCAGATGGAATAGATTTCTCTCTGTCTCTCTGTCCCTCTGTCCCTCTCTCTCTCAGTGCTGGGGATTGAACCCAGGACTCGGGATGCTTCCCCACTGAACCACATCCCCAGCTCTTTTTATTTGGGGACAGCTCTCCCTAAGTTGCTTAGGGCCTTGCTAACTCACCCTGGCTGGCTTCAGACTTGCTACCCTCCCGAGTCTCCAGAATCCATCTCTCCCAAAGCAATAGCTAATGTCATACTTTATACTGAATCAGACCCATTAATTCCCCAAATAATACAACGATTGCTATGATCACAACTATTATTAACCAGCTTATTGATCAAGATAAAGTGATGAGACAAAGAGTCAATTGAAGTTATAAGTCGAAAGTAGTCTAGGTTTAACCATATCACCCCCAAATCAGTGCGTTGAAATCCCCAACCCATACCTCAGACAGTGACCTCATCTGGAAATCTTTGCAAATGATCAATTTAAGATGAGTCAAGGGGTCCCTGATCAATATGATCTGTGTCATTTACGGATGGGAGACTGGACACAGAGCCACTCAGGAAGAGCACCGCAAGAAGATGGCAACAGAGACGGGATGAAGCTCCCTCAGGCCACACAGCGCCCAGAGGCCAGAAGAGAGTCTCCTGCCGGCCACAGAAGGAACTTCCCTGCTGACCTCTGCCCTGGACCTGCCTCCAGGGCTCTGAGGAAGCACGGTCAGCGGGTCAGGCTGCCCGGCTCGCGGTCCCTGGTCCTGGGAACACGGAAGGAACTACGTCAGAGAGCAAGAGGCTGGGAATGAACAGCTAAGGTCGGCCTGCACGTAAAGTGGGTTCGCTGCACATACAATAGGTCTACAGAAAAGCCAGCCCACGTGAAGTCGGAGACGGCTGATTCAAGTGCATAACGGGGGAGACATCCCATTTCCCAGAGAAACCTGACGCAACGCCAGACGCCAGGGCCTTCCCAGGGCCTGCAGCAGAGGCCCAGGGGAGTGTTTTGGAGCAGCGAGAGCCAAGGCACAGGGAGGGGACAAAGGAGGGGTCACCACGCAGCTCTGGGTGGGAAGGCCGGGGAGGTGTCTTCTGACACGCCGACCGCCGTGCAGGAACAGGCGCCCAGCGGCAGGGCATCGGCTCCAGGAAGCGGGAATGGGTCAGAGGATGAGCAGGGACCAGTCCAACAGGAGGAGCCCACGAGAAGCGGCAGGAGCGTGGCCGTGACTTGAAGGCTGTGGTCAGCTGGACCTTGCTCTTGAGGGAAACCTATGCAGCGTTTGGTTTCCCGTGTAGCAAACCCCGCCAAACCCTAACCCGTGCACGTCATCCATAGGGCTGCCGAGTCTTGGAAAAGCATTGCATCTGGGTTAAAAAAGAGCAAACAGGTCACAGTGAGGGTCCCAGGTGACCTTGCTGATGTGGCAGGTAGAGTGATACACCCACCAAGAAGTCCCAGTCCCCGACCTGAGGTTGTGCAGCCTCACGTGGAAAAGGGGATCTTGCAGGTGTGACTGAGGCCCTCAAGACCGAGGATGGTCCTGGATCTCCGGACGACGCGACCTCTTTGTGGTCACCTCCGTGTTCATAAAAGGGGCAGACGTGTCGGAGAGAGGAGATTGATGATGGAAGTAGAAAGCTCAGAGAGGGTGGGATACTCAACAGTGCCACACAGCTGCTCTGAGACGGAGGAAGAAACCAGAGCTGGCCAGCCCAGGCAGCCTGGGGGACAGGGAGCACCAGCTTCCAGAAGGACACAGTCCTGCCAGCACCTGAGGGCTGCTGACACCAGAGCCACCTGCTGAGGTCTTTTCTTTGGCAATTTATTTGCTTTGGAAGATAATTAAACATGCAGACTGAAGGACGTGAGGAGCAGGAGATGTTCCCCCGCAGCAGGGACAGGGGCACATGGGACAGGTGCAGCATTTGGAAAGAGGTTCAGTAGAATGCATCAAAATTTAACATCGACCTCGTAAAGTCAATCTACTTCTGATTTCCTATATCATAGTATCTGTAGGTTACCAGAAAAATACGTACAGAAATATATCTTCAAAGTGTGAAATACCACCTAGAGCTGCAAACAAAAGTCCAACAGTCAGAAATGAGCCTGTGACTCAGCACATGCTGGACTGGAGTCGTAGGTGGTGATCCAAACTGGTGACACGGGTCTTGGCCACGAGATCTGTGACACATGCGCCAGAGCATAAAGTGCCTGTTTTACATAACAAAATATACACAGTGATGCCTTGTTAATCACTCCGGTTCCCACTGAGGTACCCGAAAAATATTCACAAAAGTGTTACTAGTGTTTTGTGTGTGTGTGTGTGTGTGTGTGTGTGTGTGTGTGCATGATATAAGGTAATTTTGGGTTAAAGACTGGTCATTTTTCTCCTTCTTATAACTATGTTTATATGGACAATTTTTACGGTTTGTGGAGATAATATTGGAGAAGGAACCACAGCAGGCAAAACAGGATAAGTGCTGGGATATACAGATGGCCAAGGATAAAGAGCCTTCACATGTAATGGACACTGTGGGTCACTAAGAAGAACTGAAATATATAAAAAGAACGATTCACAAAAAAAGAAATACACAGCCAAGAAAGACCCCCACCAAAATCTTAATTCTCAAGAATAAGCAACAAATGCAATGAGAGAGTGAATTTGAACGTTTCTGTCACGTGGGTAAGGGAAAAAATCATCACTGAGTTACAACTCCTGACTGATTCTAAAAGTCCAATCTGTTATCGCAAGTTGGTTAAATGCCGGCGAGGCCGCTTTTTAATCTGGAACACACTCGGATGGTGTCATTAAGACTGCACAGTTTCTTGCGGGTTGCTGGGGTCCCGCCTGGGGGCAGTTTCTGGGGCCGAGTCGCCCGGGTGAGCAGAGTGGCGGCAGCCCCAGTCCCCAGCAAGGAGAGCCTCGGCGCTCTGCCATCTGAAGGCCAGCATCCTGTCCACCGCTTGGATAGAATCCCACTGAAAGCTTTCTCAAGACTATTTTGATTAATTTCTCCAATTTATAAAGCTGGGAAGTTTTTTTGAAAGCACAATTGCATTATCTCATGGAGACTTTATAGATTTGAACCACCAACGTGCATTAAAATAGCTGCAGTTATAGGAAACGCCAGGTCTCTGTTGGTAGGGTGTCTGCTCTCCAGCTTGGGAGCCGCTATCTGAACACTTTATCTTTGGTGGTGGGACAGAATGTTCTGATCATTCAAACACATCCATTCATCAAAGCCAAGATGAAACTCAGCTTCAAAAACTGACCTTGTCGTTGGAGCTGGATTCTCTGCCAGCAGGAAACAGAGAGCGTCGCCGGAACGCGCGCGGGGAGGTTTATGGGAGTCCCTGACACAGATCTGCAAGAGAGCGGCATGGTTTCAGGGACATGCACCTCCATCCTCCACCCTGAAACAGATTTCTCTACTTTCTGCTCTTTGTTGCCTGAATTCATCCAACTGAGCCTTCTTTATCACCAAAGGCTCACAATTGCTCTAAAGCAGGGAACACAATCCATACCCAAAATGGTCCAAATGACCGACATCAGGCCTCTTGCAGAACAGAAGGGGACGGTGGCGTGCTGGACGTCAGCCTGCAGGAGGAAGAGGTGACAGAGACCGTAGGGATGGAGGATCAATACCGCAGTTTGTCCTGTCCCACCGTAGTTGACGCTATGGCCAGTGTGTACACTAGGTAGCAAAGTGGTCATCACTATCCATTTGTCTGTTTTGATGCCCATAGATTATGACATCCATCCTTGAAATTAAAGATGAATGCTTGCATACTGAGCAGAAATCCCATTAGTGAGAAACCAATAAACCCAAGCAACTGGTTAGAAAGGTCTCTCCATTTTTCTCGTGCTCTCCCTTAAATAAAAGGTAAATGGCAAATGTTGAAAGGCAAATAAGAAAAATATTCTGGACTTTCATCTTTATGCATATCTTTAAAGCACTAATTTAAAAAAAATAAGTAGAAGGAAGACGGTGGAGTAGAGGACGGGTCGGGTGGGAGGAGGGGCGGGAAGGAGGTAACACTGGGCCTGGAAGTGGAGCAATCCATACTCCACGCTTGTGAGATGGGGTCCGAGCGAGCCCCACTCCTGTGCGTGACCCTAACACACCATGAAAACCCCAGGAGAGGAGGGTTCGCTCCTCAATCCTGTCCCCACAGCAGTCTTGGGCCGGAGGTGCCCACATCACAGGCTCGGACATGTTGAACTTCTAAAGCAAGGGAATGTGCGGCCCCTTATGTGAGCTTCCAGCACGGGCGTATTAGAAAAATGTGACGAAAAAGAAGAACCTGAGCTCTGGGAAGCCGTCAGGCCCAGCAGTCATCTTGACATTCCAAGGAGACTGAATGTGACACTGAGAAATCACAGGACACCAGGGTGCTGCTATTTAAAACTGAGAAAGGGTGACCACCGTGACTTTGAGTTTGCAAAGATCCCTCTGGAGCTGAGTCCTGTTTTGGAAGGCCACGGTCACCTCCAGCCCTGCAGATGGGTGGGAGGCTGAGCCGCAGCGCGCCCCTCGGCAGGCGGCCCCAGCGCTCCGTTCTGTCGGAGGCGGGCGGTGCTGGGGGACCCTCTAGCCGTGAGCACCCAGGCCTGGTGAGACCCAGACGCCCCCCGGACAGCTCTGCCTGGAATCTTGTAATTCCATTTCTAGGCAGCGCCAGCTGCTGGGAAATCCTTCTGCTGAGTCTCTGCTGCTTCACCTAGAGCCGGGTCTGGTCTGGGCAGGCCCAGCTCACCCCTCCCTGCCGCTCCAAGACGGCCCCCAGTGTCTCTAGGCACACTGTTTTCCTCCAGGCGTGGAATTCGTCCCTCGCCCTTGGCGAGGTTGGCCGTGACGCTTGTCCATCGCTGCAGTGTCCAGAGCTGAGGGTCACAGCACAGACACGTCTGTCCACCCCGAGCAGCACAGCCGTGAGCACCACGGGCCTTGTCTGTCCAGGCTGCCCGTCTGCTTCTCCCGGCACCTCACCCCAGTGCTGCCCTGGGCAGATGCGCTGAGCCTGCAGTGGGGTCCTGAGTCCTTGATGAGGGCCAGGCTGGGAAGGAAGTGGGGCTGCTTCCACCCCTCGCCTGGAGGGACTCTGCTTCTCACGCTGCCACCACCAGGGTCCTTGGAAATGCGTGAGGAAGAGGTCAAGGACCGACCCAGAGGCCTCTTTAGCCCAGGCTCGGGGGTTCAAACTGTCCACTGCTCGTGGGAGTCCAGGAGCCCCAGGACTGCACACCTGCCCTCAGCAGACGAAGGTCCACCTCGGGGAGGGGGGGAAGGAGGCAGGGAGGATCGGCAGAGCCCTGCGTTCAGGGGCGACGGTGGCAGGGAAGTTCAGGGTAGCAAGCGTTTCTCCATTTGTCCCATCTGTCCTTTCCCCTTGGACAGACTGGCCACACGCTGCAACACAGACATCCATACTCCAGGCATCTGCACTGCACACCCAGACAGTGAGGCAGAGAGACAGTGAGGCAGACAGAGAGTGAGCAGAGAGACAGTGAGCAGAGAGACAGTGAGCAGAGAGAGTGAGGCAGAGAGATAGTGAGGCAGAGACACAGTGAGCAGAGAGACAGTGAGCAGAGAGACAGTGAGGCAGAGAGACAGTGAGCAGAGAGACAGTGAGCAGAGAGACAGTGAGCAGAGAGACAGTGAGGAGAGAGACAGTGAGGCAGAGAGACAGTGAGGCAGAGAGACAGCGAGGCAGAGAGACAGAGAGACAGTGAGGCAGAGAGACAGTGAGCAGAGAGACAGTGAGGCAGAGAGACAGTGAGCAGAGAGACAGAGAGGCAGAGAGACAGTGAGCAGAGAGACAGAGAGGCAGAGAGACAGTGAGCAGAGAGACAGTGAGGCAGAGAGACAGTGAGCAGAGAGACAGTGAGGAGAGAGACAGTGAGGCAGAGAGACAGTGAGGCAGAGAGACAGTGAGCAGAGAGACAGTGAGCAGAGAGACAGTGAGCAGAGAGACAGTGAGGAGAGAGACAGTGAGGCAGAGAGACAGTGAGGCAGAGAGACAGCGAGGCAGAGAGACAGCGAGGCAGAGAGACAGAGAGACAGTGAGGCAGAGAGACAGTGAGCAGAGAGACAGTGAGGCAGAGATACAGTGAGCAGAGAGACAGTGAGGAGAGAGACAGTGAGGCAGAGAGACAGTGAGCAGAGAGACAGAGAGGCAGAGAGACAGTGAGCAGAGAGACAGTGAGGCAGAGAGACAGTGAGCAGAGAGACAGAGAGGCAGAGAGATAGTGAGGCAGAGAGACAGTGAGGCAGAGAGACAGTGAGGCAGAGAGACAGTGAGCAGAGAGACAGTGAGGCAGAGAGACAGTGAGCAGAGAGACAGTGAGCAGAGAGACAGTGAGGCAGAGAGACAGTGAGCAGAGAGACAGTGAGCAGAGAGACAGTGAGGCAGAGAGACAGTGAGCAGAGAGACAGAGAGGCAGAGAGATAGTGAGGCAGAGAGACAGTGAGCAGAGAGACAGTGAGGCAGAGAGACAGTGAGCAGAGAGACAGTGAGGAGAGAGACAGTGAGGCAGAGAGACAGTGAGCAGAGAGACAGAGAGGCAAAGACACAGTGAGCAGAGAGACAGTGAGGCAGAGAGACAGTGAGCAGAGAGACAGTGAGGCAGAGAGACAGTGAGCAGAGAGACAGAGAGGCAGAGAGATAGTGAGGCAGAGAGACAGTGAGCAGAGAGACAGTGAGGCAGAGAGACAGTGAGCAGAGAGACAGAGAGGCAGAGAGACAGTGAGCAGAGAGGGCGCTACGCTCAGAACAATCTCGCAGGCGAAAGCCAGGGAGCTCAGGAAACCATGAACCTCAAGGTTTCCCCCGGTGCCTGGCAAGCAGAAACCTGGGAAACTCTGGAATTCTCCTCAGGTCTGCAGGCACTGGAGCGACAGGCAAGGGGTCCCTGGCCAGCAGAGGGTCTCATGCGGTTCCACACAGAGGCCCTGAAGGAAGGCCTTGGCACAGGTCATGGGCCAGAAGGAGCCGTCCTGAAATCCTGGTCAAGGTGGGCAAAGTGAGGCAGGGAGGCCATCAGGGGCTCTGTCCTGCTGGAAGCCCCTGAGAAGCGTTGACTGTCGTTCTGCCATGGACCCGTGAAGGCCAGGGGGCTGGGGTGGGTGTGCATTCCAGCTGCCCTGGGTGGTTCCCCAGGAGAGCGGAGTCCCCAGCACCTTCAGCTGCTGCGCAGACTGAGCGAGTGCCACGGACTCTCTAATGTTGCAGCAAGGCCAGCAGTGTGCAGGGGACTGTCCACCCAGCCACACATGAACTGGAGAAGGCCCGCAGGGACATGGCAGGATACCACCTGCCTCTGCTGTGGAAGAGCTGCTGAGCAGCGTGGTGAGGCTGGAGCAGAAGGCAGCTGCTCTGAGGGGTGTGGAGCTGGCCAGCCATGTCCCTTCTCCTGCCAGGGACCTTCCCGGGGGGTGAGTGGAACCTGAGACAGGACAAGAAGAGAGGCTGCATGCTCTGGCCCATGGCACTGCCTGAAGGGTTGTCCCCAGGCAGCAGTGGCTGTGTGCCCTGCCCAGGGCCTGTCTAAGGTCTGTGCAAACCAGGCCCCCATCCCCAGGGCTTCCTTCCTCCAGGGCCTCTCGGGTCCCTAGCCCTCTGCTCTGCTGGGTCATTTCCTGTATGAGTCAGTTCTTGCATTAACTCTTCTGTTAAAATCGGTGTGGGCGCTCTCCCCCTGGACCCCAACCATTGTCCTCAGAAAGCTAGAGGTGGGGGCCCCTGGAGGCTGTTGGGCAGGTGGGTCACTGCTGCAAAACCAGAGGTCAGGCCAGAGCAAACCAAGGTCACCCAGAGTCAGTGAGGTGTGGGGGACACCTGAGGTGTGGGACTGGCAGTGTGGCCAGAGGCCCAGTGAGAGATCCTCCTGTCCACCTTCCCATGTGGGGACCTGGCTAGAAAATTCTCTCTTGGTGCAGAGTCTTGAAGATAGTGCCAAAGAGAACTCCACATGAAGAGACAGCCTGGGGGTGCCGGGCTGGAGCAGAGAGGGCCCAAGGTCGGGGTCAGGTGGGGTCATCCTCTCCTACCCCAGTGCAAAATAGAGAGGATGCGCTGACCATGCCTCGTGGTCTGAATGGGTCCCCAAATCCATGCATTGGGGACTGTCCCCCAACACAACTGCTGGAGGTGGGGCCCTTGGGAGGTGATCATCCTGAGGGCTCTGCCCTGACGAGTGAATCGGTGTCACCCAGGAGGTGGTTGCTGCAGACAGGAGCTGGGCTTCCTCCCCCGGCTCCTGCTTCTTGCCCTCGCTGTACCACCGTGAGATGCCCTCTCCGTGCCCTTGAACTTCCCTCCGTGTGGTCCATATGCCCTGCTTCTCCGACAGACACAGGGCACCCTGGGAGGGTCCCAGTACCATCAGGAGCCAGGGAGGGCTCACCCCAGGCACTCGTGCTCTGGGGGATGGGCGGGCACCGAGGGGAGGACCTGAGTGTGGGTTGGATGCTGAGGTGTCGGGGAGATGGGCCTTTCACAGTCAGCAGAGCGACCTCAGGACTCACAGACCCCACAAGCCCTGCTCAGACCCCCGGGGTGGGGGCAGCTATACAGAGGAGCCCGGGCCAGCGGGGGTCTGGCCATGTGCTGACTGGAGTCTGACCACGACCCCCTTCCCTCACAGCTGCACCTGGATGCCACTGCAGGTCTGCGGTCACTCAGGACGTGGCCCTGCTTGGCGGTGGCCAGGGCAGCTCCGCCCCTCCCACCAGGGCCTCCTTCTCCAGCAACTCACCCCACAGCCGGGCTTCTGGCCACAGAAGGCCCAGACATTGGAAAAGAACATGGTGCCCGCTCCTGCCCGGGCAGTCACTTAGCCAAGGGGCCTGGCGGGACCACGCCTACCCTGTCCCCAACAGCCTCACCCTCATCTGGACCTCAGGCAGCAGGCAGGACCGGTGCTGGGGACGGAGGCCTGGTCCCTGGGGGCCGGCCCTCCTGCACGTGGCTGCCAGACGTTTCCTCCTTGGTGGCTGCAGCCCCCCCCCCCCCAGCGCTCAGGCTTGTGATTTTCATAGAAGAAACAGGAAAACCCTGTGGGTGAGCCCAGCCTCCTCGCCCTGCCTTCCAGGAGTGGTGCCATGGAAACCAAGGGCCTCGGGTACCATGGCAACGGAGCTGCAGGTCAGAGGCAGGTGTGTCCCCCAGGGAGAGCACTCGGGCTGCGTCCGCGGTCTCCCCCGCACCCGCCTCAGTGGGCGACCGCAGGGCAGCGGGTGGGTACCAGAAGCGAGTCCCCCAAGCTCTCTTCCCTCCCCATGGGTGGTCTCTGGGAGCAGCCCCAGGTGGAAATGGCAGCGTCTGGTGATGTCTTAGTGCGGTGGCTCTCAGGGAGGAAACTTGCTGCTGATTCTGAAGAATCCTAACCACACAGTACGCTGGCCAGGAGGCGAACACTCCGGAGTCACCAGCCGCTTCTGTCCTCCCTCCCCAGCACTGGTGTGGCCCGGGGGAGGACTGAGTGGCTGGAAGACACAGAGAGAAGCCCCTCAGCTCTGCTCCTGCGGTCAGTCGTGTCCACAGGAGGAGCCAGCCGTGCTGCTGCCCAGGAGGGAGTCTCCGTGGAGCTGACCGCAGGATCTGCGGGGCTCTGTCCCCTCTGCCGGGGTCCCCACCACACCACATGGCTTCATGGTTTCTCCTGAGTGGGGAGTTCCCTGGTGGGATCCAGGATGGCCCTCTGACACCCCACAGGGAGATGAACCAGAGTCCCGTCCACTCCTGGGCAGAGTCTCACCCAACAAGCAACTTGTGAAAGGACGTCTTGCCCGTTGCCCTGTCAGTAACCCTGCCCAGCCGCCCCGGAGCTTCAGTCAGCGCTGAGGACATGTCTATAGGTGCCATGTGACACCTCCACACACCCTGACCTTCTCACTCCTTCCTGGTCAGCTCGCTTCCCTGGGGCGGCGTGAGGATCTGGGAAGGGAGGGCCCGCTCTGCCCTGGTGTTGCAGGAAGAGTCAGGAAGAAGCCTGCCCCGCAGTGGGGCCTTTCCCTCCCTGGGAAAACCGAGCAAGGCCACTGGGCCTCAGGAGGCAAAGGCCTCGTCCATGGCCAGTCTTCCCACGAACAGGCGTGGCTAGCGCTGGCACTCACACAGCTGCTGATGTCTCCTGATCCTCTGGTGTCCCCCTCCATGCCCACTGTCCCCCAGTCCCTGTGCTGCCTCAAGTCCCTCACTGAGCTTCTGAGTCTGGGTGCTGTCAATGTCCACTGATGGCCACGTCCTCTCTACTGACACCTCTTCACATCCAGACACTCAGCCTCACATCTGTCACACACTCGTCTGCCCTCCCTGGCACCTGACAGTCACCCAGAGAAGCCCGTGTTCCTGCCTGTTCGTGGGATCCGAGGTTGTGTCGGGACCTGCAGGGTGACCCCCACCATGCTGGAACACAGGCCTGCCCACGGACACCCACGACAAGGGCTGCCCCCACAGGCCACGTCCAGGCTTCTCACCCAGACCCAAGCTCTGCTCCCAGCCCTACGCAGCAGCCTCTGCACACAGGTCTCCCCGCCTCGGGTGCTGTAGGATGCATAGAGTCAGGCCCAGGAGGGCTGCGGCTAGCTCAGAGCTTCCAGCGGGGACCGAGGGCTCTCCTCGTGCAGAGACCCTGCAGCTTTCTCTATTTCAGATCCGTGGGGTCAGAAGATGCTCTGGGAACACTTTATCAGCTCTTGGGCCACAGTTGGTGACTTGAGATGGCAGGTGAGTCAGCACGGATCAAGGTGGACACGGTGCCCAGGGCCGAGGGCATGCTACTGTCTGGTACCAGCTGTCAAAGTCCTGGCCAGAGGGAGGGAGGGAGCTGTCCAAGGTCAGGGCTGACTGACGGCTGAGCTCGCAGGGTGGGGGCCGCTACTTGAGTGACAGCTTGGAGACAGGGGAGAACAGGGTCTTCACCAGGTGGCTCAGGAGCAGTGTGTGACTCCTGGGTGGGGCCAGGGCCTGGCTGAGAGCCACTTCTCCCCACTCACCTCTGTGGCAGGACTCCGCCAGGTGCCCCTGGTCACAGAGGGCTCGGCTGCAAAACAGGAAGTGGCTCTGGTGGGAGAGTGGCCTGGTCCCACCCCCGGGCGGCAGGGACAGCATCTCTAGCCCCAGGCCCTGCACGCTGAGCCTCTGCCTGTTGAGTGCTCTTGGTACCACCAGCTGGGCTCCTGACACTTCTCTTTTCAGCTGGACTGTTGGTGGCATACGATTCAAAATGTCCACTTCCCAGAAACTCTGCTTCTTTCAAATTGGGTGGTGGGTGAAGGGTCCACTCTCGCTCACCTCCTCGCCCACCCTCATGTCCAGATGGGGCCAAGACAATTCTAGGAGGCCTCTGGGATGGCATTTCTGGTCGTGGGCTTTGGTGAGAAATCCTGGCAATGGGGAGCAGGTGCACACAGACACCCAGAGCTTGTCTCTAGCGGGGAATTCCCATCCTCAAAATCACCGTGCGGCAGACGTGGCTGCACCACGTCCAGCTAACGTGGCTTGTTTTCATTCAGATGGGGCAGTGGGAGGTGGGTTGCAGTTGGTTTGGGGCAGTGCAGGAAAGAGAATGATTTAAACCCTGGTGACGGGCTGGGTGACCTTGGGCAGGCCCCGGCCTCTGGGCCAGTCTTTCTCATTTGGAAATCAGGACAGGAATACCTGCCCAACGACCTCTTGGCATGGGGAAGGACGGGAGAGGACAGGAGAGGACACAGAGCAGCTGTCGGGGACAGGGCTCATGCCAGGCGATCTAATAAGGGCGTCATCTCCAGTCAGGCTGAGCTGGCTTCCTAGGGCAGCCCTGGGGACGGGTTGGCCACTAGGCAGAGGTGGGACTGGCCAGAGCTCGGTGTTGCTAGGACAGCAGGGAAACCCTCTCCAATTTGCAGCCAGAGATGGAATGATGAGAAGAGGGACCGGTCTGGTGGCTGCGCGAATGGAGCCTGCTCTCACGTGAGCGGATCGACAGGGGAGACCACGTTTTCCACGTCGGCAAGAGCTGCAGGAGCTGGTGCACTGTGGGAAAGCGGGCACTTGGAGGGTGGTGGGAAAGGGGCCTCTCCCCCTCTGCCCTCCACCCCCGTGTCCCGCGCCTCATCTGCGGAGACACAGCCTGTGGAGCTCTTGCTTTTGCTCCATGCTCTCTCTCAAAATGAAGCTGTCCTTGGGGTTGGTGACGTGAGCCGGCCAGGATTGGGTTAAGAAGGGACCCTCCCGTCAAGCTGGAGCCAGGACCAGGGGTGAGGACTCCCAAGGGGCAGGAGTGGGCTGATAGAGGACAGGGAGAGAGGAGAGAAGCCAAGACCAACGGGAAGAGCCACGGGTGGGCAGGGGACATGGAGAGGGAGAAGAGAAAGACAGGTTTGAAAGTTCACTGGGACGCAGGAGGCCCTCACGCCAGACCCCTTCCAGGCCCCAGGCCGCCCCACTTGGGGCTGCTGCAGTTTGGCTTCACCTTCATGGTCTCCCTCGGAGGTGTCTCCTGGAGGGTCATCTCCCCAGCTGGGGACTTGGGTCTGGGGGTCCCCCATTTTCAGCCCAAGTCTGGCCCTGAGATTACACAGTAAATGTGACCTGGGGCCACCAGCAGCGGCTCAGCCCCGCAGAGCAGGTGCAGGGTGGGAGTCCAAAGTGCTGGGCAGGAGCAAGGGGCCTGGGGTGGGAGAGCTGGCCCCTGTGGGCCCAGGAGAGTTAGAAGTCAGACCACAGCGAGTGTCTTGGTGCCCAGGGTGGGAGCCTGTGTCTCCGTCCTCCTGGATTCAAGGTACAGAGACCCCTGGCCTCCAAGCTGCCTTCTAGATATTTCCGCACAGGCATCGGGGCCGAGGGTTGGAGCCCCTGCGCCCCCACACATTGTAGGCATGGGGAGAGGTGCCCACTTGCTCTCAGATGGTCTTCCTTAGAGCTCTGCAGCTGGGAGATGGTGACAAGCCAAAGCATACTCATTTTTAAGCAATAGTAGCTATTAATGATGATTAATGACAAACTTTTCCTGTTCAGGTTTGGGGAAAGGAATCGTTTTTATTCTTTGCATCCGTTCAACATTGTGAACAAAATTGTCCCACCAATCTCCAGATCTATTAGATTCCAAATGACTGTTTGCCCGTTGGTGGTTTGCAGGTTGGGAAAACACCCCTTCTGGCCAGGTTCTCGGGCTAGCTCACCCAGGCGGCTCAGCTCACCAAGATGGGAGTTTTATGTTTGACGTTTACCTTTAAGAAGTCCTCAGATGAGATGGAGAAATGACTAAATATAGAAACAAACAGAAATGAAACAGTTCAGCGCTCTCTCAGCGTCAGAGGTATCTGTGCCTGGGTAGCCCAAGCCTGACTCCTGTGTAAACAGCTCCTGGGGCTCACGGGGGGGAGGGGGGGGGTTTCTATTCCCGCTGCCTCAAGGAGGGTGCTGTGGGACAGCCTGCAGCGCAGTGTTCACGCAGGTCGCAGGTCGCCAGCCTTTTCCACAGGAAAACTGGTCCTAGGAGGGTTTAGCACCTCGGATAATGATGATGATTTTGATGGACTTAAATTTAGATTCTGAGCACGAGGCCTGTGTTGAGTAGCTGCCCAGTGACCTATTGGTGCAGGCACGGAGGGCCCTGGCACGTCACCTGCCCCCGCCCTCCCCACCACACTCCTCCCCTTTCCTTCTGCAGCCCACGTGCCCAGTGGCTGGCTTCACACCCCACAGAGGCTGCCCCCGTCTCGGGGGCTTTCCGCATTTCCAGAAACCAGTGCACAGGGCTGAAGGTTCATCACCAGCACTTGGACACCCTAACACGAGCGTGCCTCCCTGGGTGCCCAGCTGGGGCCCGCAGTGGTCTCCTGCTCAACTCCAGGTTTCAATAGCAGATGAGGAGAGACCATGCTGCCCAGGAAACCCACCCGGGGAACAGGAGCAGCACCCAGGAAACTGGACTCCAGCAGGTCCTCTGTGCTCAGGATGCATGGGCCGGCGCTGCTCAGAGTCCGCACAACGCCTCCGAGGAAGACCCTGACAGCCGCACTCTCCTCACTCTCCACCACCTGATGGGGACAGCCATGGCCGCTGCCTCCAAGCCCGAGCCCCGAGCTGGCACAGCCCCCACTGCAGGGAGCTGAAGGTGCGTCGCCACCTCGCACTTCAGAAGACAAGCACACTGACCGCCTGTGCCTACAACCCAGACGGCTCCCAGGAACTCGGGGGCCAGGATGCTGATCCAGGGAGTGGGAACAGTCAGCCAGGCACCCAGGGCCTGGCCCTCACACTGCATGGCTCACCTCACCCAAGGACACCCCAAGGATGCCCAGCAGGTGTTCCCAGGGCCAGGGGGCACCCCCATCAAGGAGGGGAGCTTCCTGGGGTTGGCCCGTCTGGAGCCTGCCTGTTCCAACTCAGTGGGCAGCTGCCGCCCACCACAGACGTCCCAGTGCCCCGGTCTTGGTGGGGAGCTACTTTGCTGAGCGTGGGCTCTGCGTGCTGGGCGTGCTAGTCACTGCTGGTGCTTGGCGTTTGGGTAAGATGCATCAGACGTGTCGTTTTGCTTTGAGCTTCTCTGTTTTCAAGGTGGGAACTAAGATCGTCTTTTAATTCTGGAGAGTTTGCAGCCATTCATTCCGCAAATGCGGCTTCTCCACCGTTTGTTCTTCTCTTTCCGATCTCCCCTTTGGCCTTGCCCACGGTGCTCTCCTGGGTCCACCCGCCGTGTCTGTGGGTCTCTGTTCTGACTGACGCCCCTGCATCCTCTGACCTCCTCCTGGTGCTGCAGAATTCCAGCTGTGGTGTGATTTCTTGGTGGTTATATGGCATATCTCCAAGATTTCTTCCCGACCTCTTTCTCGCCTACCTGTTCCTACCTCGTCTCACCTGTCATGCGTGACGGACACCAGGACTTCTGTTTTTTCTGGGGTCGGTTTTATTTGGGCTCAGGTGGAGGGAGGTGCTCTTTTCGCCCTCTGTACCCCTCCTCATCTCTGTGCCTTTCTGGTTGCCCCCATCCAGGCTCCTTGGGTCCCTAGTTCAGAACCAGCTCATGGAAGGGCAGTTTAGAGCTCCTGCCCTGGGTGGCACTGAGGACACCCCAAAATTATTGCCAGCAGTGTCAGGGGCTCGCCCCAGTTTCTGACCCACCATGGCCTGCGTTTCCTCTCTCCCTCCACCTGCAGCTTCCTGCACCAGTGCCCACGGGGTGCACAGCAGGAGCTTGGTTTGGGCCCTGAGCACTAGCCCCAGGCCCGTGCTTTTAGGGGGACCCCAGGTGTGGCCCATGACTGCACGGAGCCAGCGCACCTTGGCTGCAGTGCTGTGCTGGGCAGCCTCCATCTTAATGAAAGCCTCTGCTGGACACCCTGGGGTTCCTGTGCAGATGACGTGGTGCCGTCCCGGGTGCCCTGTACCCAGCTTCGTGACTTCATACAGAGCTGGAACCCAAGACGACTCATGACCCAGAGCAGCTACATCACAACAAGGGTCCCTGGGCTGACCTTCAGAGCTGAACTGCATGCTGACCGCCACCTTCTGCTCCCCTGGCGAGGGCTCACCTGATCTGCTCCTGCTGGAATCCATCATGAAGAGGTGTGACCAAGGGCATCAGACAGAGCAGCCATGTCACGGGGTCCGCACCTCCATGCAGCATCTTTCCCTAAGACTCATCGGATCCTGGTGTGTGAACAGCGGGCTCCTCTCCACGGCAGCGACCCACGGTCTGGATGGAGTGGGTTTATCCACTCACCTACTGAAGTTCCTCTGGGTCACTTCCCCTTGGGACCGTAATGAATAAAGCTGCCGTAAATGTCTGTGTACAAGGTTTATGTGCACAGACGTGGTCACTTCCCTGTGATAAAGACCAGAGGTACCATTACTGGGTTCCAGGGTGGCCACGTGATCAGTTCTGTAAGAAACTTCCAACTGTTTCCAAGTGGCTGAACAGCTTCCCCTTCCGTCAGCAGCGCAGGAGTGAGCCATCTTCTGGTGTCCTTCCAGCGCCCTTCTCAGTCCTGTTCTAATGGCGCGAGGTGGCTTAGCTTGCATTCCCTGATGGCCAGCGGCGCTGGGCATCCTCGCAATGACCTGTCTGCCAACAGTGCGTCCTGCTCAGTGAGACGTCTCTTCATTCCCTTCACCCATTTTCTATTGTTTTTATTATGTGTTTACACACCCACACCCTCACACACCTACACACCCACACCCACCCCCCCCCACACACTCACACACACACCCACACACACACACACACTCACACCCACACACCCACACCCACACACACCCACACACTCACACCCACACACACCCACACACTCACACCCACACACCCACACACCCACACACTCACACACCCACACACACACACACACCCCACACACACCCCCACACCCACACCCACACACACACTCACACACACACACACACACCCACGCCCCCACACACACCCACCGACACCCACACACCCACCCCCCCACACACACACTTACACCCACACACTCACACACACACATTCACACCCACACACTCACACACACACACACACTCACACCCACACACACCCACACCCACCCACACCCCCACACTCACACCCCCCCACACACACACACCCCACACACACACACCCACACCCACCCCCCCACCCCCCCCCACACACTTTCTGATGTGAGTCCTTTTTCAGATGTGGTTTGCGAGTATCTTCTCCTGTGTGAAGACGGTCCTTTCTTCTTCTTGCCAGGGTTGTCCTTTCCATGAAGTCTGGTTCATCGGTGTTTTTCCTCTCTGGATCGTGCTCTTGGTGTGACGTGTAGTAGCCCTTGCTTGCCGAGGCTGACCTCCTGAAGCCATTTAATAATTTTTTCTAAAGTTTTCTGGTTTTGCAGTTTGACTTTTAAGTCCTCAATGCCTTTGCCTTGGACATGAGCACCGCGTTGAAGTGGTCCCGGCTCCGTGTGTGGGGACGTCCTCTTTCCTCCATTCAGCTGCCTTTGCCCCTTCCCAAGGACCAGCTGGGATGTCCTGTGGGCCTGCTTCTGGGCTCTCGTCCTGTTTCATTGGTCCGTGTCTCTCTCTCCAAGAGCCACCTGTCCTTGGTTACCAGCTAGATAAATCTTGAGATCAGCAGCCCAATTCTTCCCACTTTAGTCTGCTTCAAAATTGTTTCAGCTAGTCTACCTCATTTGCATTTCTATTTAAGTTTAGAATAATTTGTATCTACAAAAAAAGTGTAAAGCCTTCTCTCTGTATGGGGAACTGACGTCCTTTCCATCCCAAGTCCTGCTGCCCAGGAAGATGGTCTGCCTGCCGTTTCTGTCTTGCTCACCCTGTGCTGTGATAGCGAGTACCTGAGGACCGCGTAAATTAAAGGAATAGAGATGCCTTTAGCTGGGTTCTGGAGGGTGGGAAGTCCAGGTCAAGGGGCTGTCTCAGCCCATGGTGGAAGGGGACAGAGCCAAAGGTCACACGTGGAGAGGGGGGCTGACCCTGCTTTTAAACCAAACCCACTGTACAACCCAGATCTTGAATGTCCCCCAAGGCACATGTGCCAAAGGCTGAAGAGACCACGTGGCACTACCCAGAGGTGGCAGAACCTGCAGTGGTGGGCCTCGTGGGAGGGGGTCAGGTGGTGAGATGTGGGGACTCTGGCTCCGTCTCCCTTTCCTGTTGGGTCCCGGCTGCTGTGAGGGGAACGGCCTCCTCTGTCAACTGCTCCCTCTGTGATGTACTGTGTGGCCACAGGCCCAAAGCAATGAGGCCAGGTGATTATGGGGCAAAACCGCTGAAACCAAGACAGAAGCAGCCTTTCTTCCTTACAGTGAGTTATCTGAGGCTTTTTGCCCCAGCCACAGGAAATGGACAGCAGAGCCTGCCTGGACTGATGGCCTCTAAGGTGCTGTCTCCCAGCACAGTCGCACTGGACACACTTCCCAGCACACAGACTCTGGGGCACACACGGGAGCTGTCGGACCACACAAGTGCTGCACGTTTGGATAGATTTACTCATAAGTGACTCTGTGGACAGTTGTGACACTATATTTTAATATTGGTATCTATGCATTCATTACTACTATATAATTTATTTTGACTGTTTATCTTGTATTCTGTGAACTCACTGAACTCACTAGTTCTAGAGGGTTTTTGGCAGGTTTGGAAAAGATTTCATGCACATGAACATGCCATCAGTAAACAGGCATTACCTGACCTCTTCCTTTCCAATCTGTTTTCCTTTAATTTCCTTCCCTGGCATACTGTAATGGCCACACTTCCAGCACTATTCTGAATAAGGGTGGTGAACACAGACATGCTTAGTTGCATTAGATTTTAGGAGGAATACAGCCAGTCTTTTACCATTAAATAGAATATTAGCTGTAGATATTTGCAGACACCCTTTATCAAATTGAGGAAGTTCTCTATTCCTACCAGGAGTAGGTACTGAATTTTTTCAAATAATTTCCTCCATCAAGTAAAATGTTCATGTGAATTTTCTTCAACCTGTTAACACGTTAGGATTACAATGACTGATTTTTAAATATTGAACCATCCTTGCATTCCTGGGATGTATCCAGGTGGCCACAGAATATAATTTTTCATAAATACACTATTTGCAAATGTTTTAGGGTAGTTTTGCCTATATTTCATGCTTTTAGTGATTGAAATTGACTATCTTTTCAGGTCGTCTCTTTCTACTTTTATCTATAATTGCTCCACATTTAGATCACAGAAAGGTATCTCAAAGGTAAAGGCATCAAGAGTGAAGGCTACAGTACTTCATCTTTAGAAATTAAGGAGATGAAATACTTTGATAGAAATATAAAGCCACAGTAGTGTGAAATTCTGTTGAGCGTGAACTGTTGGTGCCCCATCCATTCCTCCTCAGACTTGCAACTGCAGTGCCTCCCACTCCCACTCCAAATGCCAGCTCTTGGGTCTCTTTCTGAACGCTTTCTTTGATGGCAGAATCCCACCCTACCAGTGCACATGGCAGAGCAGAAGTGCCCAGGGAGCCACTTGCAGCCCGTGCCTGCAGAAGTTGGAGACGTGCCCTAGCCCACCTCCACAGGGTTCTCTGGAGTTGCCCTGCAGAATCAACTCCCACTTGTCCACACGATTGTCTGCTCAATAGGAATCCTTCATGGCTGCCTCCTTCCAGTAGTATTTCCTGGGATCCATTTCCAAATAAATAGCTTCACAGAAAGTCCTCACTTAGTGCCCTTTTAAAGAGAAACTCAAATTAAGATTAACAAAAAGTGAGCCTAGCTCAACCAAGGAAGGTGTTTTTGCTTGAAGATAAAGACCTTTACCCACATAGGTAGCTCTTAGTTCCTAGACTGAGATGTGTTCAGCACAGAGGAGGCAGAGCACTGTGGTCAAAATTAGACTGTAGTCAGTTTTTATTTTTTTATTGACATTTATTCTTCAAAATTAGAGTGTAAATAAAAGTCAAAATCCACGTTCTTGAAGGTTTTGCTTAATTAGAGGTTAAAGTATAAAATGTCTTATACAAGCTATATTCTTCATTTTGCATGGATGTGGTTATGTCCTAAAATCACTGAAGACAGTATTTTAAAAATATTAACCAGATGTCATTTATTTTTTATTTTTTCTGTTTTTTGTATGACAAGACTGTAGTCAGTTTTGCATCCAATCTCACTGCCGCCTACTGATGGCTGTTGAGCAAGTCACTCTTCTCTGCCCCAGTTTCCTCAACATGAGCACAGCGACAGTGCTCACCTGTGGGACTTCCCCAGGATTCCACAAGGGCAGGTGGGGACCTGGCACAGCTGGATCTAGCTTCGGCATGTGCTAATGCTTAGGAAAAGATGGCGATCATTTTTTATGCTCAGAAAACTTACTTGAAAGAATGAAATGAAACTTACGGAGAGGCCTCACGGTGGCCAGCCTTACAGTCACAAGTTCTGGAGGATGAGAAGTCCAAAATCAAGGTGCCAGCCACTTGGTGTTTGGTGAGGACCCATTTTCTTATTTACAGATGACCACCTTCAAATCCTCATGTGGTAGAAGAGACTCTAACAACTGGAAAGGTGACTCTTACAGAAAAGGACCCTGAATTATCTTCAAAACCAAAGAAAGAAACTACCCCATCTAAGAATACCAGGGAGCCAACAGGTATAACGTGGAGTTCCAGCGGAAGTGATCCGTCAGATGAAGACAAAACACTTCCTAAATCGCAGGGGGAGAATGATCACGGCTCTGTGATAGACAGGCTCCATAACAGGGATATTTTATGGCCCGTGCAGGTGAATCACAGTTTATTGACTGGGAGATCCACAGTGACAGGGAAGGTGCTGGTGAGTGTAATGAATGGGCAGATGGGAAGGGTGCCATCTCAGACGGGGCTGCTGGTGCAAGTGGTCATTCTTTGACAAGTGACGAGAGACTATCTGAGCTTCCTAACCCAATTCCTGCAGAAATTTTGGAGTATTCATCAGCAACAAAGAAGATGACTCAGAAAATGTCCTACTCATTGCTTCAGAACCCCCTCACAAGCACCGCATGGAATAGGGTTCGGATGCCAGACAAGTTCTGGACAGCTGAGCAACACAAGAGTGAAACCCCAGAGTGTCTGCGTACACCCCAAAGCCGACAGCCAAGGTTCCCAGGACTCAGAAAGCTCATCAAAGAACCGAGAGAGATCTGCCATTTCTTTGTGGAGACACGATTGTGTTTCTTACCCAAAGGCAGTTTCAGGTGGAAAACCTGGTGCATTAACTGTGAGAATTCTAGAGCTTCACGAGGAATGCACCGTGCGGGTTGCCATGTGTGGACAGTCAGTGGGGTCGACCGCTGCGGTGTGGCTGCTGGGCCAGCCTGAGAGTTCTCTTACTCGGGAGACTGCAGGTTACCTCAGGGGGTGTCCCCAGGAGGCTACCCACATCTTTCCTCCCTGGCAAAAACTTATTATCCCAAATGGAGTTTGCCCTGTTATTCTGAATACTCATTTCTGTCAGAAAGAAGGTGCAGAAACAGCTCACAAACTATATGTCATGACATGCTCCTTCCAAGAGGAAACATCACTTTGGCCCAGATGTTTAATATCAAGGATCTATCCAGTAATTCACCTGAAAGCCACATGTGTCTAGTGACCTGGCCACCACAGGCACAGACTGGACCCACCGGCCCGAAAAGGCAAAGCAGCGCTTCACAGCTGAATCCCCCCTTAGGGACTCTCTCCTGGACGGGGTGGAAAGCCAGGAGCTGCCCATGGTCAGGAGTGGGGTCCAAGTAGAGGTGCAGAGAGTTCACCCACTGCCTGGCAGAGGCGGCCTCGGAGCCAGCAGGAGAGCAGCTCAGGGCACGCAGACCTACCTCGGCCCCAGTACAGCTCTGGAGTGGGCTCTGCAGAGACACCAGCAGGGAGAAGAGCCACAGGAGACCGCACGTGGCCTGGCACTATCTGCAGGGTGGCCAAATGAAGCCACAGCCTCTGTGGCCAAGAAGTCAAAGAGCACGAGATGAAGTCTGACCTAAGGTTCTGGAGAGCTTGATCCAGGTGAGCTCCATCTCCACAGAAAGAGGAACCAGACAGATTGTCCCAAGCAAGTCTTTGAACAGACCCCCTCCTTCCTGAGACACTGCGGTGTGTGAGGAGGTACTTCCTCCTGACCTGCTGCCTGGCTGTGATATCGTAAATATTCTGTATCTTCCCACTGACTCGAATAAATGCAAAAGAAGGTGACAGACACAAGGACGTCTACATAGGTGCTCGGTCTTAGAGTGAGACTAATGAGCAGACAGGGTGCACGGTTCTGATAACTTGCTCGTGCCTTTAGAAGAGTCCCACGGGAGTCGTCTTTATCTCCCTCTTCCCATTTAGCTGCAAATAAACCCTCGGAGATCAGCGACTATGATTCATCTGGTTTGGGTTCAGGACAGTGGACACTTAACAGAGTGCATGCCAGTGGGGGAAACAGTGCTGTGTGAGCAGCTGAGTAAGTGGGGTGAGTTCTCTGTTCAGAACTGGTCACAGCGTGGAGCTGCCTACCAATGCTGTCATGGGGGAGCAGCCAGGGGGAGATGACCAGGGGTACTCTGCTTCAGGACCAAACTCTAGTGTGCTCCAGTCACATGGAGGTGAGACCCTGGGACCAGAGCTCCCGAGGGTGTTCAGTCAGCGTAAAGGAGCAGGCAGGGGGCAGTGAGGAGGGACCCGTAGGTCAGGGACAAAGGGGACAGGACAGCTCTTCAGGGAGGAACTTTTCCATATTACTATATCGGTGCCACGTAATCGCACATGAGCTGGGTTTGTGGTCACATATTCATTCACGCACACGGTCTAGCAATACAATTTGGCCAAGGTCGTTCCTCAGTGTCTCCCCTCCCCTTCCCCCTCCCTCCCTCTGCCCCCGTCCTCTCAGTTGCTGATCCCTTGGGTTTTCATGCGATGCCCTCACCTCTCTTCTCCTTTTTCCTCTCCAGCTTCCACCTGTGAAAGGCTGCAGACGACGCTGGACCCTCTGAGTTCTTCTTATTTCACTTAGTATCATGCCCTCAAGTTCTCTCCATTTTCCTGCAGATTATATCATTGCATTCCTCTTTATAACTGAATAAAAATACATTGTGTAGATAGACCACATTCTCTTTATCCTCCATCCGTGATAGACCCCTAGGCTCGTTCCAAGATTGGGCTATTGTGAATTGGGTGCTAGAATCGTGGGTGTGCCTCTGTCACTAGAGCAGGCTGACTCTGATTCTCTAGGGTGAATACCAAGGAGTTGTAGAGCTAGATCACATGGTGGTTCCGTTGCCAGCCTTTTGAGAAATCTCCATACTGATTTCCAAGGTGGTTGTACTAATTTCCACTACCACCATCAGCATGGAGGGGCTCCTTTTCCTCCACATCCTCTCTAGCCTTCATTATTGTTATATTCTTAATGGCTGCCATTCTGACAGAAGTGAGATGTAGATTTGGTTTTCATTTTCCTAATTCCTAAAGATGTTGAACACTTTTCCATATATTTGTTAGCCATTTGTATTTCTTCTTTTGAGAGGTATCTGTTAAATTCATTTGCCCATTTATTAATTGGGTATCAACGAATTTTTCACTATTAAAAAAAAGAAACTTATAAGGCATAAATGAGAAGACTACAGCGAACTATTAATGAACCAGGTAAACTGGTGAGTGCTGCAAAATCTCAGCCTTTTTAGAACAACCCTTGTGGATGTGCCAGCAAAGATCATCCTGCCCTTCGCAGGCGCACGCAGGGTGGCAGTTCAGAATGAGCTCCTGCACGAGGAGATCCCACCAAAGCCTGCCTGGGACACCCACGGATGTGGCCAAAGGGATGCTGCTGAAGAGGGAAAACAAGTCATGCCCTTCTTGAATTCCCAAATAATTAGGGAGAACATTTTTTAAAAGAGAACTAACTTGGTCATATTTTATCAGTTTGGAAACCTTTTAGCTGCAGCTAAAATTCCAGGAGCAGTCGTGTGCGCAAGGCAACCCTTGAGTTTCCTCCCACATAGGAGGTCTGGGCTGCCCAGCGCTTCAGCTGCCGGGGCCCACATCCCCTGCTCAGTCCCGACGAGCCATTCACCGCTGTACGATGGCCCCACAGCAGGACACACTGGAGTTCCGGCTGCCCCTGCCTTCTCAGTGCCCATGTGCAAAATGCAGGGGCTCCCCAGATGCCTGCCTGCAGGCTCCTCCACGGGCCCCTGACCAGAACGGGAGGGCATGTCTACACTCGCCTACGGGAGAGGAACAGTGCCAGCCTGCAGCGCTGCTGACCGGAGGGAAGGGCAGCTTGGCACTTCGGCCCCCGGGGTGTGGAGCCCTGGGAACACCCATCTGAGCCCAGTCCAGCCCACAGAAGAGTGAGACCAGAAACGGCCCCATTTCCAGTGGCCAAGAGGCACTTGCTGAGATGAACAAGCTGTGCCCTCTCTGTCCTCATCAACCCACCCCAGTGCCAAAGTCTGCTGTCGGGTGGGGCTGCGGCTTCTGGGGCTTCATTCCAGAAGGGCCTGTGGCCGTGGGAGTCCGTGTTCGGCTGAGCACCCATGGTCGGCACCCACGGCTGATGGTGTTAGCAGCTTCATTCTGAGCTGCAGCCCATGTGGAGCCGGGGATCCACCACGCCAGCCCTCGGCCCTCACGTGTGCCCTCTGCGTGGCACCCAGCACACGCTCAGCCACCCTGCAGGGCTGGGAGGACAGTCTTCACAAACAAAACTCTCCACAATGATTCGCCACGGACAGCGTTTGAGAGACCAGGTGAGGGGGTCAGAGACATTTGCCACCTCCCGGTACCCATGGGGTCGGCCCCAAATGGCACCATGGCAGCAAGGGCGGGGACTGTTCTGCAGGCAGGCGACCCCAGGGAGGATGCCCCTCCCCACCCCATGTGGAGGTCCTGTGCTGCTCGCTGTGCTGTGCACTGCCTCCCAGGGTCTCAGCGCAGCATGCGTGGTTGTCATCAGTCTGCTCAGGCCATTGGAGCCGGGGAGCACCGCGGGTGGGTGTGGTCCTGCACTGGGACTTGGGGGCCCGCGCAGGCCTTCACTGGAGTGCTGGTGGCAGCATGTGGCCACAGGGCAGCTGAGATGCTGCTGGAGGGTTTCCAGAGGAGGTCCCGACAGCGTCACTTGTCCTAAGTGACGTCCAGCCCACAGACGGCGAATTCTGCAGCGGATGTTCTTCACAAGCCGTCTCCTCTTCTCCAGCCCAAGACCACGGGCCGCCATGGGTTCCGCCAGAGAAACACAAGGCGAGGGGCCCATCCCTAGAGTGTCCCCCAGGTGGACCTCAGAGGAAGTTCCAGCTCAAGGTTGTCTCTGCCTCCATGGATCCAAGTGGGTCTCTGTCCCTGAGCCTCCACACCAGAAAATGGCAGTCGCCTCGCCTTCCCACAGCTCTGCCAAGAGACAGGGAGGGTTATTCCCAGGGATCCCCAGAGAAGGGCGAGCTCTGAGCAGTGGCTTCCCACCTGACCTTCCTGCCCCCAGGATCCCTGGAAGAATGTGGACCAGGTTTCCAAAAGCAAAGTTGATAATTATTCCTTGGTATTTTCCTACCATGGTTTGAAAAAAATGAATTCGAATTATGAACCAGAGAGAGAATATTTCGTTTAAAAGTTTAATAGCAGGCACAGTGACGAAACCACAAAGAGTGTATTCAGCCTGCTGAAATCTCTGCTCATCTCACGTCAATGTGGCTTTGACGGCCACTTCTAATTTGTGTTGGGAGGGTCAGGTTTTCCTGTGAGCAGGAAAAAGGTACTTAATTTGTCACCAAAGCGTGATTCCTTTTTTCCTCCTGCACATAAATCCTGTCAATTAGGTTAATAATAGAAGCAAACTTCATCATGAAACAAAAAATCTCCCTCAACATTTAAGACTGTGTCGTGGCTTCTTTGCCTAATTGTATTAATAAAATTTTTAGCAACATAGTTTTGGGGATCAATGCAATGGGCCCTGCCAATCAAAGACTTTTCTGCTTACTGAAAAGGTGCTAGACTCCTTGGTTTCTTTGTGACAGACTAAGGAAAGGCTGCGCTGCCCCCAGAAGATTAAATCTTTAATTTCACATTATTTCCAGCCATCTCTATAGAACAAAGTGGGCTTTACCTGTTGAATATGGGCTTACGCCACGTGAAGGGCTCTCGAGGCCTTAAGAGGCGGCCGAGAACGCTCTCTGAGATTTAAACCGAGGGGAATTCTAAAGGGATTACCACCGCATTTTCCATAAAACGAGAAATAAAAACAGACTTAAGCAATGCATGATCGTAAATGCATTCCTGCGGCGACCGTGGGTCCATTCCCACTGCTGCTCTGGGGCCCAGGCAGGAAGCGCTCAAAAGCCCCCACACTTGTGCGGATTTGTGTGAGTCCACTCATAATGAAGTTAGGGCTGAATACTTGAATACTTTAGACAGATTGGCTACTTAAAAAAAAAAAAGAGAGAGAGAGACTCTTCCCTTTTCTCTGGTGCCAAGGTAGGAAATGTGCACTCTGTTTTGACATCATTAAGATGTCTTTTGTACAGAGCCGTAACCTGCTTGACCGGGACTGGGCGACTCTCTCCACCAGAGAGCAGGAACAAAACGATCGATTCCTGGGAATTTTTCACCACCGATTAATTGTGTGGGTTGAAAAAAACCTGATGTCTCCAAAGACTAAAAGAAAACGGGGACCCCAATTAAAATCCCATCCTTCTGACTAATCAGCTTAAGAAACTCGGCTAAAACAAAAGTCCTATTAAGAATGTAGCGGGGTTCCAGGGTGTGTGCTGATTATCTTGCTTTGAAAGTCCATGATTGAAACAGTGAAAGAAAATTTGAATAAACGTCACATACTTGGAATGACATGATGCAAAAAGCTAAATTTTTATTTTTAAGTCTAGATTCAAAAATAACAATTTTCTGAATTGGGGAGGAGAGTTTGGATAACAACAAGAAAAGAAGAAATACCCA
Source organism: Ictidomys tridecemlineatus (assembly GCF_052094955.1). Taxonomy (NCBI): domain Eukaryota; kingdom Metazoa; phylum Chordata; class Mammalia; order Rodentia; family Sciuridae; genus Ictidomys; species Ictidomys tridecemlineatus. The sequence goes on from NC_135478.1 coordinate 229,733,206, forward strand.
CCTTAGTTCATTCATGAAATTTAAACAATGAATGAAACAGACTTATCCATCCTGGCCACAGATTTACTAATAAAAATTTAAAATTGTGTAAAATGTTACCTCTCCCTCTTTCTATAAAATAGAAGCTTTCTGGTGATTGGTTTCATGATGGATTCTTCCAGCCCTTGGCCTCGACTGCTCTAAGTATGATATCATGTTCCCCAACATCACAAATGTGGAGAAATGGGGCTGACTCTTCAGAGCTGGATGGCCTCCAGAGGGGGGCCTGCGGGGATTCCAAGGCCAGGGCCTGACCTGCTGGGGTCACAGCTCTGGTCCGTGGAGGTCCAGCCCAAGACTCCCGCCATCTTCCCCTGCTGGGCCATCTCATTGCCTCCTCCTCACTGTCATCCTGTGACGCCAGCTTCCCTCAGACTTCCCATCCCAGCTCCCCTGAGTGTGGACAGTTGCTGGACCCAAGCGCAGCCCTGCCCAGCCAGCTCCCTGTTCAGTGGGGTCTCAGAGACTCGGAGGAGGCTGCGTCTGCCACCTGGTCACCCTCAGTTCCTTTCCAGCGTCGGCCAGCTAGACTTCAGGCAGCATTGCTGACAAAGTGGGAGATGCCGGGTGTTCTGAAGCTCACTGGGACACCAAGCTGCACTTCAGGAAGGGGGGACACAGTGTGCACCTTCAGCTCCACACCTTCCCTGTCGCTGACTACTGTGTCCAGGTGTTCAGGGGTCCCACACCTCACTCAGTAGCTCAAGCCCTTGACCCGAAGGAAGGTCCTGCAGGAGCGGCCTCCTGGGACTTTCAGAGGGGCTGAGGGAGGGAGAGACAGGAGAGAGGGGCACACAGGAGAGAGCAGGAGACATGTTTGGCCTCTTGGTCCAACCCAACCCAGCAGGAACGAGACCCCTGGTGATGGAGGACCTCTTGGCCTTGATGTTGACCTGCTGGGAGTGGACCTCCCAGGAGGTGGGCGTCTAGAGGGAAGCAAGTCCCACCTGCATCCTCAAAGCTCCCTCCGGGCTGCTCTGGGGCGGGGAAGGCCCAGGGGATCGGTCCCTCATGGGTCCCTCACCACGTCCTGGTTCAGTGCTCACCTGCTCAGTCTCCCGGAGAGTCTGACCTCCCCGTCTCCTGAAGTCCTCACCGAGTACTAAAACTCTCTCCTCTCCTCCATCCCTTCCCTCCAGGGAGCCTGGCGCTGGAGCTCCAGCGCTGGAGGCTCAGCGGGCAGCCTGCAGGACAGCTAATAAACCGTCCGCTTCACTTCAGGACGTCACCTTGGGGCATGTCCATAGGGGCACTTCCACCCCCCCCCTGGAGCGTCCCAGTTTATCAAGAATCTCAGCACATGACACCCGACACTGAATGCAGCCCCAGGAGCTGTAGGACCAGCGGAGGCAGGGCTGCGGTGACCTTCTCCCCCTGGGCAGGGCTGAGTGTCCATCTTCTCCTCCTGGGTCCTCCCAAGCCAGTCCCTCCCGTTTTGTATGAATGATTTCGATTTTCTGACCTCACTATCTTGGGGGTTGGTGCTTCCTCTTCATTTAATGTTTAAAACTCTCCCACTTTAGGACATGTCCACTTTGAAGATGGCCACTTGTTACATTTTGGATATGAGGTGTGCTCCATAGCTCTGGAGCTAATGCAGGAGGTAAATAATTAGATCGTGAAAGCTGTGATTAACTCAGGCTATTAATCCACTTGATGGACTAATGATTTGAGTGGACTAACTGGGTGGTAGCTGCAAGCAGACCTGCGTGGCTGGAGGAGGTGGGCAGATGCCCGGAGGCTCTGCCTTTTCCCGGGCTCCCCTCACGCTCTCTCTGCTCCTCCTGGGCAGGGCTGAGGTGTCCACCTGAGCTGAGCAGCCTCCTCCCGCCATGCCCATCCCCCATGCTGTGCCACCTTGTGCTGGTCCCGGAGCCGTGGAGCTGACTGACCATGGACTGAGACGTCAGGAGCCATGAGACCCAACTAAGCTTTCCCTCCTACAGGTTGCTCCTGTCGGGATTTTTAGTCACAGTGACAAAAAGCTGACAAACACATAACAAAAAAAATTTAACATTTTACTTCCATTACGTCAAGCCCAGGGTTGGCCTCCTGTATACTGCCTTTCAGTCACCAAGGGAGAAGTGACACTGTGAGCACAGGACCCGCAGGGTCAAGGGAGGAAAGCCAGGTGCAGCGAACCTGCAGGATCTGAATTCTCTCATCTAGAAGCCTAACTCGCAGGAGCAGAGAGGAGGAGGGTGGTCGTCGGAGCCGGGGGCAGCAGAGTGGGCTGAGGAATGGGTGGTGTGGTCAAGGCACTGCACCCCAGGTGGACAGGAGGGGTAGCTTAGGGATCCACTGCAGAGCACGGTGACAATACGCAATCTCACGCACTTAGACGTCGCCTAGTTCAGAACTGGAGAGGAAGTAGATTCAATGGTTCTCACCCGAATCGATGTTTGGATCAACACATTTTGATTGGTTGACCTCCGTTTGCTTTGGCCTTGGCGCATGCAGTCTCATTAGGGAATTATTACACAGATACATCTAGAGCGCAGGCTTCTATGTTCCCAAATTCTCATATTGAAAACCCACCCCCGGGGGTGGTGTAGGAGGTGGGGCCTTGGGGGGTGAGAGGCTCTGAGGTCATGGAAGGAGAGCTTCCATAACGAATTAGCAACCTTATAAAAAGAGAGACTGGCTCTGTCCTCTGGGTGAGGGTGTCCGGAGACGGCCACCTGCGCACTGGAGTCCTTCACACACCCGCCAACCCTCCGCGCTCAGACCTGCCTCCTCCAGAGCCGTGAGAAGCCCTGGAGCATCATCTCAGCCACCCTGTCTGTGCCGTTCTGGTTTAGGATTCTGGGTGGATTCAGACACTATTCAGGCTCAGGGTCACGTCCACGGGCCAGCTGACCCATGGGCAGAGAGATCAGGGACGAGAATAGTGTGGATGGGAAGATCAGGGAAGCTCTGGAGGGGGAAGAGGGAGATGGGTGGCCCTGGAGGGATGAATGAGACTTGGAGAAGCCGGACAGGGGAGCAGGGCCAGCTGGGATCCGCTCATGTGGCAGAGGTCGGGAGAGCCGGCGGTTTCACAGACGTCTGTTGAAGGCCACGAGTCCTCGGACACACTGGTGGGTGGGAGAGGAGAGGAGGGACAGGCAGACGGCTCTTCCTCTCTGTCCACTGCTCTGAGGTGGATGCGGCATGGACACATGTGCCCAGGACAGGCAGGCGGCACATGGAAGGGGCCAGTGACCCTCACCAAGCCATTCAGAGTTGGGGTGCCGCAGTGGCCTGGGGGGTAGGCGGCTCTGGGGCTTGCTGGAGCCTTGTCCCCAGCCAGGTTCTCAAACAACAAGCCACAGAAGGAGGACAGGAGGAAAACGGGGGCCACGCCACCGATATGATCAGCGAGCGTTTCAAAGACCAAAGAAAATGCTGTTTCACGCCTTTCCGCAGGTCGCACACTGACCCCTCCGGGAGTGAATGTGTGCTCACTCCTGGGAGGAGCCGCTCAACCCCCGTCAAACCCACATCTTCATCCTTCTCTTGTGGTTGAACTTCAGCCCGGCACCTGCTCGGCCTTCAGAGAATCATGGAAAAGAAGCTGCAAAAGGACACGGAAAGTCTAAACACCCTCCACGAAGCCTCACCTAGGAAGGTTGCAATACGCTCCACACACCCTCCTCGGACTCCAAGCACAGGCGGCCAGGGCGTGCCCGTGGGACACAAACCAGACAGGGCATGGGTGGGACTGGCAGCCCCAGCTGCTCCAAACACACAGGAAGGATCCCGATGGGCCACTAAGTGGAAGGACTGCAAGGACCTGACGGGAGCTCTTTCCACCCCCGCAGAGAGCAGGAGGCTCACCTGAGTCAGGGCTCCTGAGCTAGGCTGGGTCTGGGCCACGGGTCACAAATCCCAAAGGCACTTTAATCTGAGCACAGTGACTCAGCGACCTCAGGTTACTGCAGGAGTCAGCACAGCCAGAACTTGAACTGCAGAAAAGTCATTCATAGGAAGCCCCAACTGAAATGGGAAGAAGCTGGTGGATACAGAGTATCTGTCCAAGTGAGAGGACACCATGCTTGTTTCTAGACTCATCCATCCCCTCTTCTCTGCCCCTGGAACAACCGGTGACTCCGAGGGTCCTGTGGATCCCAGGTGAGGGTGAGCCTCCAGTCCTCATGCAAGATGAGCCATTCACCAGCACTCTGAGAGTGGAATTATACACGGTGGGTGCTCAGGTACAGCCATCGTTAGTTGGAATTGTGAAATTCCCACAGATAGCCAACAACAGGGGTTCTAAACTGTTCAATCTAAGGATTGATTTTAGATAAGAAGACATTTTGCGAGGAGGAGGGGAGGAGATTCTGACGTTGCGGGTTTATCCCCAGCGGAAGCGCCTGAGCTCCTCAGCCTGGGGCCTCCTGCAGCAGCTGTACCTGGGGCTCAGGTGGGCAGCCAGGCGAAGCTGAGGGTCACAGCCCAGCACAGCGGGGGTCCATGGGCGGCTCCCGGGTGAGGTGTCCGCCCCTGAAGCACCCAGCCATTGCCAGGGTTGGAGCCATGAGAGGGGCGAGAGGGGACAGTGTCCCTGTAGGGTGCCCTTCTTCTGTATGAGGCTGGCAGGGTGCAGACAACAGGTCTCCCAGCTCTCCCATGGTGGAGCCTGGGCTGCGGCCACCTCCTCAGGGGTCTGCACCTGCGGTCCCATCCTGGGGCACTTGGCAGCCTGCCCACCCTGAGGACCACTCCTCTGCCATTTGCTGTGCCTGAACATTTTTGAAAACCTTAATTCCTTTATGTTAAAACTCTCCTGTTAAAACTTACATCCCCGGGAAGGTGATAATATCATAAAACTGTTCACAGTATCACATTTTTTTATAGAAAGGGATTTGGAAGGGATTAGAATTTAATGTTCCTAGGAGGGAAGCCGAGGGCTGGGAGTTGCAGAGGATAAAAAGAGATGATATCAGAGCGAGTTCCAGACAGAGCTGCTGAGGGTCGCCCCCCAAGGATGCGGTGGGCTCCCACTCTGCACACAGCTGGAGACGGTCCTCTGGCCCATGGGCGGCTCACCTTGCCCTTCCTCTGGCTTTGGATCAGTCTTCCTGGGGCTGCTACCAGCCAAGGCCACGGTGACTCATGGTGGAGTGGTGCATGTTTGCTGTGATCCCTTTGAGTTCCTGCCAGGCTTTCTGTGGTGCAGAATTGGGCTGGGTTGCTTTTGCATGGAGACATTGCCGTCCTGGCTGAAGGTGAGGGGCCGTCTTGGGGGCTGATGACTTCCTCCCTGTCCCTTTTCATTGACTCTCCCCACAGCCTCAGCATCCTAGAGCAGGGGTGCCGGAGCGCAGGTCAGCCTCAGGGCTACACAGCCTGGGAGCGTGAGGATCTTTTTATGCATGATGGATTCCATGTAGGTCTCACCTTCTGCAGAACATGTTCAGGCACATTATCATACCTGGCCCTTGACTTCCACAGATGGGGCGTGACTCCCCAGCGAGCTGGTGGGGCAGGAGGAGGAGCGCTGCAAGTCTTTCCTGACCCTGAAGGTCGCCCCTTCACCTGGTGAAGTACAGGCAGCGCTCCTAGCCCAACGCGGGGGAACACACAAGCCCACTCGGAGGCTTTGGCTCACTTTCTCCTGGGCCTCTTGCCTCGAATCCTGTGCCTGTATTGGTTTCGATTTCCTGGTTCTTTTAAGAAAAGAACATGGCTTTGAATTTTCCTAATTGGTCCTCCTTCCAAGCAGCGAATGGTACCAACCTTTTCTCTCGAGAGCCATCTAAGAAATCCCAGAACAAATGAAAATTCCCACTTAAGGTGCATTCTCTCTTATTTTGTAATTGCTCCCATAATCTATGGCTCCTGACTCTAGCTTCACAATAATAAAAACTTGGGGCTTTTGAAAAGTGCCTGGACTCGATGCCCCCCAGGCCTATAAGAACTGAATGTTTTGACCTGGTCGAGGCCCGCCCGAGCCTTGGTAATGTCACAGATTTCTCCAGATGGTTCTAAATGCAAATGGGAACAAACCCACCAAACCAGAGACACTCAGTGTCTTCACATGTCGAGGGCTGACTTCACCAACATCTCTGCATGGCAGCTGGGGGACACTGGCCATGTATAGGCCATGCAGGGACAGTTGCTGCTGCACGTTGAGCTTCCCACATGAGCCGCGTGGCTGGCCCAGAGGTCTACACGGGATCCCACCCGGTCCCTGCCACCTGCCAGTCATGGCTGCTCTGCGTATTGTTCAGGTGAGGGAAAGGGCCAGTGCATCTCCAATCCTGTTGCTCCTGTTCAGCAGAGCTGACCCCAGCTGTCCACAGGAGCTGGAGGCCTGTGGTCTCCAGCAGGTCCTGGGCCTCGTGCTGGCACTGGGCCTCGTGGGGCTGTGGGGAGAAGCTTCAGATCAGATGGTCTCAGCCAGGGGAGGAGGGCAGGGGCCCTCCAAGGGACATTGCTGAGGGTCCAGGGGGACCTCTCAGTCCACATGTCCTCATGTCCCCCACCCATTAAGAAGGCCTGACTTGGCCTGGGGGAGGAGAGCTGCGGGTGGGTAGAGCCTCAGATCCGTGAGACGCAGTGCTCCGTGAGCACACTCAATGTGGACGTGAAGCCTGGCTCAGTGGTGTTTTTACATACTTCTTACCACAATAGAATTATTTTAAAGGTTTCCTGACATGAGTCACCTCAGCTTTGGGGTGTCTTTGCATGTGTCTTAGCATGAGATGTATTGGAGCCAGAGAAGGGTCAGAAACACAGCCCCCGAAGCCCTGCAGAATGCCTGACCGCAGAGTTGCCCTTGCAGCCGGAAGCAGGCAGATTCGCAGTGTGTCTGTCTGCAGGAGAGTCTCTCGAGAGAAAAGGTTGCAAGTGTTCTTTGTCTCTGTCTGTCTGTCTGACTTCAAGGCAGTGACTGACTGACGAACAAACATACCTCAACTTAGAAACATGGCGTATCTGTTGGCTTTTCCCCCAAGAAGGAGTCATGCTGTCACATCTGTCATTGTCACAGATCATGAGTGTCCTCTGTGCTGAGGGGGGAAGGGCAGTGGTTGTGGAGGGCCCACTAGAGAGCCAGGGTCCCACTCCGCCAGCCGTCCCCAGCTTGTAGACGTCCCGGCAACGAGTGCTCTACTGTGAGGCAGATGATCTCAGGTGATTAAATGTTTTTACAGATTAAAGACATTTTTGTCATTTTTAATGTCTTACTACTGGTACTTTATAAAAAGTATTTGAGGTTATATTGACATACATTTTATAGCAAGAATAGCTTCAGTGGCATTTAATGGATGACTTATTACTCTGAAGGAATTCTTCAGGGCTGCTCGACCTCTTGATTCGTGGCCCTATCTAGGAGCATGTTTGCTGCATACAGGGCAGAATGAGCAAGGCTGGAACCCGGAACAATCAGAGGGTCTGTTTTGCTGATTGACAGGGAAGCCGCTGGAGAAACCCTCTTGAGAACAAGAAAGGTGTTACTTTTCACCGAGGCAGAAACAGAACTTGGTTTTCAAGGTGTCTCCTCCAGCCAGCCGCGGGGAAAGCAAGCTGACCCTCACGGCGAGGACAGCCTACAGAGCTACTTTTGCACTCAGATCAGAGTAGAACTGCAGTCCGAAGTGCTCTCACCACCTGGAGGAAACACCTCAGATTTTAGGAAAATGGTACCTGAAATTTAGTCCAATTTACTCTCAAATGCCTTTGAAGACAAGCCTGTTCTTCCCCACTCCTGACAGCCCTGCTCTGGGCATGGGGATCCGCGAGGGAGGGAGGTCCTTCTTCAGCCCGTATCTTCCTGACGGGGGCTAAGTCAGTAAGTGGTACAAATGCCCACAGAGGACAATGAATCACGGGTCTCAGTGGAACTAAGTGGGGAGAGACATCTGCATGGCTGCTCTCTCCCACCCTCCCACCTGGGCTGTCAGGAAAAAGGACAGAGCTTCCAGTTCAATTTGGACTTCAGATCAGTGATAAGCAGGTTTTTAGATCAATCTGTCCAAATTATCACATGGGGCAAGATCACACTGAAAAAGCATTTCTTGTTGATCTGGATCTAGGATTGAACCGGCTGTCCTCGGTTTGTCTTTGCAGAATCTGGCACATTTTTTGGTTTCAGAGCAGACCCACAGATTCCTGGTAAATCGCTATCCCCTTCAGATTCTAGGGCCAGTGGACACCCTCTGAACCGCAGGACCTTGTGCTGGGAGCCTAGAAGGGCCTCTGCTTTCTGCTGTGGGGAGCAGGGGAGGGCCGGTGGGGGGTGGGGACGGGGAGGCAGGGGGGAAGCGAGGGGGGTGAGGGTGGCTGTGGGTTCCCTGACACTGAGGAAGGACCCTCTTTGTGCCTAACTCTTACTCTGGTGCCAGAAACGGGTATTTTTATCCCCACCTGGGACTGAAGTGAAAGAGCAGTGGGGACAACCCCTGAGCCCTGTCCTCCCTCCTCTGCCTCCAGAGAGGCCTCCTGGACAGGACAGGGAGGAGCAAAGACAGATGAAGCCCAGAGCAAATGCAGGACTCAGGAGAGAGGCTCCCGGCTGTGTGCAGCTGTGGGGCAGCTCAGGCCCCTCCTGCAGGAAGCTGGGACATCCTGGCGTCCCTGTCCCCTCTCCACACAGTGTGGCTCAGGGAAGGGGTCTTCCCTCGCTGCGCCACGGGGGCCATGTTGGAGAAGGCGCAGGGGTGCACTCCGACTCTCCCATCTGAGCTCCCGGAGCCCAGGCTGAAGTGCCCCGGATTAGGACGCAGATGAGTGGCTGCTGGGCAGAAAGCCAGGCGGGAGGCTCCAGGGGGAGAGGGCTGGATTGCCGTTTGTGGGTGTCTCTGATTGACTCAAACAGAGGCCAAATCAACTGATTTCTTGAGAGCAGAAAACATAATGGCTGCTTTAATTTAGGCTCACTGCGAAGCAATTTGCTCTGGGGCTCCAGGCTGTCCTGGCCACCCTGGGGGCTGGGGCGTCATCTCTGGCTCCTCCCTCCTCCTGGGGTGCCTACCAATGTCCCCTGCAGCCACAGCTGCGCCCGGCTGGGCTCCTCCGGGGGCAGTGCCCCTGCTGCTTCTCCAGTCCTCCCTGCAGGTGCCCCAGACCCTGGATCTGCTGCTGGGCAGATGAATCCATTTCTACTACCAGCTCCTGAAGCCCAGGGAAGAGTTTCCTTTCACCAGAGGATTTACGTGGCCTTGACCCAGAGGCTGAGGCCCACACAGAGACTCCGCCCCAAGATAAGGCCACGGAAGTCCTGTGCCTCTGTTCCCCAGATGTCTCAGGCACAGAGGGGTGGCTCCAGGGTCACATGTCCCCATAACAGGCGAGTGAGGAGGATGGCAGACCAGCGCCGCAGCACCCCAGCTGCCTAGGGCACAGGGAGGCAGGTACAGGCCTGAGAGCAAAGGCCTGGCTGCTGGGGAGCCTGGAGGGGGTTCTCGGGCCCTCGGGAAGGACACCTGTTTCTCAGGTGATGCAACTGGAAGGGCCGCTGGCAGGAATGGACAGTGAGCTCCTCGTCCTCAGAAGAAATGCAGGGGTGAGGAGTGTCCGGAACCCACTGCTCTTTACAGCCTCTGAGAAGCTCCTGAGGGTGCAGCCAGTGAGTTCCCAGCAGCCAGTGAGGGAGGGCGGAGGGAAGCGTCCCAGGCTGCAGGAAGGGCTGGGCGTGCTGGACAGAGGAGCAAGCTCCGGCGGCCCTTGGGAAGGCCGCGTGGGCGGGCAGGAGGGGCGGGCACCAGGGGAGAGGCACCCACCCAGGTTGGGAGACCTGCCCGGCACTGGGCTCTGCCTGGCTGGCGAGACAAGAGGGGCTGCTGGTGCTGTGACCAGTGCAGGCCCTGTGCAGCACCACTTGTGTGCCCGTGCCCCACAGGTGTTTCCAGACACACTCCCAGCGGCCCCGGGCTCCCCGTCACAGGAGAAGGCATGAATCGCGCAGGAAGAGGTCACGTTTGCAAACTCTCCGGCCCTGGTGGAGCACCGGCCTCAGCACCTCTTCGTGTGGTGCTGCAGCTCAGACACAGCCACACCGAGTGGCCCTTCCTAGATGTACGTCTCAGTCAGGAAGGGACTTTGGCAGGGCCTGGCCCTGCGGAGTCCCAGATGGGTGGCCTTTGGCACAGATGGCCCCTGCAGTGCCGGCCCTGACTTCCAGGTCCTGGTGGGTTGTGATCCGTTGAAGTGTCCAGTCCCCAGACCTGTGCTCTGAGAGCCTGGGGAGAAGTGCCAAGGGACAGTGGCTCGGCCCAGCGCCAGACCTGGGTGTGAGTCCCCACCCCAGCCCCAAGGTCCCCCCCCACCCACCTCGGGAGTCCTCTGCTTCCCAGCGTCCCACCCCAGGGGCAGCTCTGGTCATCGGCTCACCCCCTCATCCGACACTTTTGTGGAGGCCCACTATGCACGAGGCCACCCCTCGGTCATTAATGGCTGCTGCCCTTGAGGCTTTGAAGGATTGCACATTGGGGGTCCGGAGCCAGGATGGGCAGGACAGTGACCCTGCCTTCCCACTGTCCCGGGAACAGAGGTGAGGGGACCTTCCCTCCTCCTCCTGTGGTTTCACCCCTCGACTTTGTCTTCAGGGAAAGGGCTGTGCATGTTGCCTGTACTGTGTGCAAACATGACTTGGGTTTTTAGGATTTTATTCAGTCCCTCAAGGAAGATGTTATGCTGCTTCAGACCCTCATCTGCCTAAGGGGAGGGGGCTTAGCCTGGCTCTGAGAGCCCCCTCCCACACCTGTGGGGTCTGTGGTGTCACCGCTGTCCCAGCTCACATACAGCAGGCCACCAGACCCCACGAGATGCAAGGCCACTCCCACGGTGGCCAGAACACCATCTCCAGGCAGCTTGTCCCCTGGCTCCAGAGCATGGCTTGGGTGGAGGAAGACAGGCCCACGTCAGCAGGGTGCTGGACACAGGAGCTCCACTCTGCAGGCACCGTGGGGTTCCCCAGGACGTGGTGATCCAGGGCACATGCAGAGCCACAGCAGAGCGAGGACCAAGGTCCCAGCCAGAGGGGACACGGTGTTGGGCACTGTGTGTCCAGGTGTTTCCCTGGTCACTGAGCCTCACTGCCGTCTGACCACCAGGTAAGAATGAGATTGTGTGAGGGAGTCATTTTGATCAATAAGACAACCCAGAACGCAGCATTCGACTTTGAAATAGCCTTTAATGTCATTAGTCTGCGTGATTTTTTTCATTTACTTGTTCTTTTTAGTGAAGCCTGGCAGTAGACTGCATTTGGACGTATCACACATACATGGGGTAGGACTTCCCACTCCTGTGATTGTACGTGATGTGGAGTTTCACTGGTCATGTATTCATATATGAACTTAGGAAAGGTAGGTACCATTTATTCTACTGTTTTTTCTATTCCCACCCACTCTCCTTACCCCCATCCCCCATTCATTTCTGTGAAACCCCACGCACACCTATTGTGAGTCAGCATGCACATATCAGAGAGAACATTCAGGCTTTGGTTTGAGGGGATTGGCTTATTTCACTTAGCATGATAGTTCAGTTCCATCCATTTATTGGCAAATGCCACAATTTCATTCTTCTTTATGGCTGAGTTATATTCCATTGTGTGTGTATACCATATTTTTTAATCCATTCATCTGTTGAAGGGCACTTAGGTTGGTTCCATAGCTTAGCTATTGTGAGTTGAGCTGCTGTAAACACCGACATGGGTGCGTCACTGTAGTATGCTGATTTTAAGTCCTTTGGGTATAAAATGAGGAGTGGGATAAATAGTGGTTCCATTGCATTTTTTCTGAGGAATCTCCATATTGCTTCCCAGCATACTTACACCAATTTGAAATCCCACCAGCAATGTATGAGTGTACCTTTCTCCCCCACATGCTCGCCAACATTTATTGTTGCTTGTATTCTTGATGATTGCCATTCTGACTGGAGTGAGAAGGAATCTCAGTGTACTTTTAATTTGCATTTCTCTAATCGCTAGAGAGGTTGAACATTTTTTCATATATTTGTTGGCCATTTATATTTCTTCTTCTGTGAAGTGCATGATCAGTCCCTTTGCCCACTTATTAATTATTGATGTTAAGCACTTTGAGTTCTTTACATCCTGGGTGTCAATGCTCTATTTGAGGTACAAGTGGCAAAGATGCTATCCCATTCTGTAGGCTCCACTCTGCATGTTACTGAATGTCTCCTTTCCGTGAAGAAGGGTGCTAGTTCGATACCATCCCATTTTTGATTCTTGATTTTACTTCTTGTGCTTTAGGAGTCTTGTTGAGGAATTTGTTTCCTAAGCCACATGATGAAGGGTTGGGCCTCTGTCTTCTTCTAGCAGGTGCAGGGTCTCTATCTAATGCCACTTTGAGTTCAGTTTTGTGGAGGATTAGAGGTAGGTGTTCAATTTCATTCTACTACCTATGGATTTCCAGTTTCCCCAGCATCATTTGTTGAAGAGGCTATCTTTTCTCCAGTGTATGGTTTTGGCACCTTGGTCTACTAGGAGATAACTGTATTTATGTGGGGTTGTCTCTGTGCCTTCTATTCTGTACCAGTGGTCTATGCATGGTTTGGTGCCAATACCATGCCATCTTTGTCACTATATCTCTGTAGCATAATTTAAGTCCCGGTATTGTGAAGCCCATCACTCTTCTTGCTAAGGATTGCTTTGGCTATTCTGGGCCTCTTATTTTTCCAAATGAATTCTATGGCTGCTTTTTCTATTTCCATGAAAAACATCATCAGAATCTTATTAGGAATTGCATTAGATCTGTATAGTGCTTCTGGCAGTGTGGTCATTTTGACAATATTAATTCTGCCTATCCAAGAACACAGGAGATCTTGCCATTTTCTGAGGCCTTCTTCCTTTCTTTAGTGTTCTGTAGTTTTCATTGTAGAGGTCTTTCACCTCTTTTGTTAGATTGATTCCCAAGTATTTTATTTTTCTGAGGCTATTGGGAATGGGATAGTTTTCTGAATTTCTTTTTCAGTCAATTCCTCATTGATGTATAGGAACACTCTTGGTTTATGGGTGTTAATTTTATGTTCTGTTACTTTGCTGAATTCATTTATGAGTTCTATGAGTTTTCTGGTGGACTTTTTTGGCTTCTAAGTATAGAATCATGTTGTCAGCAAATAGTGATAGTCTGAGTTAATATTTTTTCTATTTATAAACAGTTAACTTCTTTCTTCTAATTGCTCTGGCTAGAGTTTCAAGGACGACACGGAACAGAAATGGTGAAAGAGGGCATCCCTGTCTTGCTCCAGTTTTTAGAGGGAAGCCTTCATTTTTTTCTCCATTTAGGATGATGCTGGCCGTAAGTTTAGCACATACAGCTTTTACAGTGTTGAGCTTGGTTCCTACTGTCCTGAGTTTTTCTAGTGTTTTGAACATGAAGGGATGCTGAATTTTCTCAAAATTTTCTCCATCTATTGAGATAATCATGTATTTCTTGTCTTCAAGTCTATTGATGCGATGGATTATATTTATTGATTTCCATATGTTGAAACAACCTTTCATCCCCAGAATGAACGCCATTTGGTCATGGTGCACTACCTTTTTAATATGATTTTATATGTGATTTGCCAGAATTTTGTTAAGAATTTTTGCATCTATGTTCATGAGGAATATTGATCTGAAGTTTTCCTTCCTTGATGTGTCTTTGTCTGGTTTTGGTATCAGAGTGATACTAGCTTCACAGAATGAGTTTGGAAGGGCTCGCTCCTTTTCCATTTCATGGGATAGTTTGAGGGGGATTGGTGCTAGCTCTTTCTAGTTAGGTAGAGCTCAGCTGAGAGTCCGTGTGGTTCCGGGCTTTTCTTTGTTGGCAGGTTTTTTTGATGGTATCTTCTATTTCATTGTTTGAAGTTGATCTGTTTAAATTTTCAATGTCCTTCTGATTCAATTTGGATCATATGTCTCTAGAAGTTTGTTGATATCTTCAAGATTTTATATTTTATTACATCATAAATTTTCAAAATGATTTCTGATTATCATCTATATTTCAGTAGTATCCTTTGCGATATTTCCTTTTTCATAATGAATTTTAGTAATTTGAGTTTTTTTAAAAAATCTTATTAGCTTGGCTGAGGATTTATCAATTTTATTTATTTTTTTCAAAGAACCAACTTTTTGATTTTGTTGATTTGTTGGATTGTTTCTTTTGATTTCAATCCCTTTGACTTCAGCTCTGATTTTAATTATTTCCTGTCTTCTACTGCTGTTGGTGTTGATTGTTCTTCTTTTTCCAGGGTTTTAAGATGTAGTGAAAGGTAATTTATTTGTTGACTTTCTCTTCTTTTAATGAGTGAGCTCAATGCAATGACCTCTCCTCTTAGCACTGCCTTCCTGGTGTCCCAGAGATTCTGATGCGTTTATTGGTATTCTCATTTACCTCTAAGTGTTTTTATATTTCATCCCTGATTTTTTTCTGCTATCCATTGGTCATTCAGTAGTGTATTATTTAGTGTCCAGGTGTTAGAGCAGCTTCTGTTTTTTATTTTATCATTGATTTCTAATTTCATTCCATTATAGAATCAAGCTATTATCTCTATTTTTGATATTTGTGGCCTAAGATATGGACTATTTTAGAGACAGATTCACATGCTACTGAGAAAAAGTGTATTCAGTCCTTGATGGATAAAATGTTCTATATGTATATCTGTTAAGACTAAATTGTTAATTGTGTTTTTAGTTCTATATATTCTTTATTTAGTTTTAATTTGGAGGATCTATCCACTGGTGAGAGAGGTGTGTTAAAGTCACCTCGTATTATTGTGTTGTAGTCTATTTGATTCTTTAAATTGAGAAGAGTTTGTTTGATGTGCATAGATGCTCCATTGTTTGGGCCATAAATATATTTGTTATGTCTTATTGATGTATAATTCCATTAAACAGTATAAATGACCTTCTTTGTCCCTTCTGATTAACTTTTGCTTGTTGACGAGATCCATGTGCATGATATGTTTTTTACCATCCTTTTATCTTCAGTCTGTGGGTGTCTTTGCCTATAAGGTGAGTCTCTTGGAGACAGATTATTGTTGGGTCTTGTTTTTTAATTCAATCTGCTAGTCTATGTCTTTTGATTGGTGACTTTAGGCCATTTACATTCAATGTTATTATTGAAATATGATTTTTATTCCTAGTTATTTTGATTTAGTTCTGGGTTTTAATTTGAATTAGTTTCTCTTTTATTGCTTATTCCTTTAGTGTAGTTCCTCCCTTTGCTGGTTTTCACTTTTATTTTTCATCTCTTTTTTTTAAGAGGGAGGGAGGGAGAGAGAGAGAGAGAGAGAATTTTTATTTATCTTTTTAGTTTTCGGCGGACACAGCATCTTTGTTGGTATGTGGTGCTGAGGATTGAACCTGTGCCGCACACATGCCAGGCGAGTGCGCTACTGCTTGAGCCACATCCCCAGCCTCTTCATTTCTTCTTCATGAAATATTTTATTGAGTGTGTTTTGTAGAGCAGACTTTCTAGCTGTGAATTCTTTGAACTTTTGTTTATCATGGAAGATTTTTATTTTGTCGTCAATTCTGAAGTTTTGCTGGGTGTAGTATTCTTGGCAGGCATCCATTTTCTTCCAGAGTTTGATATATTTTGTTCCAAGATCTCCTAGCTTTGAGGGTCTGGGTTGAGAAATCATGAGATCCAGATTGGTGTTCCTCTAAATGTGACTTGTTGTTTATCTCTCTCTGTCAGTCCTTAAAATTCTATCCTCATTCTGTATGTTGGGCATTTTCATAATAATGTGCCTTGGTGTGAGTCTGTTGTTATTTTGTATATTTGGGGTCCTATAAGCCTCCTGTATCTGATTTTCCATTTCATTCTTTAGGTGTTGGGAATTTTCTGATATTATTGCATTGAAAAGATTGTGCATTCCTTTGGTTTATATCTCTGAGCCTTTATGTATTCCAATAAATCTTAAATTTGGTCTTTTCAGGTTATCCCCTATTGCTTGGAAGTTCTGTTCATGGTCTCTTAATGTCTTTTCTCCATGGTCAACCTGATTTTCAAGATTATACATTCTGTCTTCATTGCTGAAAACTCTATCTCCAAGGGATCTAGTCTGTTGGCGGTGCTTTCCATCGAAGTTTTTATTTGGTTTATTCATTCCTTCATTTTGAGGATTTCTGCTTGATTTTTTTTTTCAGAATCTCTTTTTATTAAAGTGGTCTTTCTCTTCCTGTATTTTTTCTCTGATATCACTCCTTACATTGTCCTTTACCTTGCAGATTGGCTTACTATGTACATTCTAAACTCCTTCTCTGATGTTTCTTCCACAGTGTCAGCCATGAACTCTGTTACGGGAGTACCTTGGTTTGTTCATGGAAATTTGTTCCCCTGTTTTTTCCTTGTTGTTTGTGGGTCTACCCATCTAACATATGGATGTGAGGCCGTAGAGTTTCTACCCTGTAGATGTATGGTGTTGCTGTAGATTTCCAGTACCTCAACGTTTGGGAGAAGACAACTAATAACAACTAATGGGAACAATATACAGCTTAGACCAAAGCGTTCATGTTACGAGGTCTACACTGTTATGGAGAATAAATAGAAATGATGTGCTCAGTTATTGCCCACAGTAACAACAGTAAGTTTGCAATTTCGAATGGTGGACAGGAAGAGAAGTGATGTAGCATGTGATGATCATGAGCCAGGAGGAGAGAGGATAGAAGTAAAAAGTGGAAGAGTGAAAGAGAGAACAACAGAGATTGACTGTAAGCAGAAGAAAAGAGAGAAAGAGATTTCAGAGGAACATATGAGAAACAATATGTGAAATGAAAGTCTTAAAAATTAAAAATAAAATAACAAAACCTCACCCCGGGGCCTCCCCTGGGCTCCCCTCTGTCCACCATGCACCTGTGGGCCCCAGGTTTCCCAGTTCAGTCTCCAAACTCAGTCCCTCCCACCCTTGGGCATTCCTGGCCGGGCCTGTCTCTCCCAGCCGTCGTGCCAGCAGCCGGAGTAGGAGGGGAGGGGAGAGCCCGTGGGTTTCCGAGGCCAGCTGCCCGCTGTGTGCACCTCTCTCCATCTGACTTCCTCCTGGTCCCTGGGGCACACTCTTTGTCATGCCCTGTGGGTTGGCAGGACTCAGCTGCTCTCTGTGCCCTGCCTGGAAAATGGCTCCTTCCTCTGCCCTCGGCCCGTGTGGTTCCTTCCCCACAAGGCTGCTGTGCAGGGCGCTTTCTGTGGGGCCGGCGTGTCCTTGACCTCTAGGGTCTCCGTGCCCAGCCAGGCCTCAGTCCTCCTGCAGACGTGGGTCCCCCTAGTTCCCTTCCTCCCCCTGTGCTCCCGGAGGGCCGCTCCCACTGGTGGAGATCTCTCTTTACTTTTCATATCCAACCTCCTGACTCCCGGTCGCCTCCGATGCCCGGTGCTAAGTGCCACAGACACCCCTTCATTTCCATTCCTGCCTCCTCGCTGCGAAGCTGCCGGGTGCACCAGGAAAGACCCCTCTGATTGCCATCCTGGAAACCCGTCTGGGCTGATTTCTGTGACGGTCCCCGAGGAAGGAGAGAGCCGTTTGGGAAAGCAGGCACGGTGGGGGGCTGTCCTGCTGCGAGGACGCCCAGCAGCCTGCTCTGCCCTCTCCGGCTGATGCTGGCGGACAGCAGGCAAGCCCTCCCGAGTCTGGGTGGTCGCACACTCCTGGAGCTCACTCTCCCCGGGTGTGTGGGCTGGGGGTGAGCCTCTGGGAAGCACTCCTGGGGGCGGAGCAGGATGCCCATGAGGACACAGACGTGCCTGGGGCCTCCCCACAGACTCAGGCCTGAGGCCAGAGCTTTGCCCTCACTCCACCTTTGTGGCTAAGGACCTCCTTTTCCCAGGGAGTCCCCCACTGTGAGGCGGCTTGTGCCTTTGCTGGACGCAGAGTGGGCAGGACAGCTCAGTCCTGGAGCCGTCCAGAGGACAGAGATACCGGGGGAGAAGTGCAGGGGACCAGGGCGGAGGAGCTTGACTGTCGGTGTCCGCCACCCCACAAGTCACAAAGCTCGGCTTTGCCCAGACTCGGGATTTCTGCCGTTTTCTCAGTAAACAAAGCTCCTTTCCTGAGGAAGAGTGTACCCCTCTAGGACTCAGCCCAGCTCTGGAGGGGGCCCCACTGTGGCCCACAGCTCGGAGGAACAGGAGGGACCCCATCCCGTCTAGTCCTGGCCCGCTCTCGGCTGTCCTGCAAACAGGGCCTGCCCGACCCTGACTGTGGCTTCCACACGACCAAGACCAGGAGCAGCAGCCGCCCCCGGGGGGGGGGGGGGTGCAGTCAGGGGCAGGGTGCCGGGAGCGTCAGGGCCTCTCACGCCACTCACACACGTCTCCCTCCCACCAGCCTCCTTCACTCCGTGGACTTCTAGCACCTCAGGGTGCTCCTGGGCATCTTCAGGAGCATTCAAACAGCACTCTGCCTGAACTAGATCCCTCGGCAATCAGCCCCGGGCCACAGGATTCCTGAAGACCAGCTCTAGGTGCCCTGTTCAAAAGCACACACGAGGACAGGAGGCCATCCCCTGCTCAGTCCAGCCCGGCCTCCGTCCAGCCTCAGCAGGGAGGTCCTGCCTGTCCCGGCCTCTCCTGACTGGCAGCCACACCCCCTGGCTTTGCCCGGGTTTTCATCTTCCAGCTCAGCTGTAGGCCCTCCCCAGGGGTCAGTGCTGCTGGTGTCCTTCCCTCACTGTGCAGAGGCCGTGTGCACAGGGCAGGACACAGGGAGGACACAGGGAGGACACAGGGCAGGGCCCAGGTGGGCCCAGGGAAGGGACTGGATGAAGGCAGTTCAGCAGGTCTTTGATCTTGACCTCAGAGAGTCTCTCTGGGGGTGAGACTTGGAGAGGACACAGCCACTGCCTCCAGTCCCCAGGACCACTGGACGGGGTGAGCTCAGGGAGGGGGCTGGCCCCTCGTGGGGCAGCCTTGGAGAGCACGGCTGCAGGCTGTAGGTGGTAGGTTCCCGTCCTGGAGGCCGGTGTCCACAGCGTAAGTTGGTTTTTGGTCCTCGTTGCCTAGTCAGATCCCCTCCCTTCCTCACCCCGACTTACCTTGTGGCCCCCATCTGCTTCCTCACAGCTCTCCACCCCCAGGAGCATCCCCGGGTCTGACCCTCAGGACGGAGCTTGTCCAATACCCCCCTCCTCATGCAACACAGCGTTTCAGAAAATCCTCACCTCACCTATTTCCTTAATTTGTTCTTTAAAGTCAAACATTTTGCGCAGAATACATTTAGTTTTAAAGATGTTACTCAAAGTCAGCAACACGTTTCGTGCATGAATGATCTGCACTTTCCAAACAGCATTGCCACCTACTGTGTTGGATAATATCCCCATGGGTTGAAGGTGTGGCCTTGCCTGTGGACAGGTGGGAGGTGCTGGAACCTTGGGGCAGCGGGCCTGCTGGGAGGAGGTCACGGGGGCGTGCTCCGGGGGACTGCTGTGTCCCCAGCTCCTCCCTCTCGCTGCTTCCTGCACACTGTGGGGTGGACAGGCCTCTGCCGATGGACAGTGCGCGTGGGCTCGGCACAGCGCGGTCCACACAAGCACAGGCGGCAGCCTTGGAAACACTGAGCCAAGTCACACCTGCGCTCCTTGTAAGTTGGTCATCTCAGGTATTTTTTCACAGTGACAAAAACCTGATTAGCACATTATGTCTATTTTAAACAATCAATGCAGATTAGAAGCCCCAAAGGGCCACACGAAAATGAAGAAACCCCAGAACCGAGTCTTCATCTCTGACCAGTAGGCTGCGATTACTTATTTGGAATCCACTGTGAAAATGCAGGCACTGGAGACGTGGACTCCACCCACAGCGGCTCCAGGAGAAACTGTCCTGCAGGGTCAGGAGCCACGTCCTAACAGATTAACTTCCACTCAAATAAGAAGCTCAGTAAAAGCTGAGCCATGAGAATGTGCTCCTTTGAAGCCGGTGTGCGTGTGCTTGAAAGTCAGCAACAGCCACGATGACGGTTCAGAAGGCCTCGTGGTGCGGTGGGGGCCGCGTCCTGCTCTTCTCCGAAGGCAGGTGAGAATGGGGCAGAGTCTGAGGCTGGTGCGCATCAGCCTTTTGAATTCTCCACACACCACACAGTATTTCCTGCACCGGGGCCTCACCCATGCTGCAGCCCACGTCCACTGTCCCGGGACCTGATCCACATTCCCCCTGAGCCCCATCTCCTAGTTCTCAACGACCACAGTGGACCTGTCCCTGCCACGTCGTGTCCAGCCCTTGCAGCTCAGTGAGGGCCTTCCAGCGACAGCCCCAAGCCAGGCCTCTGCTGCTGCCTGCCCCAAACACCCACCCTCAGCCTTCACCTTGGCGTCTCTGCACACGCCACCCCACTCTGCTTCGCTGGAAAGCCAAGGTCGCCTGGGCCTTCCTGCCCCAGTGCCACCGCGTCTTTGGCCCATCTCTGCCCTTGCCCTGTGGCTCTGCCTTCCTGCTTTGTGACATCACTTTGGGTGTTTATTTTGGATGGCCCATAACGAGACAGGTCTAGGCACAAAGAGATGCTCAGAGGAGTTAGTAGAAATACCTGGAGCCAAAGACTCAGGAAAGCAGAGAGTTGGGGGATGTCAGGTCTCATTTGATTTCTCCTGAGTGCTCCTTCTCAGAACCTCAGTTTCTCGAAGCTGACATGAGAGCATTTCTTTCCCATGGCTTAATTAGTGTTTGCAAGACCCTTTGATACTGAGATGAAAGGCCACAGAGCTGGCAAGGCACAGCCAAGCCCTGGGCGTCGACGGGGGGATTGCCGCTGCCCCACGAGGTGCCATCATCTCCAGCAGCGTTACGGCCTCGAGGGGATGCAGGAGCTTTGCCCTCTGAGCCCCTGGCCAGAGGGAATGGCAGCCTCCTTCCAGTGCCCTGTCTCCACCCTGGACGTGCCTGGAGCTGTGCGAGGAGAGATGAGCACCTTCACGTGTGCTGCAGGATGTTAGGACTCTGAACACGTCACCTGGTCCCTCTCTTCCTCAGCCAGGCGTCTTCAGTGGTTTCACAGCCAGGTCCAAGAGAAGCCCACCAGGGCCAGGCCCTTGGGTCAGTCCAGGCTGGTCCCACCTCCCGCGGTTCTTCCCTGGCTCCTGAGGAGTCTCCTGGAGCTGGGACTCAGTCAACTCATCGGTAACAGGTCTGATGGTGCCCACCTTGAAGGGGGCTTGGGGACCTGCAGCCCAGGCAGATCACATAGTAGATTGTACCTTAAAGAAGAAGACACAGCCCATGCAAACCCTGGAGCACATGGGCATGCCCTCTGGGTCTGAATCCTGGCTTGGCACTTTTAGATGCGCGGCCTCAGGTTAGCTCTTGAACCTTGTTCCACCTGGAAAGTAGGAATAGTGACAGCCCCAGTCTGGTGGTGGTCAGTGCACAGAGACGCTTCTGATGGGACTGCAACATGGTCCTGGAAACCTTGCTGGATTAGCATTACCCATCTCCACGGGCCCAGCCGGGGCCACACAGCCGACCACCAGCAGCAGTAACGCTGTCGAAGAGCATCTGGAGTCAGCAGTACCGAGCTGTCTTGATGGCGCTCTGTGAAACGCCCCCAGGGGAGGCAGCGTGTGCCCCAGGAGTGCTCCTGTGGGTCTGGAGGTATTTGGGGATTACTTTTCCTACTTCTGTGAGTGGAATTTCGACGGGGACTGTGAATCTGAATCCGTGGGGGTAGTGTGGACATCTCAACACAGTCCCTCTTCCCATCCACAGGACAGCGGCGACTTTCCTCTGTGTGCTCCTAGTTGCTCTCATCAAACTTCCAGAATTGTCAGTGTGCTGGTCTTTTACCTCCTTCGCTAAACTTTTTCCTAAATATTTCATTTTTTTGCAGCTCTTCTGAATGAGGATGTTTCTTGGTTCATTTTTCCTACAGTTCACGGTTAGGGTAGGGAAATGCTGCTGGTTTTGTGGGTTGACTCTGTGTCTTGTGACTTCATGGTATCTGCTTATGAGCGCCAACGGCTTTTGGGTGGCACCTGGAGGGTTTTCTGCATTTATGACAATGTCATCGGCCAACAGCAGCAATTTGTTCTTCCTCTCTTAGCTGGGTGCCTTTCATTTCTTCCTCCTACCCGGTGGTCCTGGCAAGGGCTCCCAGAGGGCACCAAGCAGTGGTTGTGAGGGTGGGCGACCCGTCACTTTCTGGCCTGGGAGGAACCGCTTCCAGATTTTCACCCCGGAGCTTGTGTTAGCTGAGGGCCTGTCACCGGGGCCAACTGTTCTGGTGTTTTCCTGCTACTTAAAAATGACATGTCGGCCACAGACAGAACCGAGAGGCCCCAGGGAACCCACACACTTACAGTCTGTTGATCTTGAACCATGATGCCAGGCACGCAGGCACACGGTGGGAAAGGCAGCCCTTCATAGAGGTGCTGGAGACTGGGTGTGCAGGGCACAAGGACCTGCTCCCCCACAGAAGAGGCCGAAGACCTGAACTTCAGATCTGAAACGACCGATAGGAAAACCAGGCAAGAAGCCCGAAGGCACTGGTCTGGTTCATGTTAGTTTGGATTTTGATCCAGAAGCTCAAGCGACAAAATGAAAACAGACGAGTGGGGTGGCATCCAGCCGAAAACCTCTACAGCAAAGGAAACAGGTGACGGTGGACAGGTGACCTGGCACGGGGGACCTTGGCAAGTCCTGTGTTCCATGAGGGATCAGTGTCCAACAGACACCAAGAACCTGAGCCACAGCAAGAACCCGATGGAAAATGGGCTTCAGTCGATACTTGTCAAAGACCCACAGATGGCCGACACACAGGTGGAGGCATGACCCACATCATGATCGATAGGAGACACAGTAAGACCACACAGGACGCCAGTCTCCCACCTGTCAGGGAGGTGATCATCAAAAAGACAGAGATGCCAGGAGCTGGTGAGGGCCCAGAGGAAAGGGACAGTGACACGCTGCTTGTGGGATGTAAGTGGGTACAGAAAACTGTGGAGGCTCCTCAGAAGGCTGAAGCTAGGCTGAGCCAGGTGTGCACCCCTGAATCCCGGCGGCTTGGGAGGCTGAGGCAGGAGGATTGCGAGTTCAGAGCCAGCCCCAGCAACTTAGCAATGCTCTGAGCAACTCAGCAAGACCCTGTCTCTACATAAAATATAAAGGGCTGGGGATGTGTCTCAGAGGATTGAGCACTCCTGGGCTCAATCCCTGGTACCAAAAGCAAAAAAAAAAGCTGAAACTAGATCTAGCATGTGATCTAGCAATCCCACTACTAGGTGTACATCCAAAGGCATTGAAACCAGGTGTCAGAGGAAGATCTGAACCCCTGTGTTCCTTGCCACACTATTCTCAAAGCCAAGAGAGGAAATCAACCTAACTGTCCATCAGTGGATGAGTGGACAGACACTGTGATATACACAATGGAATTGCATTCACCTTTAAAAAGAGAAAAGTTGTGCTGTGACAATGTGCATGAACCCAGAGGACATTAGCTAAGAGGAATCAGCCAGGCACAGAAAGGCAGATGCTGCACAGTCTCACTTGTACACAGAAGCTAAAGCAATGGACCCGCGTAAGCAGGAGCAGAGTGGTGGTGACCAGAGAGCTGGCGTGGGCACGGGAGGTGTTGGTAGCCGTGTGCTTCAGCCAGAGAGGAGGCGCCAGTGGTGTCTAGACGTCAACTAGCTCCATTGAATCATGCTAAATGCATACACAGCATCTCTGGGTACCCCCAACTATGAGCAAGTGTACCCCTATCTCTGTGTACCCCCTAACTATGAACAAGTAGAGTTCATCACTGTCCATTAAAAACCAACATGTAGATAAAACCACATCTGCACAAAGTCAACTGTCCCCAATCCTCAACTTGGGATTCTATAATGTGGCCCCAGACAGTAGCTGCTCGGGGCTAACATCCTGTGCCCAGCCTTGTGAGCGAGTGACCATAGCATGCTCCAGTCTGTGAACCTGCAGGGGTGAGCTGCAAAGACCTTTGCCCCTGGCCTCCACTGTCCCCGGCTGTGCTCTGACCAGCCCCTTGTTTAACCCCCACAGAGTCCCACGTCTTCCCAGCCTCCGTCATGCTCCCCCGATGGCCCGAGGCCCCTTCCTGCCCCTCCAGGTACTCATCCCCACCTTCAGGCCAGGTCTCCTTAAATCCCGTCTGCATGCCGCTCCCCTGCCCTGAGTGCCCAGGACACTCACGGCTCTCCCACTCGGGCACCCCATTGCCTGCTGGCAGGTTCCCACCATGGCCTGGCCCAGCTCTGCACCTGGCCTACCAGTCCAGGGAGCTGCTGACCCCTGACCTCCCCAGCCTGAGCAAGGGACTCCGGGAGCCACAGAGGGACCAGCATGTGCTCCTGCCCATGACTGGATCCACTCTTTCTGTCTACCTGGAAAGGCCACTTCTTCTCTCAAGACCCTCCAGTCTCCGATTCCTCTGGCTCCTTCCCCCTTCCAGCACAGCGGTGAGCCCGCTCACTATGTGACCACTCTTTCTCTGGGCTTCTCTGGGCCACTCGGGGCCAATGGTCACGCCCCACCATTTCTCCTGTGTCACTACATGCCACCCCTGGAGAGGGCAGAGGGAGAATGGAGTAGAGTTTACTTCAGACCAGGAGCTGGGACACTGTGGATGCCCAGCGTCACCTCTGGTGTCACCTCTCTGGCTCTCCTGCATGCAGCTCACTCAGGCGCGGGCACAGACAGATTCTGCGTCTCCTTCCCGCTGCGTCCACACCGTGTTCGGTGACACTGACAGGCTGTGACTGAGATGGGGTCAGGCTCCCTCAGGTGACCGCACCCCGTGGGGAACAGACTTTCTTTAATAGCTTTTGGAACCCCTTCGGGGAAAGAGCCGACAGTTCCTTGCCGAGTGTCATTTGCTCATGGACCAAGAACAGCAGACGTTGCCATCACTGGTAACAGTCTGACTTAGAATCTCAGGCCTGGGCTCAGGTTGCAGAGCCTTCTAGAAGTTTCCCCTAGGATCCATCACTTCTCAGGCAAGGAGAAGAACTGCTGCTGGCGTGGATTTGCCCAGGTCACACTGGAAGCTGGTTTCCTGTGGAGCTGGGCGACACCCCTTTCTCAAGCTCCGGGTACCTGCTCTTATTGGCAGCTCCACAGATGCAGTGTTGCACCTTGCTGCAGCCAGAACATGTCCCGTGACTAGGCCAGGGCTCCCTGTCAAGCTTCCACGAGACCCGAGCCACCTGGTGGAACCCCTTGCATTTGTTACCAGTGAAAATGCCAACTTCCAGTTCCGCATTTACAGAAAGCACTCATGGGAGAAGAAGTGTGCATCTTAGAAAGGTGAAGCTGAGCTTCCGATAACTGTTTGGCTTAAAAAGAACAATGCCATTCCAGAGCCTTTGCACTCCCTGGCGTGGATGGCATCACTACCCACTGCTGGACGGGGCGGCCGGAGAGGAGGGACTGGCAGAGGGAGCAGGCGGAGTGAGCCGGGTCCACACTGAGCGCTGGTTCAAAGCTCCTCTTCTGCCAAAGCTCTCTCCAGACCAAGCTCAACTCGTGCTCTGACCGCCTCCTTCAAGGGCTCGCTGCCCCATCTCTGCCCCTGCCCCAGGCCCTTGGCATGGGAAGCACGAGTCTCACCGCAGGCTCGGGCTTGTCCAGGCTGTGCTTCCCAGCTGCGGGATTCTGATGTGCCCCTGCCTTCCTGGCCTTCTCTCCCCACATGGAAAGTGGAGCAAACCATCGCTGTTTCCAGCGCCCACTGGGCGGTCCCTGGAGTCACACACCCAGGGCAGAGCCTGCACCTTGAAGGAACTTGGCGATGCTCTCGATAATACTATGTAGTAACCGCAGCCACAAACCCAGCCTCCTGACCTGTCGTCCTCCGAGTCCTGCCAGCGGCCAGCCTCTCCTTTCCCTGTCAGAGGGCAGGACCCCGGGCGGTGCCCTTCAGGGAGTCCCACTGGTCACCCTGTCCTGGTTCTGTCCCTGAGTGCTGAGGGTGCAACTCCTGGGTGAACCTGGGATGCTGGGTGATGGTGACAGTGACACACGGGTCCCCAAAGCCAGGCAGGCTTGTCCGTCCTCCGAGAGTGGGAGGTATGGAGGGTAGTGAGTCTGGGAGCCCACGTGTCCCTGTCTGTCCCGGGTGGACAGAGGCGGGGCTGAGGAGAGCCATCCGAGGCCTTCCCGGGACTCAGCCGGCTTCCCGGCCACAAAGGGAGGGAGTGACAAAGGAGTGAGAATGAGATTGGAAGGTCCACGTGACTTTAACTCACCTGGTCAGCCCAAGTCCCCGAGCTGTCAGCGTGGCCATCTCACGCGTCACAAGTCATCTGCACGCACCAACTAAACGGGGTCTTGCCACCAGGCGTGCTCTCCTGGCTCCGGGTATTCCCTCTCCCAAGTCCTGGGGTACCTCTCGTGTCCTTCAGGGTGAGCCCACCTGCCCCTGTGGACACCGTGTGCCCACCCCGACTCTAGGGGGCGCTGTCCAGTAGCCATGGAGGGGGGCGACAGTGCAAAGTGCGTGTCACTTGTGTGTTTTCTTGTAGCCTCGTTTTTAAAAGTGTAAAGAAACGGGTGCGATGAGCTGAATACTGTCTATTTTCACCATCTGATTCCGTCTCATAGACGTCGACCTACCTTCTCAATGACGCGGTGGTTTACCTCTATTTTTTGGACTGAGTCTTCGGAATCCATCAAGCTCCTCTCCGTTGGGCGGTTCACCTTTCCCCGGCTCAGGGGCCCCAGGAGGGCCCACCTGGGGGGGCAGCTCTAGGCTAGACTGCTATGGGGACGAGTCTCTCGGAAGCCTCGCAGGGCAGGTCCTGGAGGCACATTTTCTAAGTGTCATGGGACACTTGTTGAGCAGTCGTCACAGACCTGCTGTGATCTGTGCCACTTCCGACACTGTACTCTCCACAACTGATTTTCAGGGAGGCTATGAAATTCAAGGGCCCAGCCAGCCCCTGGGCCTGCCCTTCTGCCTCGGAGAGCCGCCAGGAGCACCGCCTTTTTGCGGGCCTTCCCGACGCTGCCGGTGACCACAGATGCTTCGTTCCCAGGACACCTGGGCTGGCCCCAAACTGCCCCATGTGATCTGGGATAGAAACCTGGGCAGCTCATGCGCTCACCTCACCCCAGAGCCCGTAGGAGCCAACCCGACGCTGCTCATGTCACCAGCCTGCATGTCATTTCCAAGTGGCAGGACCCCTCGGCTCTGCTGGAAGCTTTGGGATGACTGTCAGCGAAGGAGTGGAGCAGGGTGGGCTGTAAGGGGACGGAGACGCTCTGCTGCGGCGGCACCGGGGCCTCACTTCCGTGTGCCCCAGCTCCCAGGTAGCTGATTTTGAGACTTGAAGCAAGTCATCACAGACTGGATTAAGTCTCCCGGGGGAGGGGGGGGGATTTCAAAGGCAAACCCCCCTCTTGCTTCATGGAGGTGTCTGGGCTATTGGCAAATTGCGGGTTCCACCCGAGGCGCCAGAAGCCATCTATGAACTCAGCAGCACCGCGTGGAGGATGGCCGGCCCAGAACACCTCGCGGTGTCGACAAGCTCCTTCAGTGGGCACCTTTGGCTTCAGCTCTTTGGTCATGTGTTTAGAAACACAGAGGCCTTCTGCAACCACGCGCTTGATTGCTGTCTGAAGGCTCACGGCATTTTATAATGAAAGAGTTCTGATTCCAGAAATCCCCCAAATTATAAAGAGCATCACGCCTCTGCCCTGGCCTGTGAGACAGCGCCTCGCCCCCACGTACCCCCAGGAGTAACCCCAGTCGGCAGGTGGCCCGCAGCCAGCCATGGTGAAGGGAGAGCCACAGGCTAAGGTGGACACCAGGAAGTTGTGCTCCACCCAGAGGGACGGCTCTGCAGGCCTCCCAATCTGCCGGAAACAGCCCTGGTGCCTCCTGGGCCTGTTCCTACACCCTGGAGACCAATTAGCCCAGAAGTGGCCTGTGCTGGAAGGGGGCATGCTGCCTTCCTTGTGGGTCCTGGAACTGGCTTCTTAGAGCTCATCAGTCCCTGGCAGGCGGGCCCCTCTGGGTGGGCGGGTGGAGGAGTTTCGGAGTGTGTGCTGGGCCGTGGGCACGGCCTGGAGCTTCTCTCACTTCTCTTGCCCGGCTGGGCCTCCTGCTGCTCAGTCTGACGAGTCCACTCCTCTGCCCTGGAGATGAGATGTCCGAGAAGCCCAGAGCAGGACCCTCTCGCCCAGCCATCCGATGACAGCACGTCCAGACCTGGGGAAATGACCATGACTGAACGGACTCCTAAAAAGGACAGAGGGGACAGTTGCAGCAGGTGGCACTCTGTCCACCAGGGCCACACGCCATCTCCAGAGTATGGCAGGGCAGGGTTTTGTCTGTCCATGAGACACACAAGTTGCTTCCCCAGAACAGACAGGTGGGGAGTGTCTGGTACAGCTCTAGGTCACAGGGGTGGATGGGGGGGGCTGGGGGCAGCAGGACACTCCCAGAGGCAGGGTCAGCCCCAGCGCCTGCACACAGGAGGGGCTGTGGAGTCCATCTGGGGCAAACGGCCGAAGCCGGGTCCCATCCAGCCCTGGGTCAAAGTCGACTGTGGCACAGGCTACAGAAGAGCGTTCCTTAAGGTAGAAAAAGAAGAGTGTCCGGACCATTTAGGGGGACACGGGAGAGAACCCAGGAGGCAGAACGACCGGCCAGGCTGACCCTCCTTCAGGTCATCAGCTGCGTTTCGCAGCAGGGTCATGCCATGATCCTCTCTGCCGTCTTCACCTCGCACTCGCAGCAGGTGCCTCTGGGGAGGGAGGAAGTCATCAGCGACTCCACGCCCCGAGAGCGCCCCCCAGCAGCCCCCCAGCACAGCACAAGCCGCCGCCCGCTCCCAGGGAGCAGCTCTGAAGGGCCCCTCACGGCCCGAGGTGACCGCCTGGATTGGGGGGCTGGGGTAGATTTTCTTTGACATGTTTCAGAGAGAAGGAATGAGAATCAGCAGTGAACGGCAAGAAGCCGTCAGAGTCGGCGCCTACCAGCTCACCTCCTGTGCTGAGCCACGCCGGTTGCTTCTGCCCCCACTGCTCTGCCCTCGTGCTGCAGGCCTGAGCCTGGGACCAGCTTGCCTGGCCCCACTGCTCCTGGCTCGGCCGCTCTGGCCAGCATGTGCACCCAGCCACCGTGCCCTCTGGGGATGTTGTGCGTGGAGGGTCGGCCTGGCTGCGTCTGCAGAGGGACAGGCCCCTTCTGCCCCCTCTCTAGACCCCTGCTGGGCTTCCTCTTTGCGTTTCCCATGGACATGCTCATTTGCACACATGCGTGCTCAGGCACACCTGGGCAGCGGACACACCTGTGCGGCGGCCCCTTCCTCACTGTTGAGACTCTCCACGGCGCTCAGTGCTTACCTCTGAGCCGGGGCTCTAGGGGCTCTGTGGCCCCAGGTGACAGATGCCTTCTTCGAGGCACCGGACTCCGGGGCCTTTCACAGCCAGGCAGTTGCTCCTGAACCTCACTGGACCATGGTGACCACGTGGATCAGCTCACCCTGGGGCACTCTCCGCCCGGCCTTCCTTCCTGCTCCAGGACACCGGCTCTGTGCCCAGCATTTCCCAGGACACCAGGCAGTGGGACCTCCGGCCGCATCCACAGCACACCCGTTGAGACTCGGGCTCCCACCCCGGGTGGCTGAGGGGGCAGCTGGAGAAACTCCCACCACGGCTGCCCAGCTCCTGCTCTGGGTCCTGACCACCAGTCGCTGGTCCCAGGAGGTCTGCTACAGGCAGCACCGTGACAAGGCCAGAGAGAGCCAGCAGCAGGGACCACGGGGCCACAGCCAGGGCTTCATGTCCAGGCACAGCAGGGGTCCAGCAGACCCAACTGGTCAGCGCCCAGTGGGGACAGAGCCCAGGCCTGCTGAGTGGTGACCAAGGATGCAGAGAAACGGAGGACACCAGGGACACCAGGAGGCACAGCCCAGCCTGGTCCCAGAGGCAGCAGGAGCACACCATGCTGTCAGGCCAGACAGGCTGCCCTGGCCATCACAGAGTGGTCAGTGCCCTTTCCTTAGCCCTGAAGGGAAAAATCATCCTTCCAACTGCCGTGACATCCAGAAGGCCTGAGGCACTCCTGTCTACAGAAGCTCCTTCCCCAAGGCGAGCAGACTGCAGGGAAGTGCAGCGAGCAGGGAGAGGTTCCCCTCGGTGCTCCTGGACAGCTCCGCTGGCTGTGCTCCCGGGCCCTGGGCGGGCAGTGTGGTGGTGGGCAGAGTGCCAACACAGCTGACCCGTCCCCTCCCGGCTCACTGGGCCAGGCTTGTCCTGCTGTCCGTGTTGTGCACACACTCTGCACAGGCACAAGGAGCAGGACTGAACACAGGCCACACTGCAGCCCAGCCGGAGCTCATCAGGACGCGGGGAGGGGCTGCTAACTCGCGAGGCGGAGCTGTACAGGTTGCTGGAGGCCCTGAGCATCCTCTTGTGAGTCTTTGGGAACTGAGCCCTAGAGCAGTGGGCTCAGGTGACTGAGGCACAGGGACATACCTTAGAGGTTGGGTACACCTACCCCACCTGCTGCTGGGGTCACCAGGCAGCAGAGCACCCTTCCTGCTCACCCTCAGAGGTTTGCAGTCACCCCCATCCTCTGGCCACAGGAAGGTCACTCTGTCCAAGTCCTGGGTGGTCCTAATAGGTGGTCCATCTCCCACAGGGTGTCCCATGGTGTGTGCGTGACCCCTGCTGGGAATCAGTACCACTGCTGACACCCGTCATCCTTGGTCACGCTCGTCGGTTCGCTCATCTTGGGCCCAGGAGGGAGCGCGCCCTGGTTGGGCATGGCCAGGTAGGCTCAGGGGCCCGAGGGGAGAGTCTCTCACAAGACAGTCATGGAGAGGTGGGTGGGAGGACGGGCCGCACGGGGCCAAGTCCTGCAGAGGGCCTGGGTAAGCGTGGGTCTAAGCCTTAGCCATTGCTCTTCAGGTCCAGGACACAGGTCTCCAAGCAGGTCAGGGTTTGATGGAAACCAGACTTTGGCTCCCAGCCTCCCCATAACTGGCAAGGTGGGTGTACACAGAGCAGTGCAGACAAGCGGGAACCCCAGAGGCAGCACATGCAGTGCCCTTAGGACTGTGCTAGCTCCTGGGGGCTCTGGACAGTTCAGCCCAGGCAAGGCTGAGCCTCCAGTCTGAATGCCCATGGCCCTCCAGTGTACAGAGTGGCCGAGCGCGGCGTCAGCCCTACTGAGGCTGATGGAGGGGGGCTCTCCATCCTCAATGGCTCAGGCCTGGGAGGAGAGGTGGATCTCGCTGCATCCACACAGTCCATGCACAACAGCGAGGGGGCCAGCACTGGTCTTGGGAGTGGGGTCCTTGCCATGGGAAAAGGGAGTGAGGCTGGAGGCTGGCACCAGAGCAGGGCTGCGGTGCATGTAGGCTCCAGTATAGGTGGGCTGCGGTGCATGTGGGCTGCAGCATGGGTAGGCTGCAGCGTGGGTGGGCTGCAGTGCTGGTGGGCTGCAGTGCTGGTGGGTTATAGTGCTGGTGGGTTGCAGTGCACGTTGGCTGCAGTGCAGGTGGGCTGCAGTGCAGGTGGGCTGTGGTGCAGGTGGGCTGCAGAGCATGTGGGCTGCAGCACAGGTGGGCTGTAGTTCATGTGGGCTGTACTTCCTGTGGGCTGCAGTGCCGGTGGGCTACAGTGCAGTGGGCTGCAGTGAGAGTGGGCTGCACTGCTGGTGGTCTGAGGTGCGGGTGGGCTGTAGTTCATGTGGGTTGTAGTGCATGTGGGCTGCAGTGCATGTGGGCTGCAGTGCATGTTGGCTGTGGTGCAGGTGGGCTGCAGTGTGGGAGGCTGCAGAGCATGTGGGCTGCAGTGTGGGTGGGTGGGTGGGCTATAGTTTAGATAGGCTGTAGCACGGGTGGATTGCAGAGGATGTGGGCTGCAGCACAAGTGGGCTGTAGTGCATGTGGGTTGCAGTGCATGTGGGCTGCATGTGGTGGGCTGCAGTGTGGGTGGGCTGCAGTGCGGGTGGGCTGCAGTGCATGTTGGCTGCTGTGCGAGTGGGCTACAGTGCAGTAGGCTGCGGTGCATGTGGGCTGCAGTGCAAGTGCACTGCAGTGTGGGTGGGCTGCAGAGCATGTGGGCTACTGTGAAGGAGGGCTGTAATTCATGTGGGTTATAGTGCATGTGTGCTGCAGTGCATGTAGGCTGCACTGCGGGTGGGCTGCAGTGCATGTGGGCTGCGGTGTGGGTGGGCTGCAGGAGGTGAAGCTTTGCCCACACGCATAACTCAGGTAAGGAAATTCTGGGGCGCGCTCTTCCTCACAGGGTGCAGGACTCATGCAGCGGGGTGGGGAACCTGCTGCAGCCGCTCCCCACACTCACAGATCCTCGGCAGCCTCTGTGAGCTCCCGCGTGCTCTCCTGCCCTCGGTGCCTCCACCTACTCACTGTGGAGGGCTGGCCCTTATGGACACCAGAAGGCCTGGGCCCTTGATGGTCCCTCCCCCTCCTCCCACTGTCCTTCCCCAGGGTATAGCTGTGGAACCAGGCCCTAAGTGGAATATTAACTCCATTCAGCAATTTCTTGATTTGCTAATTTTATAATTAACAAAGAAGATTCATTTATTAATTCCATTTTAAAATTTTAATTTGTTCATGAAATTAAAAAGGGTAGTTTTACTGTTGGTGTTCGGGGCTGTTAATGCTTCTGTATTCAGGGTCTAGTTCTGTTCCAGGCCTTGGCTTGCAGAAAGCAGGAAGCTGTGGGACGGTGGGCAGAGTGTGCCGTCCTGTGTCCCCAGCTGTCTGCTCCCACTCCTGGCACTCTCCATGGCAGGGACAGCAGCAGCTCCTTCTCCTCCAGGCAGATGCGTGTCCTTCAGTGGCTTCATTCCTACTCCACCAGGTGGACAGGAAGGGACTGCACACACCCAGAGTCTCTGGGCGCCTTTGGTGGCCCCAGGGTCCCCTTCGGTCTCACCTTTCACCTGCCCAGACTCAAAACAAGTGTTGCAGGTGGTGGCCAATGAGGAGCATCCCACCAAGACTTAGGAAGGTCCATCTGCAGGCCTGTGCCCACCTGGCGAAACCCTGCCACGGAGACAGGGATGCTCTGGCCGAGGGCTGCAGGCCTCTCTCAGTGAAGAGCCAGGTGGCCCAGGCTCCAGGCTCTGCGGCCACCTCAACTGCGCAACACCCCCAGCTCAGCAGCGGTCCAGCAAGATCTGGCTGAGGTTCCATCACCTGATCTGCAAAGACAGGGGCCCGGAGGTGGCCCCAGCTGCAGCCAGCCTGACTCTGCTCCTGCCCCTCTCTGGTCCACATGGGGCAGGCGGGGATCCCTGAGGTCCCCATCCCCACCCCTTTCCTCAGAGAGAGAGAGATGAAGCCATTTTCTCCAAGGCATCAAACAAGCTGTTAATACCTGAACTGGGTCTGATCCCCCTCCAGGGATCGGCACAGAACGTGGCTGTTAGATCCACTCGGTGTGAGAGCAGGCCATGGCCAGTGGTCCTCCCTGTGTCCCAGTGACCGGTGCCACCCTGGGGCAGATGGCACCTGAGCCCTGGCAGGAAGCCTACTGCGTCACGCAGCTCCATGGGCCCGGCCTGCACAGGAGTGGGGTTGTTTCTCCAAGACTCACCACGGGGAAGCCTCGACCCCCAGGACCTTGGGATGTGACAGTGCTTGGAGATCCACCTGGGGCCTGATCCAGTCTGGTCCTGGTAAGAGATGAGGACACAGCACAGAGGGTCGGTCACACGAGGACACCGGGGGCCAGGGAAAGGAAGCAGCACTGGGCCCCTCAACCTTAGGTCCCCGGCCCCCGAGACTGCGAGGTGGTCCATTTCTGTGACTGACCCCAGCCCTCTGTGGTGCTCTGTGATGGCCACTCTGACCTCGTGACTGGGCTGAGAGGAGGTGAGGGCTCTTGCTCTTTCCCAGAAGGCAAATTCTCCATTCCCTGCTCTGTGTGTGGCTCTGTCCAGGGATGGGCTCAGGAACAGGGGTCCTGGACAGGATTGGGGACAGGAGGCCCAGGGCCAGTGGCTGTGCTTGGGAACGCTGGGATGTCTCTGGCAGGAAGGACTGAGTATCTGGGGTGGGGCACCTTCACCCATGGGAGTCAGGGGAGTGCACCAGGCTGGGTGGCTGTGGGTCCTCCCCAGGTCAGACCCTCATGAGACAGGACGCACAGAGTCCTGGCCCTCCATCGGCAATGACTCTGCAGAACGTGGCAGGAATCTCGGCCTCCTGGAGGGGAGCCACTGCATTAAAGCCAGTGGCCAGAATGTCCTTGAAGACGTTAATCGCTCTCATTTTTTCCTTATATCTCACAAGACTGTTTTCACTTGGAAATGAATCGGGAGTGACACACAGTTGGCAGCAATTTCTTTTCCTCTCTACCCTGAAAGACACAGAGCCGGCTGACCACATCTCCTTAAGCCTCTAGATGGACATTCTACCCTTGTGGTTTTCAAAATAAAAACATGTGATCGGTTCTTTTCCTAAAAACAGAAAAAGAAGAAAAGAAATGAGACATCTTTTTACAAAGAGTAGGAAATGTTGTAGTCTACTGGTTCTGTCTCTGCACAGGATCGGAAAAGAAACGGTGAAACGAGTCATTTTCCTGAGCAGAAAAAGAGTCAGCAGAGGGAAAGAAAGGAAGCAGTGTGACAGGTGCGAAGAGCCCCGAGGTGCGGGCTGCTGCGGGCGTCCCTCGGGACACGTTGCAGACCTGAAAATGAATAAAAGTGTTTCCCAAACACTCCAAGATGTTCTGGGCGCGCGTCAGAGAGACAATGCGGACAGGCTGGGGGAGCGTCTGCAACGTGGCCCCGTGCCAGCCTCGGGACAGCTGTGTGGTGCACGAGAATCACAGCAGCTGTATTTAAACTAGAAATTAAATCTCCTTTTATTTAATGTGCACAGTCTTTTTAGTTATCAAAAAGGAAACATTAGCAATTAGGGAGTGTGTATTCCAGGGACGGCGCTGGATTCGCCGTTTTTGTTTGGGAAGTCTGTGATCTCTGATTCTAAGACAGGGCGCGGCCAGGTCCCCGACAGCGCGGGCTCCTCACCACCTTTCCCTTTGTTAGCACACGGGCGACTCAGACACGCCCTTGTCCCCACGGAGCTGGGAAATGGAGCAAGTTTATTCTTTGCTGTGTTTGGTTTAGATTTGGAAATGCTGAGGTGGGGGAGAGGCGAGGA
This sequence comes from Ictidomys tridecemlineatus, assembly GCF_052094955.1. Classification (NCBI taxonomy): domain Eukaryota; kingdom Metazoa; phylum Chordata; class Mammalia; order Rodentia; family Sciuridae; genus Ictidomys; species Ictidomys tridecemlineatus. The sequence goes on from NC_135478.1 coordinate 229,768,265, forward strand.
AGGGGAGAGGAGCAGAGGGAAGGGAAAGGGGAGGAAAGAGGAGCGAGAGACGAGCTCACAGGCCCAGAGGATGGCCCTGTGGGAACCGGGAGGGCTGGGCGCCCAGGTGTCAGTGGGTGGCTGGATGTGGAGGTGTCGCTGCCTACTGCACTCCAAGGCAGCAGAGGGGACACCACCGGTGTGCTCTGTGATCCCAGCACTTCCTCTGGGCAAAGGAGGAGGTGAGTGATTAAGGCCCAGGAGGGAGGGGAGGAGGGAGGGGGGGAGGGAGGGGAGGAGAGAGGGGAGGAAGGAAGGCCAGAGACGGCATCGGGGAGAAGCAGGCCCAGCGTGGTGAATTCTCCAAAGGACACAGAGGTACCGCTCTGCCTTCCTCCTTCTCTGTTGGCAAATGCTCCCTGGCAGTGCCCAGTGGCAAGCAGTGGGCCTGGTAGGCCCCAGGCAGCCACAGGGTCTTTCTTGATCACAAATTGAAGTAACAATAGCGTTTCCTTCTGCGCTAGCCTTCTCTGCAAAGCACGCCTGTGTCCCTTGGTCTGCAGGCCTTCATAACCCTGTGAGCAGGACATGCCAGGAGCCCAACCCAGGCCCACTCTGGAAGACTGATGTGGGCAGCTGCTTACAAAGCCAGTGTAAGTGCCAAGAAGGGGAGCGGCAGTGGGAGCCCCCTGAGTTGCCAACAGAGGCGCCTGTGCCCCTGAGGCTGGAGGAAGGACAGAGGAGGCAGCCTCATCACAGCCCAGTCTGGGGGCATCGAGCACCACGGAGGACCCCGGGGCCACGGGGAGTGGGCAGACAGGCCTCCCTCCCCTCCCACTCCCCAGCTACATCTCCTGTCGGGGCCTGTGCAGAGGCCGAGGGCCCACGCACTGGCAAAGCATGTTGTCGGGGCAGGCTGCCGCACAGGGTGCGGGGCCTGGGAGCCGTGGAGGCTGGTTGGCAGAAGCCCTGGGTGAGTGACATCACCAGAAGCTGCTGGCAAAGCCAGGTCTGCTGGCCCCTCTGAGCTCCTCTGGCCTCCGCAGCCTTCTCGGTGGCCCTCTGAGGATGGCCTTTGCAAGGCTGTGTCCGTGGAGCCTGGCTGCCGATCAATGGCCGGATCCTGTACCCACAGGATATGTCACCATGTCGGAGTGAGCAGGGGCAGCAGGAGGTCAGCCTCTGGACTGCCCTCTCTCTGCTGCAGTGGAACACGCAGGGTGCCTGAACAAAGTCCCGGAGCTCCAGGGTGTCACCACTCTCCACAGAGATGGAGAGATCTGGCCAAAGGGGACAGAAAAGTTGAGGATAATTCCAACCCCTAAATACAGATCTTAAAAAACGTCGAGCATCTTAGACGCTATTAACTGATTTCAATTATGTTCTCATTGGAAGCAAGACCTTCAGAATTGTCTTTTAGGATTACGAGGGACACAGTTCATAGCCACATCCAGTGTTTAACCCAAACAGTCACTGAGCTCATTTCCCAGTAAAATTCACAGCACTGTCCTTTAATGAGTTCTCACTCTTTCCAAAAATCAAAGTTAGACTTAAAGGATCGATTTGCTGCTGTGCAGGGCTTCAGTGGGCATGCTGGCACCCGGGGGCTGTGGCAGGAGGTCCAGGTGAGTCATGAGCAGATGCAGCGGCACCTGGCCAGGGCAGCAGCTTCTCCTGCAGGTGCTGCTGACCCTCTGGTCCCGCCTTATATGGCAGAGTCCTGGGACGGGCCACGCCCACTGTGGGAGCATCTTGGGAGCAGGACAGCTGAGCTTGGCTTTGGAAGATCCCACACAGGTGAAGACACGGAGGAGGGGTGGAGGGAAGTGTGGAGCAGAGGCAGGGAGACCAGGCAGCTTCTGTCCAGGAGGGAGTGAGCATCTTGGGAGCAGAGGCAGGACTGGAGCCGAGCGGGGGAGGTGGAGGCCCTCGGGAAGCAGCGCCCGACGGCACCGGGGTCCTGAGAAGGGGCTCCGTGCAGCCAGTTCTTCCAGAACTCCCTGGCCTCTGCTCCCTGCTTTGCCCTGGGACCCTGTGTGATGCCCAGGCTTGGAGACGTGTGCAGTTTTACCTCTCTTCACATGCGAATATGCTGCTTCTGTGAGCAAGTCACTGCAGGTGACACATTTTATACTTGAACCCCAGCACGGCTGAAAGGTTCACTGCTGGTCACTGAAATCCTTCCAACTGGGATCTCTGTTGTCAGCCAAAGTCAGAGCTGATGGGCACAGCACATTGTAGGCACAGTGGGTTCCCCTGACCCTCAGACAGCCCTGTCACCCCTCTCCAGGCCAGGGAGGCAGGGCCATTCCCTCCTGGTCTGGGAAACCCAACCCTGAGCCCAGGAGCTGGGCTTGGACTGTTCACAGGAGGGCCTAATGACGGCCACCTCTCCATTTAGCCAGTGCTGGGGAGACCAGTCACTCAACTTGAGTGGACAAGCAGGCTTGCTCAGTGGACGCTGGCCCATAAATTTTGTAAATAGAAGGAGTAATTTTTCATTCGAAATAGAATGAAGTATTTTCCTATGGCCTTACACATTTATGGAAAATCCCAACTTTGATTCTCCAAAGCTGCCCGACCAGCACGGACAGGAGCCGGATCTCACTGCCCTCAGGTCGCTGCACAACCCTGTGCTCAGTGGCAGCTCTGCGGGGTCCTGAGCTTGGTCTTCTGGAGCTGGGGGCTGCCCTGGGCGTGCATGGGAGGAGGGGCCCAGCCCCCATTCCTCTTCTGAGGGCTGGAGGGGAGACTTGCGGTGGCTTTGTCCCTCTGTTTTGATCATCTCTGAGTACACGTACCTCTGGAACCCAACCTCAGGGTGTGTTCGCTATTTCTACCTTGCTGTGAACAGAGAGATTGAAAAAAATGAAGTGGAATGGCTGTTTGTTTTGTTAGTGGCAAGGGAGCACCAGGAGTGTTGGGGTGGCTGGGAAGGGTCCCCATGGGCCTGAAAATGCCAGGACCCTGTGGCTGGGCAGGCTTGTGTGTCACTGAAGCCCAGGGGTCGTGGAGAACAGTCCCTCTCCGCAGCCTGCCTGCTCCCAAGACCCCACAATAGGAGAGCCCTCCTGCACCAGGGCGTGGGTATTTCCAGATCTTTCTATGAGCATAGGATCTCCAATCAAGGAGCACAGTGCCCCCCCCCCCCCGTGAATTGTTTTATCAGAAATCGGCAAGCTGGTTTCCTACAAAAACTCGAGCCACATAGAGGTCAGTCTGCACATGAACAAGGACCGTGACAAGGCTCAGGGAACGTGGGCCTGAGTGCTGCAAGGCCAGGACCACGCAGTGGTTGGGAACGAGGCTGAAACCAGAGGGTGGAGTGTGAGGTGTCAACAGAAGTCCCTCCAGTGCCACAGCCGGCTCCCTGCCCCAGGAGAGGGCAGGGCCCACAGCGCAGGCCACGCCGTTGGCGTCATTGCAACGCAGCGTGCTGAGGTCTGCACAGGTGGCGCAGACTGCCTGGCAGGAGGCCGAGACGGACGGGAGGCAAGTGCCTTGTAAGGTGAGCGCGGAGATAGCCCTGGTTAAAGCCCACGCGGCCGTGGGGCATCTCCATAAAGCCACCGCTACAGAGCTGCCTGCAGACTGGCAATCGCCTTGAGAAACCGCAGACACTGGAGGTAAAGGGGACACAGAGATGCCCTCTGTCCTTTTCCCCAGTCTCCTCCACATGACCAACAAATACTGGCCTTATAACACCCCCGTAGGAGGCGCTCCTGGGACAGCAGGAAGGACCCGGGAGATGAGTGTCCCAGCCCCAGGTTTGCTGGAGTTCAGATCCCAGGGCAGCTGGCTGTCACCTCCTCATCACTGCGCGGACCCCACCGTGGGTACCTGCGCTAGGTCTGGGGCCAAGGCCCAGCACACGCCCTCAGGGCACAGGGCAGCCTAGCCCTCAGCCTCCGGCTTCAGACAGGCGCCCGTCCCAGCACCCGTCCCCAGCCCGCCACACACACACACACACACACACACACACACACACACACACGCACGCGCGCAATGCTCTAAGAAGGGGTGTGTGAAGGTGCCGGTGACGGCCTCCTACAAGGCCTCCTATCACAGAACTCCGGCACACCTCAGGACAGAGGGCATCGGACTACTTCTCTGGCCAAATGATTACAGATCTGTCTTAAACCAGTCACAAACGAGGAAATGACAATAAATCAGCACAGCTGAATGACAATAAATTATTATGACAATAAATCAGAGTTGAACGAAGGGGCTGGCTGCGCTCAGTGCAGAGCGCTCGCCGCACGCCTGGCACGTGGGAGGCTGCAAGCCTCAGCACCACGTAAAAATAAATAAATAAATAAAAATGAAGGTCTTCTGTTCATTTACAGCTAGGAAAATTTTTAAAGAAAGAGTTGAATAAAGATTTGACATATGTGCAATATTAATGTTATGTAAATTATTTCAGGACATAAAAATTCATTTTACTAAGGTCACATGACTTTTAATAAAAATCTAATAGGACAATATAAAAATTATAAACTGATCTCACTTAAATATAAGTACCAAAATTATAAATAAAATGTCAACATTGTGTTAGGAGAATGACACATCATGACCAAGCAGACAAGAACAGATCAGTACAAAGTGAAAGTTGGGATATTAATATAGTCCATTACCCCAACACATCAATCACATCAACAGATATTTAAAAGGTATTTGAAATCACAGCAGTAATTGCTACAGAAAACTTTATGCAAAACAGAAGAAAAACAAACGTAGATTATTTGTCAAAACCCATACAAAATGTTAAAATACTAAATCCTAAATGCCAAACTATTTAAATCATTGAAATTAAAGTCAAGAACTGGGAAAACTTGGCTCTTAATTGACTCTGGGCCACTATAACATTGTACTTTAACATTGTCTCTTAGACTTTAATGAATTCAGTGAGACAAGAAAGGAACCAGCTTGTGTAAACACTGGGAAGAAACAGAAATGAGAGCTACAAAGCTGCTGAGGATCAATCGTGAACTGTGAGTCCAAAGAACCTGTACCAATACAAAAAGCTGCTCTAAGCAAGTTACAAACTTAGTAGGCTGTCATATATGTGTTAAAATACAGAAATGAATAGCTTTTCTCAACTCAGAAAGATACTTAGGAGTTAAGTATTAAGAAAGGCACAGTATTCATAAGAAAGATCTGTCCACGCTTCCGGAAGGACGTGAAGAATTTAGACCAATGAACGCACAGTCGTATTCTTGGATGAGAAGACTTAAAATGGCCAACCCAGAAATTCAGCTAATGCAAATGTGAAGTTGTTCCCAGCGAACCCAAGTTGGCTGTGACCTTAGAGCTGTCATAGGAGAACAAGCCCATGGTCAGCCAGGGAAATGGTGGGAAAAAGGGCAGCGAGAGGCTCTGTCTTGCAGGAGGCCAGAACAGCATGCGGCGGTGGGAGCGTCCCTGAGCAGCTGGGAAACAGGCGGACAGTGCACAGTGGGACCCAGGCTGACCCAGAGCCCACCCCAGCAGGCGGGGCAGCTCCATGGGGGACAGGGTGGGTACCGGCAGCAGAGGATGACTGCGGCTGCTCATAATGATGGAGACACATCCAGTCACCCAAGTGAGAGAACCGGCCCCAGCGTCCTCCACAGAAGTCAGACACCATGGAAATCAATCAAGGAAGCATGGGAAATAGAATGCTTTCCAGGAAAGTTAGGCTGCAACATAAAATCTAGGGCTGGGGTTCTAGAAAGACTTTGGAAAAGCTGAAAACTCAGAATCTAAAGAAAGAAAATATAGGCATATATATATAATAAAAAGCTCAAGATTTATCATACTTTGTAGATGAATAATGCACTTGAAAATATATCTGCATTTCAGATGACAATGGATTAATATCCATACCATAAAAGGAACTGTGGTACGTAGTTATATAAAAATCAATTTCAAAAGACAAGCCAATAGAAAAATATTTTAAAATATGAATAAACAACTCACAGAGCTACATATTGAAGTAGCCAGGGAATATGCAAAGATATCCAAATTATCAATGGTGATAAAATGCTAATTAAAATAATAAAGATTCCTTTACTCTCACCTGAAAAGCAAAGACTTCTAAATATTTAATGAAATTGACCAAATTGTTTTATGTGCATGTACAAATATATTTCAGTGAGTTCCACTATTAAGTATTATAATAATAATGCACCAATAAAAATACTAATTAAAAAAGAAGGGAATTGACATCATGTGGGTAAAGACTCATGCATGTTAGAGGACTCATGAGGTGTTGCAGATTTTATGGGTTAGGGGGAGAAGGACAATATGGCAACATACATTAAAGTTAAAAGGCAATCCTCCCGAGGACCTCTCATAGAGTAACATCGTCAGCATGTTAGGAAACACATTCTAGATTATTAAAGAATTCTTCAGAGTAAGAAGACATCTAGGAAAAGGAGCACACCCATCAACAGAGAGGTGGTTAAACGAGGGGCAATGCCCAGCACGAGGAACATACAGCAGATATTAAACATCAACAGACTGACAGAGTAGGGCCACGTGGTGGGGCCGGCGGCCGAGTGAAGCAGAAAAGTGTATAAAACACAGTCCAATCTCTGCAAAACTGGGGTGGGAGCTCAAAACAAAGGAAGTAGAGGTGTGCACCTGGATGTGACAAGTTTCCAAAGCATGATATGGTTGGGCAGAGGGGACCAGGAACAAACTCTAGAAGGAAAGGAAAAGGGTGACGCTGATAAAGGAATAGATAAGATCTTCACATGTTTGTTTTAATATGAATAGTTGCCAGGTGTGGTGGTACACTCCTGTAATCCCCTCAGCTCAGGAGGCAAAGGCGGGAGGACCTTTTTTTTTTTTTTTTAAAGAGAGAGAGGGAGAGAGAGGGAGACAGAGAGAGAGAGAATTTTAGCATTTATTTATTTTTTCTTAGTTCTCGGCGGACACAACATCTTCATTTGTATGTGGTGCTGAGGATCGAACCTGGGCCGCACGCACGCTAGGCGAGCGCGCTACCGCTTGAGCCACATCCCCAGCCCTTCACATGTTTTTAATTTACAAAAAGCACACATTGTATATATGTGCACATATGTGCAATGAAGAGAAGTTAACTTACGTTGTGAAAACAGTAACAAGATCTAAATAGAAGTCCGTCTCCACTTGGAAGACTAAGTGATTTCCTTGAAATAAAGTAGGTCAAATACAGGATCTTTTACTTTGTTCACAGACCTATTCTTTCTCAAGTTATCACCCTTTTGGTAAAAGGTACTGCCAGTTCATCACTGTCTGAAGCCGGAATTCCAGGAGTCATCCAAAATTTCACCCCTTCCCTCACACCCCACATCCAGCAGGCTGTGAACTGTCCTGCAAACTTGCCAGATACCTTTCCTTTTTAATTTTATACTCGCCTTGTGTTACCAAAGGAGACTCATAAATGGTTTAGAGTGTCTAAGTGCGCCCTTTATAAGCCATTCTCCATGTGTGAACCAGAACGGTCTGAACCTGTAAGTAAGATCATGTTTTTTGTTTGCTTTGCCACTGAGTACAATTACATTATTCAGGGGTTTTTGTTTGGTTTTTGCATATTTTTATTGAAGTATCACATATGTTCACTAAAGCACACAAATTTTAAATATGCAACTCAGTAAAGTTTTACCATGTTATCAGATCTGGGTACCTGCCACTGAGATCAAAATACAGGACATCATTTGTGTGTGTGTGTGTGTGTGTGTGTGTGTGTGTGTGCACGCATGCACATGTGTGTGTTCAATATCCCACTTTCAAGCTGCCATTCCATTGATCTCCAGTTCCGTCATTGTGATTGCGATGTCAACGATCATCTTCATATTGATTGCTTGGAGATAATGGTCCTGTTCTCTGCCTTCAGCCCAGATGGACCCCAGTACAGCAATACTAGGTGATTTCAACACCTCTTTCACCATTAGACAAATCATCCAGAAATAAACTCAGTGAAGACTCTTAGACCTGAAAACTGTTATAAATCAAATGAGCCTAACAAACATCTATAGAATACATCATCCAACAACAGCTGAATATAGTTCCCTCTCAGCAGTTCATGGAACCTTCTCTAAAATAGACAATATTTTAGGCCACAAAGCAACTCTTGGCAAAAAAAAAGAAAAAAAAATCGATATAGTTCCTTGCACCTTATCAGATCACAGTAGAATGAAATTAGAAATCAATACCAAAAAAACTACAGAAACTATCTAAATAGAGATTGAATAGTGCTTTTTTGAATGATAAATAGGTGATAAAAGAATCAAGGGAAAAATTTTTAAAAAATCTTAGAATTGAATGAAAATAGTGATACAACATATCAGAACCTCGGGACACTATGAAAGCAAATAATCTAAGAGGAAAGTTTATAGCTTTGAGTGCCTACATAAGAAAACCAAAAAGATCCCAATAAACAATCTAATGATGCATCTCAATGCATCATTGGCTTATTCTTGAAAAATAATAAACCAATTCAAGGAAGAAAATAGTTGAGATCCGAGCCAGTATCAACAAACCTGAGAATAAGCCATACAAAGGATTGATGAAACAAAGAACTGGTACTTTGAAAAGAGAAATGAGATTGATAAGCCCTTAGCCAAACTAAACAAAAGAAAAAGGGAAAAAAATTAATAAAAATTGAGATGAAAAGGAGAAATCACCACAGACATCTCTGCCTTCAGTGAAGGTTTATTTTTGCTCCCATTTTTTAGAAGTTTGACTATGATTTACCAAGCATGGTCTTTGCTCTTTCCTTCTAAACTTTTGTAGGACTTCAAGATTCTGTGGCTTGTTACCTTCCGTGGGGTTTTGGAAATTCTTGGCCAGTATCTATTTAGAAACAGTTGCTACCCCCACCCTCTCTTTCCTATCCTTCCGGGACTCCCATGCCCTCTCACCCAGCTTTCATGCAGCCATGGAGACCTTCCTTCATAAAGTACTTGCCACTTACCCACAACGAGTGTGTCTGACTCACAGCCCACACGTTCCAACTTTCAACCCACCCTCAGGCCTTTCCAGGAAGTCGTCTGCTGTGGCCTGGCCATTTCTACCTGAAGCAGGGTTCCTCTACTGGACAGTCCCCCTGGATGTCCACTCTTGGCTTAGTCATGACTTGTCAGCTCTGTAGATTCCTGGCTCTGCCTGTCTGCATCATTTTTCCTTTTCCATTTTCTTTCAGCTACACATCATGACCCCATTCTCCCCCCTTCTTATATATTTATAGAGATTATCATAAAAAATTTCTTGTGCTCCCAATTTAATTTCCACGTTTTCTTCCTGAAGGGCCTGATACAATTGTTCATGCTTTGGATCAAGCATTAGAAGATTTGCTGAGAAATATTGGTGAGAAATGAAGGGCTTCCCCCAATTTATTTTGCTTCTTTGAGGATCCTGGTTCCTTAACTTTGGCTTCCACCATTACCCCGGTGCCTGCCCACAGATTTTTTGGCTTGAATATTCTATAGTTGTCTTTAACAGGCGTGTAGGTCTACAACCAGCTGTTTACCACAGAGAGAAGAAGAAAACCTCTCATTGGGCCTTGGAATCGCCTCTTATTAACATTCAGTGAACATGTGGGGAGACTGTCTTGGGACATTCCTCAGCACTCTTAATTTGCAGGGGGAACTTTTAAAAGGGGCTATGCCTGCACTTCAGGGTGTTGAAGAAATCTTCATATAGAATTTAGGCCTCCACAAAAGGAAGACTTGGATCTATGTAGATACAGGGTCCCCTACTTACCATGGTCAACTTCACCATTTTTCAACCTTATAGTGCTGCTAAGGCAGACTCATACACCATTCCGTTTTCACTTTCAGGACAGTATCCCATAAATGACAGGAGACACTTGGGACTGTTATAGAATAGGCTTTGTCCTAGATGACATTTCCCCGCAGGAGGCTAATGCAAGGTTCTGAGCGCACTGAAGTGGGCAGGGCAAGGCTGTGGTGTTGGTGGGTCAGCGGTATCCACTGCATTTCTGAGTTGAGATGCCTTCGACTTACAAGGAACATCTCAGGACGCGATCACAGTGTAGGTGGAGGAGCACCCATTTGTCTGTTTAAAGCTCTTATGCTTTTTATGAGGCTGCTCTCTACGTCACAGGGAACTCTTGATCCTCTGAACTTTCACTCCTTGAGGCCCTTCACTAGGCGCTATGATGGGAATTTTTCCCCTAAATTCACATGTTGAAACCTGATCCCCAAACGTGATGGAATTCAAAGGTGGCGAGCTGAGAGGTGCTCAGGCCAGAGTGGCAGCCTTCATGAATAGAATCAGCACTTCACAGGCCTGAGAGATTGCCTCTCCCTTCCACTATGCAGGGCACAGACAAGCAGCCTTCACCAGGCACCAAACCCACCTTGACCTTGGACTTCTAGCCTCGAGGACTGTGAGAGGTTAATTTCTGCTGTTTGTGAACCACCGGTTTGTGGTACCTTGTTACAGCTGCCTGAATGAACCGAGCCTGTTCCCTGGCCAGGTCCTTCCCTGCAGGTCCGGCCTCAAGGCGCCCACAGTCTAGGGAGGGAAATGCGAGGGTTCACAAACTGATGTCCCACACACAGTGAGAGCTGGAGGGGCAGTGTCACCAGCATCCTATACCGCTGCCGTGGACCCGCGGGGGACTGGGGAAACCACGCACACTGAAGCTACCATACTCGCTGCTGCCCCGGGCGGGTTGGTGGCAAATAGTATTCACTATACACATTCCACACATCCACCGGGGACCACAGTATTCACTATACACACTCCACATCACACCCTGCACTGCCTACAGCAGACCAGTGTGTGTGAGCCAGCCGCGCCCCACTGCCACCATGTTGGGCAGGCCGAGCCTTGCACAATGTCCTGTTGCTCAAATCAGGCTGTTACTCTTAATAGACAAGGCCCCATGCATATAAAATAACTCCATTGCCAGGTAGTTTTTATCAGTAATTATTAATTAGTAGTGGTTATTACTTCAACAATACCCGCAGCTTGCAGGAGAGCACCGCTTCTTGTTCGTAATAGGAATAATGGTCTTAATAGTGCGGCCATAAATCAGAGCTTACCATGTGCCAGGTGCTGTCCTAACTGCTGAGTCATAATAACCTAATAACAACCTAATAACTAGGCTCTGGGCAGCAGCGGCCTGGTCTGTGGGTTGCCTCCTGCGGCACCAGGGATGTGTTCACAGCGGTGCAGCCCCAGGGACGCCGGACTTCAACACCTTCTCTCGCTCACAACTCCCTTGTGGAGACACAGAGAGGTGGGCTAGGGAGACGGCACGGCAGGCCTTCAACCGGCACGGCACCTCCTTCAGGTAGAGACGGCAGAGCCCTGCATGGCTGGCCGTGGGCAGCGCGGTGACTATGAGTGGAGATGGATTCTAGCTCCACCCCCTCCTGGCCCCTGGCTCTGGGCACACAACTGGGCTCTGGTGACTTGTATCCTGGCCTACAAACCTGCATCATTGATACAGCTTACCTGACCCAGAGAGCGGCCGCGGCCAAGTTAGGAGGCTTTTAGGACTTGGCAGTTAGGATGGCCCCCGGGGGACTGTCAGTTCTGAGTAATGGCTGCAGCCGCTGGCACTGCACCCCCAGGAGGAGCGTGGTGTGCTTCACGGCTGCTGGTGCCACTGAGATGACAACTGTACTCATCAATGATCCCTGGTCGAAAGGACTCAGCAGTGGAAAGAATTTAAAATGATTTAAATGCATGCACTCAAATGTCTTATCTATTAAAAATTTTAGAAGTCTGATTTGCCAAGTGGGGCATTGTGCAAGTCGAACGAAGACTGCCTGGCAGACAGTGTAAATGTCTCCCCTGGGCCGCCCCGGGCTCCCCTGGCCGGTGGGGTCTGCTGCTGGAGCTCTGCAGGGCCACGGTTCAGGACGTGGCTTCAGGGGGACAATGCCCATAATGTCCAGTGCTGTGACATCCTCAGAGTTTGGTGTGGCATCATGTAAGTCACTGAAAAGCTTCTGGAAGGAGTGCTGAGGGGTCTCCTTGTGACAGAAGTCTCCAGGACACTTAGACCAAAGGTGCTCTGCTCCTGTCCCAAGCCCAGCAGGGGCGGGAGTTCCACCCTCAGGCCCTGAGGAAATCCCAAGAGAGCTGTCCTTGGAGCACCGCATTCCCTGGGGGACCTCCTGGGGCGCTTCCACCCGTGAGTGGGCTGTGGCAGAGTCTCAGGGTGAGCGGGAGTGAGACACGTCAGTCCTGCCTGGTATCCTCCCATCCATGACGTCAGACTCTTCCCAGTCCGAGCACTTGCAGAGGCATGTTGGAGACCGCGGTGGTCCTGAGTTTGAAGGCCTTCGTTGACTGTAGAGTGCTGCTCTACAGAAGGTCCTGGAGGCATCAATCAAGTCCTGAGGTCACCAGCAGGTGCTGCCTAACTTTCAGGGAGCAGCATGGCTGTATCCTCAAAGGTGCAGTGTTAACCGTGCTGATAATTGTCAATGTGTGGTCAGCAGCCTGGGAGGAAGGAGCTGCCTGGCCAGGCTTGCACCACAGTGTCCAGTCCTGCCCCTTGGCCAGTCCTTGGCTGCCATCAGCCCTGGAGAGTGAATTCACATCCAGGTTGTGTCCAGGAGGGGACACAGGGCAGGAGGCTGTCCAGGGGGTGTTCTGAGTCTCCTCAGAACGGAGCCTAGGGCCAGAAATTCTCTGATCCGTTGTCTGGCTAGTATCAGGGTCATTAACTGGAAGTCTGTCTACTGTGAACAGAAGACCCCCTCAGCTCCAGAAAAGCGGTTCAAATCACGGGTGATGAGACAGGTTCATGAAGCAATCTGGCCGTGGAGCTGCTGCAGACACCCAGCGAGTCCCCTCGCTGCGCTCCATGCCACAGGCTCAGGTGGGCATCCACCAGGGGCCAGATCCACCTGGGCGCTCACGTTCTCAGGTGGCCACCGCTGCACTGTCCTTCGCCATCAGAGCTGGACAGAGTGCCAGAGGTGCTCCATGAGCCATCACACGCCAACCACACCGTCAGTAAGCAGATGGCCCTGGGAAGGGCCCTGTGGCCCCAGCCTTGCTGGGTGGACACTGGTGCCGTGTTCTTAGTGGAGCAGACCCTCTCCCCCCATAGGCGGGAAAGCCGACCTCACACCTGGAACACAGGCCCTTCCAGGCAAGAGGATTGCTACCCCTTCCAATGTGAGGGCTTCAGAGCTGGGCTGGGGGTGAGAGACGCTTGCTTTTCTGGCCACTCTCTGTGGCCCAGGCCCCTGGGCTGTCCCTGCAAACTGGCTGCTCATAACAAGAATTGCCTGGCGCACGCCTGTGATCCCAGCGGCTAGGGAGGCTGAGACAGGAGGATCGCGAGTTCAAAACCAGCCTCAGCAAAAAGTGAGGCTCAAGGCAACTCAGTGAGACCCTGTTGCTAAATCAAATACAAAATACGGCTGGGAGGCGGCTCAGTGGTCAAGGGCCCCTGGATTCAATCCCTGGTACCCCCCCCAAAATTAGTCTGAGCCCACTTTGGGGTTTCGGCACTCCCCCAGCAGGTCTTGTCCAGGGGCTGCTGTTTCTGTCAGCAGCTGAGGTTCTGCAGGGCCTTCTTGTCAGCACTGGCCGGCCGTGGAGGGCCACCCACAGATCCCTTGGGGATTTTGATGCCCCCCCCCTCCCCCGAATATCCCTTACAGGACACGGTGCGTTTCCGAGGTCGGTCCTGTCTGCCATCTGGTCGTCGTCCTACTGCGTGTGTCGGCATCAGGGCCCTGACACGGCCTTCACCCAGCTCATCCCGGGCCTGTGGCTGGCGCCGGCGGTGCTGGGAGGCGGTCAGCCCACATCTGGGCAGTGCTAACGTCCCACCTGACCACCGGCCGCTCTGACCACGAGCCACTCTTTCTTGTAGAGATAACCCTCCCTTAATTCCTGGTGATCTATGTTTTGCTCTTATTTTCTTGATCAGCAGAGCTATGGCTTTTAATGCTGTTTATCTTTTCAAAAAACCTACTGTTATTCCCTTTGTTGATTTTTTCCGTGTGATTCATTGTGTGGAGTGAGGCTTTTTATTGTTTCTTTCCTTCCACTGTGTTGACTTTATTTTATTCATCATTTTTACCAAGTTTATCAATTTCCATAGTTGCTTCTGACCTTTCTTCTCTTACCTCCGCTGTGATCTGTCCTCCACGTACCGCTGTCGCTGGACCCTGTCTGGCTTCCACCTGATCCCGCTCCTCCTGGTACAGGGACGGAGTCAGACAGGCCGTGGGTCTCTGGTCCTGGAGGGAGGGCAGGAGCATCCGCAGAGCTCGGGGGACTCCCACCCACGCCCCCCAGCTCTCCTCGGAGGGGGCGCAGAAGGCCTTGCCCGGGGTGTTTTGGGTTATGCTCATCTGCTGACGCAGGGCGACCGTGATGACCCACACGGCCTCTGCACACCGTGGGTCAGGCTCTTAGCCACTGGCTTGCACGGTGCCCAGACAGGTGACCTCCATAGAAATGTGTCGGCTTCCACCTGTAGGTCCTTTGGAGCAGCCTTGGTTCACCCCGTCCACTCTCAGCAGGATCGCCTGTGAGTCATCGCTTCACTGGGGTGAGGGACAATTTCACCACTTCCATTTGGGGTCCTCCCCACAGCCATGACCTTTCCCATAGATCAAGAAACCCACATCTGGATTCCGCCAAACACCAACTGCATCCACTTCATCATGAATTTGGGGACCAGAAAAATCCAATGTTTCAGAGGTCCCACTGCGTGCTCTGCCTTGACCCTGCGTGTGGAGCTCTGAAGTGGCCCCACTGCGTGCTCTACCTTGACCTTGTGGGTGGACTTCTAAAGGGGTGTCGTGATGGTGCTTTGTCCTTGAGATCAAAACGTCAGGATGGCCCCTGGGCCCTGGGCAATTCCCAGGTAAATGACTCTGGTCTTTCCGGGGAAGGTAAGAAACCACCTCAGCATCCTTCCTCCCATGACCCCCGACTCTCCTTTCGTCACTGGGCTGTGGTGCACTTGCTCAGGACTGGAGAGGGGGTCACAGTCGTTTCTGGACATCATGACTTTTTATTCGGGTGCCTGATTCCTTTTGGTTTATAGATTCAGCGACACTGGGTGGCTGCCCATCCATCTTGCTTTGGGAGCACAGTTCTGTGAACCATTTCCACAGCTCTCTGAGGGCCATGTCACCTGGGCCACCATCCTGTCCCTGACACGCAGAAGAACTCTGCCCGCCTTGGTTCTGATGCTCACTCGGCACTCTCGGCTGCCTCCTGTCGGTCCTTGCCCTGAGGACGCCAAATTCCATAACCGCCTTCTGCTGCCAGCCCAGGCCACAGAGGAGCAGGCCATCTTGTTGGGGTCTGTGAACAAGTCAGGATGGCGCCTGGCATTTTGCAGAGGGAGTGGTTTGTGAAGTAACGCCAGCCATTAAGGGTGGAGGTTCCTTATGGGTCGACTGCTGTATGGAGTTTATAATTAAGATCAGCTGTGTGTCAGGTATACAGACCCCTCCTGTCCTACAATAAGCGGCCCCCACTCCTGCTGGATCGATGTGCACAAGTTGCTCGTCACCCCCCCCCTGGTTAGTTTGCTGCAGCCGGACGGCGGCAATCACTGAGCCCCCCAACAGCACTGACGTCCCTGGTGCCCCCGGCCTCCACAGAGCTCCAGCAGTGCTGATGGCCTGACCCCTTAGTGGACGTGGCCAGAGTGGGCTCTCTGGCTCAGGGTGGGCGGCTGGTCTGGCATGACGACTCCCTGGCTTTCTCATTCTCCCTGGATGTCCACCTGGCAGCCGGGCTTCGGGCTCGCTCAGTGTGACCTGTCACGTTTTCGAGCTTCCCGGAGCCTCCCTGGCCACACATCAGCATGGTCCCCTGATGCCGCAGGACCGTCACCTCTGCTCAACCACTTCATGTTCTGTGCCTTCCTATTGATGGGCCCCCTCGGGCCCGGGTCCACAGGTCCCTTCCAGCCTCTGCTGGAGGAGCCCCTGCTCAGTTTTGGTGGCACGGGGTGCATCTCCTCCCGGGGGGTTATGCTGGGACAGGATCCTAGCAATGACCTGGTGTCTAGGGGTGGTTCCTAGGAATGTGGAACAACTAGAGGGTCATAAAGGAGTCTCTGTGCTCCCAGGAGAGCTTCACACTGCACTTTAAATTGCTGACTATTCCCCTCGGGCCTCTCCTTGTCTTTCTCCACAGTCTCTGCATCTCCGCACAGAAGCCACCAAACCCGTGATTCAATGACTCCTTGTCCGGGGCCTCTCCGAGGCCTGAGATGCTCCTCATGGTGCCCCCGGCTGGCATACCAGCCCAGCTCACACAGAGTTTTATCAAACCACCCCACAGCATGTGGGCACCAGTATTTCACCCTCCGCTGTGGGCAACCTTCTCATTTCCCGCTGGACTTCTGGGGATCTAACTCCAAAATCCCTTTGTAGAGTCTGTGTCCTGTGATTCCTTGCATCACCACTAAACCAGGTCCCCAGGAAGCGGACTCTGGGGTGGAACGGAAGCAGAACTGGGCAGAGCGGGGCTGGGCTGCGGAGTCTTCCCGTGTCGCGGCAGAGACAGGCTTCTGCACCTCCATCAGCCGGACAGCGGGTGTGGGTGGGTGTGGGTGTACCCAGGACGGGTCCTCACAGTGGGGTGCCTGCTGGAGGGGTGAGCTTTCAGGACTAGCACTCTTTCTGCCAGCTGTGGTGAGGGCACCCAGAGGACACCACGGTATGGGCCACTGGATCTGGGGGACCTCCTCCAGAGGCTGGAGTGCCCACGCAGAGATCCAGTGTGTTGGTTTACCTCTTGTCCATCCTTGTGTGATCTTCCTCATCGTCTCTCCTATCCAACGTGGATGGAGACCCTGAGTCATAGTGTGTCAATGCTGGTGCCTGCAGATCCTCCCTGCCGCCTGACACCTGGTAGGAGCCGCTGGGTGGGAGCTTCTCTCTGAGCCCCCTCACAGTGGTGTTGGTCACTGCATCCTGTGTGCCGTCCTTAGACGTGCAGGGGCACCCAGAAATCCTACGGGCTGCTTCCTACCCATTCCCCGGCTCTGATCTTGCACAGAAGTGACTCCCCGAACTTGCTGTTTGGGGGCCTCTGCAGGGGGCTGGGACTCACCCAGACCCTGGTCTCAGCAACCCGCTGCCCAGAGGTCCATCCAGGCTCCCTGCTCCGTGTCCCCACCTCTGCGTCCACCCTTCCTGCCTCAGGCACCTCTTGCATCTCTGATCCACCAGGTTCTGGGCAGCCTGAGAGGAGGCCACTGCCGGCTGTGGACAGGGTGGTGAGGAGGCAGAGAGGCAGCAGGCCACAGCATCCAGAGCCGCTTTCCCCCATCAGAGCGGATGGAGGACACTGTTCAGAGCATGCCACCATCAAAGCCCTTCCCTGCTCCCAGGAGCTGTTTCCATCTGGCAGCTCTGCCCTTTGGGGCAAGTGGAATCTCCCCGCTTTTCCCTGTACAAATACTCCACTTCGGCCTCATCAGAGTCGACTTGGCAGAACCAATTTATTTTCGCTAGTTTTACCACCAGGATATTAGCAGGAAGACCCCAGTAGGAATCTCCTAACGGATAGATGGCAGATCACTGCGTGGCTGTTGAAGAGAGGAATTAGGTCACTCGGTAAATACACCTTACCACCGCAAGCGCTGGCCACCAGGAGGAGACCTGCGGGGACAAGGAGCAGAGTGTCTACCCTCAATGCAAGGGACACAGAGATGGGGGACTCTTGTTATCCCAGAAAAGCAAAGTGTCTCCACCAGGTACCCTTAAATTAAGACATTCCAAATCTGACTGTCCCGATTCACAGGAGAGTAACAGCCCTGCTTTTCAAAGTTGGTTGAATGTCCAAATTAAGTGGAAGCTAATCCGCCCCTCGACCACGACAGGTCTGCATAAGAAGTCCTTTGTGCCAGGAAATATGAATTAAACTGTTTAAAAGCAATAATGTTTAGGTAAGTGAAGGAAGAAAGGCTTCCTACTGAGAGTTATTTTCTGAACAAAATTAAATATTATAAAACCATATTATTAAATTCTGTCAAAAAGGTATGAACCTCGTTACTTTGGCATGGACTGTGGCTCTCCGTGATTAAGGATCGGCTGCGGACTTAACCTTTTCTGTTATGTTGCAGCCAACATGGACACGGGCCTGGAAGGAGCAGACCCAGGGAGAAGCCAGGGGACGGTTTCCAGGTGCTGTGAGTGGGCCGTACCCAGATCTGACCCTCACGTGGGCTGGGGAGCCCTGTCTCAAGGCACCTTGGACACCAGTCGAGGAGAGCACGCCACACACCGGGCACCGTGTTGTGGTTTTTGTTTCTTTTCATCTGAAACGTGTTCAGAGGGTATGTCAAGAGCGTGGCCCTTTCCCGGGCTGGAGTGTGTGCGTGTCTCCTGTTTAGCCTGGTGGCCTCTGTCTGGCATTAGGGTCTGCTTTGCGGGAATCTCTCAGTGACACAACCCTCCAAGGTTTAATGTCACCAGAGCCCAGGATCTTCAGAAGCCAGCAGTGACTGACCAGTCCCATGCACACACACATGTCCCTTGTGGTACGGGGCACAGTCAATCCTCAGGACAGGACTCAGAGGCACAGATGTCACTACTCTGCTTCACAGAGGGGGAACTGGGGCCTGAGTGGTTGTTTGAGGTCTCAGTCCAACGCCAGGAGCTCAAGGCCACACACCATGAGCTCAGCCCCAGCCCGTAGCCCCCCACCTAATGCTGAGACCCCTCCTGTGGTCACTGAAGCTCAGGGAGCGGGAGGCTTCCTTCTCACTTGTTTTCACCTCAAATAATGTCCACTGCACGTAACCTCCACGAGGCCTCCAGTTCTGCATGTTCCCGCTATTTACCCAGCCTTCATGTTACTCTTGGAGGGAGCAGAGTGTACAGGAAATCAAAGGAGCACTGGGAACATACAAAAGGTCACCGCAAGTGACTCCCTCCCTGTTGAAAACCGACGGCGTGCACTAGTGCCTGATGGCTGCTATCACCGACGGCTGTGCACTTAGGGGCTTAAAACAGTACCAACTCTCCCAGTCCTGGAAGCCGGAGGCTGCGGTGGGTCATCAGGGCTAGTCCAGGACAGGCCTAGGGGCTCCAGGGAGAGCATCCTCCTGCCACTCCCACCTCTGGAGGCCACCTGCCTGCTCCAGCTTCCTCCCAGAGCCTCTCCAAGTGCTGCTTCCAGTCATGCACTGGTGGTCGCTGCCCATCGCCCACATCTTGCCGTTACCAACCTCGCCGTTAAGATGTGCCAACTGTGGGGCTGGGATGTGGCTGAAGCGGTAGTGCGCTCGCCTGGCATGCGTGCGGCCCAAGTTCGATCCTCAGCACCACATACAAACAAAGATTTGTGTCCGCCGAGAACTAAAAAATAAATATTAAAAACTCTCTCTCTCTCTCTCATTAAAAAAAAAAAAAAGAAGAGTAATTCTTAAAAAAAAAAAAAAAAAAAAGATGTGCCAAGTGATGGACAGGACGGGGAGCTCGGCTCCAAACGCACGTCCCGTGGACTCAGTCTCAGGCTCCCTCTCTCGTAGGCTGTGGATGTAGGTAGGGGTCAAGACTTTAAGTCTTCTGACTTAGAATACAGTTGACAGGATACTCGGAAAAGACACAGAAAAGACGCAGCAACACTAGATTGCAGATGCTCAGTGCCACGTCAGCGTCCCGTGAGTGAGACAGGAATCGAATCTGGCCTGAGCCAACTCGGCCACCAGGATCGGGCCACCAGGAAAGGTCCGTCTCACACACGCCTGTGAGTTGGCCTTCCAGTCTCCAGGCAGGAGGGTGGCACAGAGGGCGGGGACACCACTTCACACGTGCTTGGTCCTCCTGCGTGTGAACTGGGATGAGGAAGCTGGGCGCCTGAGTTCCTGGGTTTCTTCCTGTCTTCACCCCGTGACGCACTGAGGCCGAGTGGGACTCTACAAAGTCGAGCTGTTGGCCTCCACAGCCCTGGTCCCCACCTGGAGATCCCTGGCTGCCGCTGAGCGAAGCTCTGCCCGCCCCTGGGCCAGATGCCGTGCGCTTCGGGCCTGGCTGACGGCAGCCACTTTCTGCAGACCCTGCAGCGCTGGGGCTCAGCGGCTGTGCAGGACGAGGCAGGATGGGAGAACACCTCGGGGTGAGGTGCGGGAGGGCAGGATGTCCTTCAGGATGTGGCTCTAGCCCACGGTGAGTTCCTTTTCCTCACCAGCCAGTCTGAGTCTCTAGCCCCCGGCCTCTCCTGGGTGTCCACCAGGGTCCCCAAAGCTTAAGTGAATCACTAGGCCTCTTCTCCACCAGGATTCCCCTGGCTTCACCCTCAGGTGCTCGTTAAACACAGGCACAGTTCTTCTCCTGGGACCCCAGGGTCAGGGGACGCTCTGGCAAGTGTCCCCGGCTCCCCTGCTTCACGCTGGGTGGGTCCCACTACAGCTCTCCAGGGAAGTATGTTCTCAAAGAGGTCGAGTTCCGATTCCTCGCGCGGAATTTGGGTCAGGACCCTAATGACAGGTGAGTCCTTTACTTGAGAAAATAGGGGTCAGACACATCCCTGCAGATCAGATCACCTGAGATCCAAGCCCCACAGGTCACTTGTGTCTAGAGGACACCCCAGAAGAAATAAGAGTCCTTATTTGTAGTTAACCAAGAGAAGGTGGCACAAAGAGAAACTGTGGGGGGTGAGTCCAGACAACTAAAGAGGGAATAGTGAGAGAGAGGCTGATGCAGAGGAGGGAGGAAGGAAAAGGGAGAAGGGGAGGAAGGAAGGAGAGGGAGGGAAGTGGGGGGAGGGGAGGGAAGTGGGGGAGGAGTCAGGAAGAAAGGGGAGGGGGGAGGGAGGAGGAGGGGAGAGCAAAGGAAGGAGGAAGAAAGGAGAGGGAGGGAAGTGGGGGGAGGGGAGGAAAGTGGGGGGAGGGGAGGGAAGTGGGGGAGAGGGGAGGGAAGGAAGGGGAGGGGGAGGGAGGAGGAGGGGAGAGCAAAGGAGGGGAGAAGGAAGGAGAGGGAGGGAAGTGGGGGGAGGGGAGGGAAGTGGGGGAGAGGGGAGGAAAGGAAGGGGAGGGGGGAGGGAGGAGGAGGGGAGAGCAAAGGAAGGAGGAAGGAAGGAGAGGGAGGGAAGTGGGGGGAGGGGAGGGAAGTGGGGGAGAGGGGAGGGAAGGAAGGGGAGAGCAAAGGAGGGAGGAAGGCGGGCAGGTGCCCTGGGAACCGTGAAGCGGAGGCAAGGGACTCTATTCTTGGCCCTGGGGCGGCACCCAGATGTTCCTGCCTCTGTCCAGGAAGGATGTTCCTGCCTCTGTCCCCAGCTGGGGTGCTGCCTGAAGACAGTTCTGGGGCCGAGTCTCATGTGAAGGAGGGGGAACTGCATCCCTCAAGATCAACCTCCTTCCAGGAGCGCCTGACCCCCACTGGCCACTGCAACGGGGTCTTTGCATGACCAGCCCCTTCCTCCAGCTCAGGACGATGGGAGGCCCAGCTCTCGGTCCCTGGGAGGCCACTCGCCTGCTCCCTCGCCCCCTGCTCCCTGCTCCGAGTGTCAGCCCTCACAGACGCCCACCGTGGTCTCAGTCCCACAGCTGGCCCCTGTGGCCCACACACACCTTATCTGAAGCTGTGCTTCTCGGGGGGGAGGGGTCTCTAAGGAGCCCCATGAGAACAGGGATTGCTGGCCAGCTGGACATTTTGATCACATCATGCAGAGACACGTCCGGAGCCTCGACTCCTAAGCAGCTCCTCAGCTGATTTTGCTGCAAACTCAACTTGAGAACCATGCTTTTAGGAGGAGCAGAGGAGGCCGGGCCCTGGTTTCTAACTGCGCCACCTGCAAATGGGCCAGGTGCCAGGTGAACGCCGAGTCCCAGTGCCTTCGCGGGTGTCTGTGCCACCTTATGAAGGAGGCCGTCACCTTTGCCTGTCCCCTCACTCGTCACAGACAGGGCGCCCCATCCAGTGCTAGTGTCCCTGTGTGCATAACTTGGCCCTCTTTGAGGGGCTGAGCTCTGATGGACTTGCTCTCCTGTCCTCTCTGCTACATTTTGGGGACCACAGGGAGCTGATGTCATCCAAGAGGATGCTTTAATCCATTTTGATAGCACATGGATGGCACAGTGAAGCCTGTAATGAATGTCAAATGACTTATAAAACTGAGTGATGTCATATGGCCAGTAGATGGTCCTGGGCCTCAGCGCGTGGCTCCTGCAGCCCAGGCCACCCTGCAGTCAGGCTGTGGCCTCTCACACAACTCCTGTGCCTGAGTCCCCATCCTGCCTCTGTGATTTCTGGGGACTGATGGTGCCTCTTCCCGTGTCTTATCTTCTTTGTCGGAGCAGAGAGGACCACAGAACTGTGCCCACGTGCATCCTCTCGTTTCTGTAGCCACTTGTGAGGACTTGCTTGTAGGTGGGCATGTCACCCTGGATTTGGTGACGCCTGCCCTTCGTGTCTGAGCACTGACAGCACGTTCTGTCACCATGCCTGGGAGCCCTGCTTTCCAGGTCATTGTGATGTCAAATAGGAGAATCAATCCCGCCACCCCTGCTGGCCGGGGCGGGACTCCCAGCCTGGCCTCCGAGAGCACACATGTCGCTTTGATCCAACGTCAGGACCCGAGATGTGTAAGCGGCCTCATGGGTTAAGGTTCCTGGGAGGAATGTGTCAGAGGATTTCCCTGAAGACCAGGCAGGCTCTGGTCACCTCCCCTTGCGACTTGGCCAGAGGTGGAGCAGGGAGTGGGCTCTGCAGGGTCAGGGGTTGAGGGCCTTCTCCTGCACCGTGCTGGCAACCAGGTCAGCTGAGCAGGGGCTTGGGGCAGCCGCAAAGCAGCTCCATTCTGGTCCTGGCCATTGGTCCCATGGTGACATTAATGAGTTCAGGCATATCTGGATATGTGGTGAGGGGTGGAGTTATAAATAGGAAAAGGTGGGGTTTTCCTTTAACCAACCCAAAATGATGAAAAGGAAGTGCCCCCAAAGTTTTCAGAAGAGTCATGAATGAGACAGCAAATCTCTGGGACCCAGAAGAGCTTCCGCGAGCCTTTGTCCTACAGGAGCAAATCCAGAGTCTCCTGCGGAAGGCCGTAAGGACAAAGGACCCACAGTGCCAACTCGGGTGAGGACGAGGAAGTCAAATCCTAACACTTGAGATCCAAATAATGCGTCTGTTTGAAGCATCCAGGCGATTTAAGGAGAAGGGTCAGAATTACTTAGCCTTAATTAAGGGGATCTAGCCAGAGGATGTTAAGTAGCCCCAAGAATTTCCCAAGAACATGCAGCAGCGCTGTGTCTGTTTGTCCTCTAGTGCTGCTGAGTCTAAAGCAAACACTGTGCTAAATCCCTTCCCACGGGTTGTCTCTAGAAAATGTTGGTTATGCATTTGAGGCCAAAGAGCAAAAATAAACAGGGGCATATTAATTCACAGGGGGGCTGTGGGGCCTGGGAGGTGCAGAAGATGAAAGGCCGCGCTCTCCCCACCTCTCATCCCAGCTCAGGCCTGCAGGAAGCTGGCTTAGAGAGACGCCGGTGTCCCAGAAGGAAACCAGAGGCCTGTCATTACACGGCGTGTTTCCACATGGACGTGGCCTGGACAGAGTCCTGAACCTCACGGGCTGCCCTGATGGGCTCAGGAGCGGCAGGTGTCAGCACCGCTTCCTGGCACACCTCGACGCCGTGGGGCGTCCGCAGCAGCTGGGGAGCAGACCCTGGGGTGCCGCCTGCTGACTTTTGCAGCGTAAATGCTCCTAGACACACAGGGCCTCCTGAGCCCGTCTACACTGGCGGCAGCACCCACTGAGGCAGGAGTGACCTGTGGTGGGGTAGTCAACCTGCGCTTAGTGATCTACTACACACACCTTCTCTACAGACGCAGCCCCAGGCTCTGGCAGGACTACAGGGAGTCCGCAGAATCCCCAGTGAGCCAGGCCTGGCCTCTGTCTCCTCTGGGCTCCAGGCAGGAACAGGTTCCCTGGACACTCCCCAGAGCAGGTGCTCTCTGAGCAGCCCGAGCCTACGTCACTGGAGGCCAGATCCCAGCAACTACAGCTGCAGGATCCACGTCGAGGACTTTAGAAAGAGGAGAGAGGCTAGGGCAGCGTTACCACCATGGGGACAAGGGTGCGTGTTCACGAAGGAGAAAGCACACCAGAATCCCGTCTGTCCGTCCGTCTACTTCAGGCAGAACCCACAGGCTCACCACAATCGAATTTTTATAGGTAGCTTTTGCCACTTAAAGGGCCCAGGCACAAACAGCAGAACAACCTTTGCAGCTACTGAGGTGCCTGAGAAACACCTGCAGGACCCTCGCAGATGAGAGGCAGCGGCTCCCTGACGGGCCCAGGTCACCCGCCAAGCCGCGGCCCACCGGCCAGCACGCTCCCAACGGTGAGCTGAGAGTCTTGCTAAATGCGTGGAACAAACAAACAGCTGCGAGCACCTTCGCCAGAGCTAGGCACTGGCACCTTTGCCGAAACCGGCAAATCAGCTGCGAGCCCCAGGGGGAGGCTTCTAAGGGCTGAAACCAGATCTGGCCTTTAGATGGTGGGAGTCCCTTTGGCAGAGCTGGCAAAAAAGAAAAGAAGAACACGAGAACTTCAAAGGTGGGAAGAAACAACCGTCTGATATCATCTCACATCAAGAGGAGGAAGGCTGCTCCCTCCACCAGCCGGGCGCTTGATGGGTAAGGACGCCTTCTGACTGCCTTTGCTACAAGTGGCCTCCGTGTGCCCAGACTCCCAGGCCCCGCGGCTCCAAGCACAGCCTGGGCACTGCTGGA
This sequence comes from Ictidomys tridecemlineatus, assembly GCF_052094955.1. Classification (NCBI taxonomy): domain Eukaryota; kingdom Metazoa; phylum Chordata; class Mammalia; order Rodentia; family Sciuridae; genus Ictidomys; species Ictidomys tridecemlineatus. The sequence goes on from NC_135478.1 coordinate 229,792,927, forward strand.
CATAGGACCCAGGGAGCCCCTTCCAGCCCTTGGCCACCCTGAACGCCGGCCATGCTCCAGTGTGCCCTCCACGGGTCACTGTAGCTGGTGGAACCCAGGGCCGGCCAGGAGGATGCCAGGCTGCGACGGGCCCTCCAGGAGGGTTGGAGGGCTGAGGGGGGGGGGGGTGCTGGGCTCTTACCTGCCCCAGCTGAACAGAACTCGAGTAATCACTGTTTTGCACGGGAGCATCCACTGTTCCCAGGTTCTTACTGGCTTATTTACCACAGCAAAGGAAAATGACTGTTTTTATTTACGGGACCGTCTGGATAATGCCGTTGTCTGCTTCCCTGTTCAGGACTCCAGCACTTTAAGTCTTACGCCAGGCGAGTTGACAATCCATGCATATTCGTAATTTCATCAAATAATTGTTTACTGGGATTATTCCGTCTGTAATGGCTTCTTTGTTTTCCCTGTGAAACTTGCTGTGTCGGAGCGCTGCGCCCCGTTCTCAGGAAGGGGAGAGAGTAGCGTGGGTTCTCCCCCAGAGATGAAAGGGGAATGTTGATGGAAGTCTGCACACTGCTCTCTAAGACGCTACTTAATTTGTCTACCCGTTGATCCCGGGGATTTAAACCTCTACTTAGTGTCTAAGACCAGCGGGTCGGCCGTGGGGAGGGATCCTTCTGAAGTCTGGCATGTGGAGGTCAGGCATGTGGAAAGGTTTGAGTTCTTGAGCTTCCTGGGCCTAGAAACAGGCGAGAAAGTGCCAAGAGGGAGAGCCTGGGGGCAGCAGGACCAGGCCCTCGGTTCTTACACCTTGAAATAGTAGCTTCTCTCCAGCTTCTACCCAGCATAGCCCCCAGGCTAAGAAGTTGGGCCAGGAGAAGTGTCCTCAAGCCCCTGCAGAAAGTCCTGCCCTGGTTGGGTTCTGGTTTGCTGGATTTGGCCCTTGGCTATGCCGGGTGAGTTCTGCAAAGAACCCAGGAACCCTCCCAGCTCAGGGCGTGCAGCTGGGCAGGTCTTGTCGGAGGCACACTGAGCAAGCCTCCCTCTTGGAAAGGGAGAGCACAGGAAAGGCTGGTCGGCCCAGGAGGGGACTGTCAGCCAGGCAGGCAGCATGAGGATTTCCCGGATCTCTTGAGAAATTACGACATCGCAAAGACCTGACTGGGTCTTGACTCACTTTGTGCCCAGTGCACACAGCTAAAGTCATTTCAGCCCTTATCCCGTCCCACGAGCTCTGTCCTTAAACCCACATTTAACTCCCCAAAGAGCTCAAGATAGTTTTGGAAGCGAACTGACAGATATTTTTTTAAACACCCCGTCTATAGAAATATCTTCGTCTATGGAAAAAATAGGAATACAGGGACTGGGATGGCGAAGACTGAAGTCAGAGCTGTCCTAGACACACCAGGGCAGCTCAGGCCATCAGCCTCCAGCCTGGGGAGGAAGCCCGAGCATCACGTGTTGACCCGCAGCACCTCCTGTCCCCATCTGCCCACATCTGGCATGAAACAAAGGGCAGGCCCTTTTCCAATGGCAGAACACAAACGAACCCTGGCACACACGTGGCTAAAAGGGGAGCCCCCTGAGCAGACACCAGAGAAGCCCTCGCTGGCCGAAGGCGACTTGACCTCACAAGTCCTCTTCGACATCGCAGCCAGGGTTTTTCTGCAAATAGTCCCAATCCGTGTGGAATTCAGTCCTGCCCGGGTTTCCTGGTAATGAGTCGTGGACGTCAACTGCCTGGTCTGTCAGTTCACATTACCCTCTTCCCTGGCCGCGACTCTTCCCTGTGCATTTCTAAGCAGGGTCTCAGCTCCCCGGCAGGTCCCCTAAGAGCTCCGCATTTGGTGTGCAGCCCTTTCTGCTGGGGGCTACCCCTGCCTCTGTTCCCAGTTTCTTCCATCCACCCAGACCTAGAACACTGCAAATTGTTCCCAGGTTTCGGAATACTAGAAAAACTAGTCCTAACAGAGAGGCACGTAAGTCTAGAAGGAAAGAGGGCAGCTGAAAGTGGTTCCCTGAGGCACTGATAAAGGGTTTAAATGACTAAGGGAATCAAAACAAGCACAGTGTCCAGTGTCGCAGCTCAAAGGACCATCACGTGATGCTTAAGCAGATTCCCAAGAGCCATGAATTAAGGCTGCTTCTTGTGAAACAGGGAAAGTACAGAATGACAGACATCCGTGGCCCTGGGTCATGCAATTCTACCTGGCACAGAAAAGGGCCACCCGGTGGATGGCATCATCTGTGGATATCACCGTTTCGAATGGTCAGTCTAAAAACTAGGCTCTTCCTTAACAGAAGAGTGTTCAAGGCTCACCTGCTCAGTTCCAACGTGTTGTGCAGAGTCTTTGTTTTTCTCTGCACTCATTTCCTAAATCCAAAGCAATTACCTGAACTAAAGCGCACGCCTCTCCAAGCCGGCACAGCGGCAGCCCTGAGCCTGTGGCTGGGGGTGACTGTTGCGTAGCACTCGGGCCACTTCTCTGATGCTGGCTGTGCTGCTGAAGCAGAGAGGAGATGCACCTTGCCCACGCACCTCTTCAGACCTGCCCCTCGTCAGCCAGTCACACATCCACACGGGGTCCAGTTGACGTGAGGGGGGCAACGTAGTAACCAGAACTGGCTTGGCCAGGCAGATCCAGCCAAGGCTCCTTGGTGGTCACCCATCCCACTCCTCAACCCTTCCCCGAGGGTCAATTGAACTTGCTGTTCCTGTGGCTAGGGACAAGTCCCATTGTTTGGGTTGGTTTTCTTATAATGAGCGAAGGCTTGCAGACAGAGCACCCCGTGTGACTGACAGTGTGCATGCTGACCGCCATCCCACTGTCTCAGCAGTAAAAACTGCACAGTGCCCTCCCCACTGAAGGTCAGCATGCGGGGGGAGGGGGAGGGCTCAGAGCTGGGGAGCTCCCACCCCAGCGGAAGGCGACCCTCGCTCTCTGGGTTTCCCAGGCCCACCTTGGGGCTGCCCGGGGCATAGGCTGGGCATTGTTGGCAGGAGAACCAGAGAGGTGGACTCTCCTCCCGAGGCGGGGCCACTGCCTGTGCTCTTCTCTGGTCTTGGGCTCCACCAAGGTGTTCCAGCTCCAGAGATGGAGCACCCACAGAGACTGTGCATGGAGAGCCCCCCCGGGGGGGCTTGGTGGAGAGGCACCACTGCCCATTTCCCTGGACCTCCTTGGACAAGAGCATCTATGACGTCCTGAGCCACACAGAGTCCTCCAGTCTACCCACCTCGGGGCACCTGGGTAGGTAGCAAGACGTCATGGGAGACGTGGAGATGGGATTTGTGGTAAGAAGGCTGGAGGTGCGTTCCCCTTCCTGGGACAGCCTCCTACACAGCTGTCCACTCCATCTCCCCAGCCGGCCGTCTTTGGTTCAGATGAGCCCCATGGCAGAAGAGGAGCAGCCACCTCATGGTTCAGTGTACTGGAAGAAGGTCTCAGGATTTCCTTCCGGTCTTGCTATCAGGAGCTCTAGTTTCCAGAGGGTTCTGCATCCCAGAGCGGGAGTTTCTTTCAGGGTGCTTGAGTTTTACCCCAACGAACTGCAGTTGAGTCTATCACGAGGCCACGGAAGTGATTAAAGGTCACTGGGGTGAGTTCATTCCTGAGGGAGGACGAGAAGCCAGGTTCCTGTTTAAAATAGAAGTGAGGTGCAGGGGTGGGATGGGGGTCCCCGAGAGGTCTCCCCTGAGTCAGCAGGTGCAGTGATCCAGGTCATGGAGAAGCACCAGAGCCCCTGGAGACCCAGGCACTGCTGCCACAGACCCCCGGGCCAGCCCTGCCAATCCAGAGGTCATGGAGAATCGGGCAGAAAGAGGAGGACAGGTGTGCCAGGTGCTGCCATACCTGGGGACAGCAGAAGCAGTCACTGACTGAGTTCACTGACTTTCTTGCTACCTCATACCACGAAACAGGTGCTTTCTATTTCCTGTTTCTGTTGGCTATTAAAACATCATGCACTGACGTTGGCAAAATCTGTGAACTATCCGCGCAGGACTGTGCTAGAATCTGGTGGAGTGCCCACCAGCCAGCGATCCTGGGCTTGGAACTGAGTCTGCGTGGCATCAGCTGGGGCAGGTGGGCGAGTATGAATGTGGACTTCTCTCACTGGTGAGAGGTGAGCAAATATGCACTTGTGGGTGGCAGAGCTGCATTACATTGGTTTTGCATGAAGAAGGGCACGTGGTCGGTGTGGGGGCCAAGAGGTGGACCATGCAAGGGGTCGCTACTTTCTTCTGCCATCAACTGCTCTGGGCTGTCCTAGAGTGACAGGTCTTGGTTCAGGGCAGGGGTGCTTCCCGACTCGGTTCCTCACAGCCTCTTCAGTCCCTTGTTGGGTGGCACGCCCCTGGGTGAACACCAAGGAAAGGTGGACAGTGAGTTTCTCCTGGGCACTTGTTAGTGGAGCACAACATGAGAGCTGGAGCCCAATGGCGGCACCAAGGCTGAAGTCCCTGACCTACTGCTGAAGATTCCCTGGAGCTGCCCAAATCTCGTGAGGATTGGTGATTCTCGTTTTCTCCATTCTTAATCAGGTGGAGGGCATGTCTGTGGCTTACAGAACAGAACCTGCACTCACACGTCATGACCCATCCTCCAGGCACAAAAGAGGTGGCTTCAGTGTCCGACTGGAAATTCCCAGAGGAATGGGCCTTTAATCCCTGAATCCAGCCTGGCCGATAAAGATGCTTCACGGTGGCCTGCAGTCTCAGTTGTGCCAGGAAACACCCGAAGGCTCACTACTCAGGAAGGCTTGGTGGGCCCCACGGGGAAGAGTTTCATCCAGCTGACTTCCTGCTCCTCGCCGGGTGATAAAGCCATGTTGGTTAACGTGCACAGAGCCCCAGGAGGGTCCCCAGCATCTGCCAGGGTCCCAAAGGACAAGCTCTCTTCTCAGGCATGGTGCTTTCCTTCCTAGGTCTCAGTGACCCCCGAGCCGGGACCGGAGGGTCGTCAGCACAAGGCTCTGCCTTGGCTGACCGTGCAGAGGTAGCGCCTCGGAAGTTCCTTATCCTCGGGAAAGACCAAGATTTGGGGGAAGCAAGATCTCAGACCTAGTCAGACTTCCCCATCCTCTTGGGACCCGCCCTCTGTTTCCATGGCCAAAGTGGATGCCACAGGAAGGAGGGGCCATCAAAGGCAGGTGAGGCCTGTCCTGCCTGCTCAGCCTCTTCCTGGGCCCCTGCTGCGTCTCCAGGGCTGGGCTCCTGCAGCCTGTGGCCTGAGTGCTTTTGAAATTGTCTACACCTGCATCCAAACTTCAGGTCTCATCTGAGACCATCAGGACCTGGATCCAAGGTCCTGGTCTTGCTCCTGGTCTGTCTTCTGACCAGGGTGCTGGACACCACACGGGTGCCATAGTAACTGATCCTTGACCTTGGCCTTCTTGCCCAGACCCTTCCCTATACAGCCTCTGGTCCAATGGTCTCACTGTCCCGGGGACAGTTTCTTCCTGTCTCCACCCAGTTCCTGACCTCATGATCCACCCGAGAGTTTTTCCCATGCAAGGCTTTTAGAGGACAGGGACACCCTGAGTATCGCTGAATAAACTGGAGACTCAAGGGCTGGATCGCAGACCACACAGGATGCACCAGAAATGTGTCTTTTTCTTCCATGTCTTAAAAACCCATCCCTAGCCCATGCCGGAGGCCGCATGCAGTACCTGGGCTGAGGAAAAGCACGACCCGTCAGCCAAGGGCTGAGTGAAGAGGGCCAGCCGAGGGGCAGGGCTGGGGGAGGTGTCGCTGCGTTTGCAAATGCGCCAGGAACCAGACACAGCAGGGGCCACGGGCGGGCGGCCTGGTGACGGTGGCGCCTGGGGGATCTGAGTCCACCTGAGGCCCAGCTGACCTAGGTGGTGGACGCTGGGTTTGGGGAAAGGGTTTATTTCCGGTAGGGCTAACAAAAGAGAAGTCAGAGGCCGGGGGAACCAGTCTAGTTCACAGCCTTGGTGACGAGACCCGCATCTGATGGTGATGGGTATTGATTTTCCCTCCTCTTCTGGGCCCGTAATGTCCTAAATCACTTCCTCCGTGCAATTGCCCAAACACCCAGCCCGGCTCCCGCAGAGAGGGGCCTGAAGGTTAGGGCTCTGGGGGGCGGGGCGTCCGCCTCAGGAGCGGCCAGGAGGGCCCAGCCTAGAGGAGCAGATGGCGCTGAGACAGAACCCCCATCCCGGGCAGCTTTTTCCATAATGGAATCCACATTAAAAATGATATTATCTTCACTTTTAAAGGCCCTAATGGACGATATTTATGTCTGTGAAATATGTTCCTGAGCGAACCGAGCATGGGGTAGGAAGAGCCAGCCACGGGTAGCCAGCTCCAGAGCAGAGGCAACACTTGTGGATAAATTTCTTTCCCAACCAGCCAATCGGTAAAATATGTTTTAATACATGACAAAAAGTAGAGTTTGTACGTGTTCCCCCCAGAGCGTGGCGCGTGGCTGGGCCTTAATGTGATGTGACAGCCTTGTGATGTTTTCTGCCACTCTTGTTCTTAGCAAAGTGCTCTAAAAACACATCCATGATTTATTTATGGGACCTGTCAGTTAACTCATGAGTAACCAGAATGTGGCAGGGGCATGAAGACTTCCTTCCTTCCCTGTCTCTGGAAGTGTGGCCGTCTGCATCCCAGGAAATGAAGCCATGGCTCCCGAGCCCTTTATGCTGACACAGGGACGGAGACCCAGCGGAGCCCGGGGTCTACCAGGACGCCCCGGGCCCTAAAGCTCTGCGGAGAATAAGTTAGCAAAGTTAGTCTGAGATCCCAGGAGCTTCTTTTTCATTAATGGCCTAATCTCTATAAAGAAGCAAAATTTGAGTTGGAGCTTGAATGAGTAGCATTTAACATTGGGAAATCTTGAATTCCAAATGTAGTAAAAAACACACACACTCTCAGGAATTTGAATATCTGGCTCACGGCTGAACCCCTGGTAATGCAGGCTGCGCCAAGTGCAGCGCATTAACTTTGCTCAGGGAATGTTACCCAGCAAGACTGGACAGACTCTCCGAGTAGCGCCCTCGCTCGCACCTCGAGGTGTCTTCTTTTGCTCTTTCATGAGCCTGGTCCACCTGTGCTCACCCAAGACAGGAGGCAGGAGGCCCTTCCTCCACCATCCTGGCCATTGTCAATAAGCGGACCAGGTCATGAAAGGTGGGTGGAGGCCGCTGTCCCTCAGCTTCCCCTGCAGCCCTCTGCTTGGCGGCAGCCTGGGCTCTGGCCTTGGCATGGGTGGCGTGTGCATGCTGTTTTCACAGCCACGTGGCTGAGCTACACGCTTGCTCAGACTCAGACCAGGGGTTCAGACACCAGTGACACACCCGCCATGGCAGTGCTGTGCCTAGCCACCAGGGTGTCCTCCCACGGTCCGTGTGTCCTCCCGCGGTCCGTACGTCCTCCCGCGGTCCGTGCGTCCTCCCGCGGTCCGTGCGTCCTCCCGCGGTCCGTGCGTCCTCCCGCGGTCCGTGCGTCCCCTCCAGCTCCCAGTGAGCACGGTTTGCAGGTGTCTCCCTCCCTGCAGTCCACCCACACTGGCTTGGTGGGCGGATTCTCCTGACAGCTGCGAAGGTCACAGCAGCCTGAGGTCGCGTCACGGTGCCTACCCCCCCACCCTCTACTCTCATCACACCCTGAATCATCTCACGTGGTCACTGGAAGAGGAAGGGTGGGCACAGTACGGCACGGTATCTGGGGAGAGGGGGAGAGCCACGGTCACAGGAATTTGGTGACAGCACGTCGGTACCCGGGTTCTGCTTTATTAGTGGTACGGCTGTCCCCTCTCACTGCGCCTGGTTTACACGTTGACTCTGTCACAGGTACACGTACAGGGAACACAGTACCCATGGGGTTGGGTACTGCCCACGGTTCCAGGTGTCACCAGGGCATTGGTGACCCTCCTGGATGAGGGGACACTGTGATGGTAGGCATGACTCCTGAGAGTCCAAGATCAGCCCTGTATTCACAGATGCCAACTAGTTCTTTGATCCTCTACCAGAAGAGCACTCAGTGTCCCAGGAAAAGGTGTCCTAGGAGCTGAGACAGGGGGAGCAGCACTTAACCAAATAACCAAAAGAAGACACAGAGAGACGGGGACTCCCCCACGTTTCCCGTGCTCCTCTGGATTGCGGTGTGAGTCTGTGGCACACGGACCCCTCCTCACGGCAGGCTGCATCGACACGCCAACCCTCCGTGTGTTGAAAGTGATGAGCAAAATCATGAATGATTTAGCATTTGCTGATCACCCTGCAATAATCAATTCCAGCCTCCGTCAACTGGGTCATGCACCAAATTTTTCTGCCACTAAGGGTTTTAGGAAGCCCATCCCCCAGCCCCACCAGCCGAGACCTCTGGATCCAGGCTGTGATCCTCACCCGTACTGCCTGCCGTCTTTCAGTAACCCGCTGTGTGCCTTGGTGACCGCCGTGGCAGATGGCAGGGAAACCTTCAGACGGAAGCAACCTGCCCTGCACGATTCTCGTCTGCAGAAGCTCTCCTCCAGCCTCACTCCAGCCGCACTCCCCCTGCCACCCTGCTGCCGCCCAGCTAGCTGCCAGGCGCTCAGCTAGCTGCCGCTGGGTTCAGGGGCTCTCCCCATTCCACTTGCTGGCCTGAACTGGGTTTTCTAAGGCCCGACTTGAGAAATAAGGAAATCTGCAACACACTGGGCAGGACTTACGGGTTGGGTTGATTCTACTGTCGCCCCGACCTGGAGCTTTATGCAGGATAATCTGCCGAGTCAACTGAGAACCTGCGTCACACCAACCCGGAGCCAAGCACTGACCCACTGGCTACACTGCCCCAGAGCCCACCTCTCCCCGGAGGGACTCTAAGAGCTTTCAGCTTTGATGGACTTCTCTCTCTGAATTCAAAGCACAAGGGAGAAGGTGAGTTGATCTGGGTGCCGAGTCACCCAGCGTCTTTCTGGACGAGGTAGCTACGACAGCCCATCCCATCTTCTGCCATTGGTCATCTGGGGAGCTCCATGTGAGACCACAGCGTCCTCCCTGAGCACCCAAGGGACATCTGCTATTCTAAAATGTCATCGCAGAAGATGCATACAACTCAGAAAACTGTCCCACCTGGAATCCGGCTCACCCGTTAATTTTCAGTGGTGTGAGAAGTGATCTGCGACTTCCAAAGTTGACCTGAAAGCTAACATCCTCCTTTCCCAGTTTTCTGCCGGACACACGCCCAGGCTGCCTTGGAAGGCTCAGCCTTATGGTGTCCAGGGCCCCGTGCCCACCTGCACCCCGTCCAGCACGGCAGGCCCAGGCCGGCGCTGGTGGGGCCTGAGGGGACAGTGCGGGATCATCGGCACCATGAGGGGCCTTCCAGGGCCCTGCAGGCTGGGTGTGGCAGGGTGGACCACTTCTCCTCCCCACCTGGGGCTGGCCACGTGAGGGTGGCCGAGAGCTTATTTCAAGAGAAGTTGGAGAAGGAGAACAAGGTCCTCGTCCAGCTACTGAAGAGGGTCACTGAGGAGCAGGGGTGGGTGAAGAAAACACTGGGTCCCAGACACCCTAGGAAAGCCAGGTGTAGGCAGCTGCCACTCAGGTTCCGCCTGACAGTCTTCTTCATTTTAGACAAGACATGGTCATGGAATCAGCCCCAATCTGGGAGATCCTGGAACATACTCCTTTCAGAAATCAAAGGTATTTTCTGAGTGAAGTTCAGCTGAACCTTGCTTTCAAGAATGATTTACCTGGGACTGAGGAGAGGTGTTAAGGAAGACAAGAAAACCCCAAATCTGTGCTTGAATCTGAAGCTAATTGACTGCATGACTTTAGACACATTGATTAATAGTTTTGTCTGTGCCCTTATTGTAAATGCTTGTAAGTATCTACTGTCTTAATCTGCTTTCTGTTGCTGTAACAAAATACATAAGACCAGGTCATTTATAAAGAATGGAGGTTTCTTGAGGTGATGGCCCTGGAAGCTGGGAAGTCCAAGGGCTCAGTCCTGGCGAGTGCTCAGCATCTGGCGAGGCTTGTGCCACACTGTAACATGGCAAAGGGAACTGTGTGAGGAGAGGGGGCGCAGCCAGGGTGGCTTGCTTTACCACAAAGGCACTTCCCAGGGAACACACGACGGTGGACCCCAGACCCCTTAGGAAACCTAGGTATAGGGTTGCACTGCTGCCCGAGGCGCCGAGTCTCTCTCTAGCCACGACAGCCCACTTGGTCTTCTCTCATGGGTCAACTGGGGCGCTCCATGTGAGACCACAGTGGCCCCAGCACTGTCGGGCACCGCTGACCCTCAGGCATGTTGGGTGCCACCAGGCTCTGCTGCAGCTGCTGGGGGCGGTGGCTGTCCAGCCTGCAGGGATCTGGCTGGTGACCTTCCTGCTGCTGGGCAGAGCCAGGACAAGAGGGCTGGCGTCACCAAATCCAGCAAGTGGTCCACGCAGCCCCCTCCCGCTTCCAAGGACACTACGACCCCCCTCCCAGGGCGGACCTCTGTTTTCCAGTTTGTTTTCTCTAGACTGCAGCAGGCGGGTCTGAGCCCAGCGAGGCTGGCAGAGGTGACGGCCCAGCACACCTCGGGGCCTTCCCGTCTCTTTGGGGAAGCTGGATCCTGGGGCCTGGTCCTCTGCTTGTGTCACCCCCTGGAGTCGCTGTCCCTTCTCGGCTTTCTCTCTCGGCCCATCTCCCAGAGTGTCCACAGCGGCCCACAGCACTGCTCAGCACTTACGCTAAGGCCCGGGGACCCGGGTGCGGGATGCTCCCCCGCTGGAGCCGGGGTGTGCCGACCGCGGCCGTCGACTCTGGAGACCCCCTGCTCACGGTGGCACCTTCTGCACGGAGTCGGTTTGAGGTCACCTGGTGGTTTGTCAGGGCTCTCCTGGGTGTCTCCTGGTCCCCCGTCATGATCCAACGCCTGGCCTTAGTCTCTGTGGCCATGGGAGCTCACATGGTGGGGAAGGAACCGGGTCAGGAACAGAGGCCCCGGACCCGGACGCACCCCGCCCGCCACACGGGCAGGAACCACCAGGCCTCTCATCCGGTGTCCTCCAACGCAGCCGAGTCAGACCCACCGTCCTTACCCCAGACCCAGCCTCCAACCCAAGGCGCTCCCAGCACCAAACACTTCCCTCTCTCATTTGGTGTGCGAAGCCTGTCCTGAACTGACACGAGGCTATTTTTAGTCTTTATTTATTCTCTCTGTGAATATTCATGTCTCGTTGCAGAAGTCGTCCCGGCTCCATTCTAGGGGACTGCACCCGGCTCCCTGGGTCTGTTGCATAATGCCCCCGTGAGCCTGCGCCTCCTCCCAAGCTCCCCGCCTCTCCCACTCTGGAGCCCGTCTGCTCTCCGTACAGAAGAGCAGAAGACCCTGTTGTGCCACCCCCAGGGTCGCAGCAGAGCTCCTTCATACGAGGCTTGGGGCTGCTTGAGTCCCCTGGACGTCTCTCCTGTGGGCAGAGGCATCATGTGAGGAAGGGGCCATCCTGCTTACCCGCTGCCCAGAAGCCAAGCTCCTCCATTACAAGGTGCCAGACAGAAGGGGGACTCACCAGAGGGTTAAGGCTCTCTAGTGAACTGACACACAGGTCAGTCTCCATGGTGCTGCCCATGGGGTCAGCTGGTGGGTCAGTGAGGTTTGATGTTGCGATTATCCAGAGACAGGGCAAATGCCATATGGGTCACTCCAGGAGGACCTCAAAAATGTGACACAAAACGGCCGTGTTGGCCAGCAAGAGGGCTGTAGGGGGACCACATGCCCTGGACATGCCTGTGAAGACCAGTGGACACTCCCCGGGACCCACCGGCAAGAACCTGAATACACCCAAGGAAACGAGACCCCAGAAGGGTCTGATTTGGATGTGACGTTCTCGGGAGCCTGCAGGGAACATGGGTGCTGCTCTTGATTTCTCCTTTCTGTTAAAAACCAGCCTCTTTTGATGTGTTATGAAATTCAAATATGGAACAGGATACTGTCTCCTGCTACCGTACAACTTTGGGAGAAAGATCAGGACATAATCAACACTTAATTATTCAAAAATGAGCCTATGATCATAATCATATCACGTCTTGTTCACTGGAGGACTATGTATTTTCATGTTATTAGTTTCACGTCTTTCCTGAATCACCTCTTGTTGGCCACTGACTATAAAACCTGGCTTCTGTTCTAACCGAATGCCGTCATTCCAAGTGGCCCTTTCGCAGCGGTGGCTGACGGGGTGGTGAGGACCTGATTGCGGAACCTGCTGACTTCCGACTTCTCTCCTCCCAGGCTGGGTCTGCCCTGTTCCACTGCCCCTGGTGGAGCCGAGGCTGGGACACTGGAACCAACCGCTGATGAGGCCCAGGTGGTGAGCACACTGGTCTGGACACTCAGCCACATGGGGAGCAGGCACACGAAATCATCCCACGCCTCTTGGAGAAAATCCAAGCCCCTCTCCGGGCGGGTTGGGCCAGCTGCCTCTGAATGCTCCCAGGCAGCCCCGCCCAGGCCAGTCCTCACGCTGACCAGCATGGCCTCCACGGAGCACTCCTTCCTGGTTTCTGTGCCTCCCCCAAGAGCCCTGCGGAAGCCTGGTCCTCACCCGAGGACAGAGGACAGACAGTCTTCAACGCAGGAAGGCACCTTGGCTCCTCGGCGAATCTCGATGGTGCCGTCGGCCACAGTGTGGTCTGCAGACCTGTCACCTCCTGGCCTTTCTCCGTCACCACGGTCCAGCCGCCGGCGCTTCTCTGAGATGCGATGACCAGAGCCGATGCAAACCTGAACCTCCTCGGTCTACACAAGGAAGAGCAGAGAAGAGGCTGTCAGAACTCCCCCAGAGGAACTTCTGTCTCCCCTCAACTCATTTTTGAGGCCACAGTCAGTCAGAACAAAATCTCTTGCAAATAATTTTCAAAACTGTTTTCCTCTGGGGTGTGTGTGTGTGTGTGTGTGGGTGTGTGTGGGGTGGGTGTGTGTGTACAGAACTAATTTCTTGACCCAGCTGCAGAATGCGGCATGAAATCATGTTCCGTTTCCTCTTGCCACCACTCAGTCCTTGTTACAGAATTCTGGGATATTTGAATCGTTTTTCTCTGTTTCTCATGAGAAATTTTTAAGATGGAGAGAAGTGCGGCCAGCAGGGCTCACCCAGCAGCAACCCCTGGGTTCCGTGGCGAGCTGGAGATCTTCTCTTTCTCTCTCGAGCATCAGTGTAAACCTGTGACCACTCCGCTACGACCCACTACGGTGCGCTACTCAATAACGGATTATGAAAATTCTCCATGTCATTTAAATGAGCAGATATTATTCTGTTTCTGTTCTTCCATAGATTTATCAATCTGCGATGAAAGCCTGCTTTACGATCATTTCGTGCGTCTCCGATCTTTCTCCGAGTATAAACTGCTTAAAGGAGAATTTGTGCATGTCGACATGGCAGTCTTTACGGCAGTCTTTACGGCTCTCACGGTCTTGTTGAGGCTGGATCAGATATGCGACATGTTAATTTTCTATCATTTACACATTTGATAAATATTCTTCAAGTCCAGCTAAGTGTTCAAAGGCAGGGTCTTGTCGCAAGTCACAAGTAGCTGATTTTATAATTTCATCTGCTTCTTTCTCTTTTCTCCTCAAATCTGAGCAGCCATGTGCTGGGCAAGGCTTGCTGACGTCCCTGCGCCATCCCGCCTGAGACTGTGTGCAGCCCTGGACACGCACTTGCTGTGTGTCCCCAAGCCCACGCACAACTGTCTCTCGGTGGAGCTGCGTCTGCCCAGCGCCCAGGGCTTCTGAGTCACTGACTCGTTTCGAGTTCCCTCTGACAGCACCTTGGTGGCCATCTACAGCAGCAAATGGGGACTTGTTGGGGGTCCTATGTCCTCCAGCCCAACCCACAAAGAGCCCCAAAGGGAGCCTCCCGTCACCCACAGTCTGCACAGAGCAGGGAGGCCCCTCAGGAGGGTCCGGGGGCCTTGCTGGGCCTGGGGCTTCTTCCTGCCCACGGCGAGCCCTGGGCACAGGGTCCTCTCCAGGAGTCCCCTCTGTGTGGATGCAGCCCGGCCAGCTCCGCCGCTCTCTCTCCTTGGTCCCATTGGCTCTGACCCTTGGTCTTCGCCTGTCCATCGGCTCAGTGGAGCCCAGAGGCCCCAGAGCCCTTGCCGCCCTAGAAGCCCCCAGATGGTCTTGGGCTGGCGAGTTCCAGGGACAGCAGCAGCTGCCCACGGCGGGCTCTGTCCTGAGAAGCTGGTTTTGATGTCATTTTCAACAATTTCCTCTTAAGGTGACCGCTGTGGACACGTCCTGTTTCCCTCTCCATGGAGCAGAGGACGCACAACTCCCCCGCCCTGAGCTGAGCGTGCTCACAGCCACCGGGGCTCAGGCTGCTCCTGACGCGTCACCGGGCAGGGCCTGAGGAAGCCCGGGGCACCGAGCCCGGGGTCTGCGGCTCCCTGTTTCTCTGTGCTGTGCCTGAGGAGCGAGGGACAGAGCCACAGGCTGCCTCCAGAGCGAGAGAACTCACCTCAGGGGACATTCGACATCCCAGCTCCAGATGGGGACTGGGACTCAGGGAAGCCTGGGTTTTCTGAGGCGGCACCAGGTGACGGGGACGGATGCCCAGGAGAATCTCGGGGCCTCGCTGCTGCTCAGCACGGGCTCAGAACCCTCCTGTCCCTGTCCTCTCTCTCCAGGGCGTCCTTCCTGGCCTGCCCACCTCCACTCTCTCCCTTCTGCCGACCCGCCGTCCTCTCCTGGTGTCCTGTCCACCCTCCCCTCGCAGAGCTCTGCAGCCCAGAGTCCCGGGGGTGTGGCTCGTGGTGGGGAGGCAGTGCCTGGCTGGTCCCGGGTCTTCAGGTCTCAGCCTTTTCCGGGGCACAGGCCGCATTAGGAGAGGTGGTGGCAGCTGCAGAGATGGGGAAAGGGAGCCACTCTGCTCCTGCGGCGTCTCTCAACCACTGTCGCAGTGGAAGACTGACACCACACACAGCCATGGGTGCCCTGGGAGTGGCTCCTGGGATCAGAGCTTTGACACTTCCCTCTTGGCAATTTCAACCGCAGGAGAAGCGAGGCCAAGACCCCTAGGATCCAGACGCGCCAGGCTTCCGTGTGTGTGTGTGTGTGTGTGTGTGTGTGTGTGTGTGTGTGTGTGCGCGCCGTGACGCACCAGGACACATGCGCGGGGCACACGGCAACACACAGCCCACACAGCACACACCGCAGTGTGTCACAACCGGGCTGGCCACACAGCCCCCGGGCTCCATCAGGAGGGGACAGTGCCCCCGGCTGTGGGCCAGAGAGGGCCCTGGGCCGTCTGCATTTCCATGCTCTCCAGAGGCGCTCGCGGCCTTGGAGCCGCGCTGCTCCCACACCAACACGTTAAAAACGAGACCCGTGGGTGCGCAGGTGACGGAGGGCCCCTTGACCCGCAGCTCCCCGGCAAGCCGAGCCCCACTGTCGGTGCCTTTTCTCAACAACCTGGGACACTTGGCCCATCCTGCCGGGATCCACCTGCCCAAGGAAACACCTGGATTGATCACTGTCCCTCCTTACTGTTGGTATTGACTCTGGCCTAAAAATGACAGGTTTAAAGACTGTCATTAGTCTGCGCGGCAGAGATTACATGTGGATATAATAGATGCTTTACCTTTAATTTTTGTTTTAGTATCTTCTTATAAATGCCATCAAACCGTGCTGAGCCTATTTATTATGGCTTTCCTCTGAAAGATGCCTCGGTTGCCAAAAATCACCTCCCTTCCTTACCAGAGGCCCAGTGTGGACCTCCTCAAGGTGGAGTGGGTCTGAGCAGGGCAGCCTGGCTCACCTGTGCCCAAGTGTCCTGTGGGCGCCCTGTCCTGCTCTCTGGCCTCCCACCTCACCAATGAAAGTCCACCTGTCTTGAAAACAGCTGGCACTGTGGTCAGAGTGGACCCCTCCATACCAGTCCCCCTGCTGGAATCCCGACTCCCTGATAAGGCAGGGCATTTGGGTGGGGCCCGATCCACTAGGACCAAGGCCTTATTGAGAGGGGGGTCAGACCCAGCCATGCAGAGTGACAATCATGAGGACAAGGACAGGGGCCTAGGAGGAACCAGCCCTTGGTACCTCCATCTCACACTTCTGGCCTCAGGACCGAGAGAGCCTCCCAGGCTGGGGCGCATGGTCACGCAGCGCTGGAGACCCATCTACCTGGATGAGGACACCTCGCCCACATTCATCCCAAGGAAGAGCCGCCTCAGCACCGCGGTGCATCCTCAGAACCCTCCGGTGACATGAGCCCTTCTCCTCCATGAAGCACATGCCTCCTGCCCAGCATTCACGGGCGGCTGGGGACGAGCAGGCTCAACCTGCCGCCCTCAAGACCAGTGTCGCCTCCCCCAACCTGGATGGGCGCCCCAGAACTGCCAACGGGGGAGCCTGAAACCACTCCTCCCTCTCTCTCTCTTCTCCTCCCTCTCTCTCTCTCCCCTCCCTCCCCTGCTCCTCTGTCTCTCTCCCCTCTCCTTCTCTCTCCCTCTCTCCATCCCTCTCTCCCTCTCTCTTTCCCTCCCCATCTCCTTCTCTCTCTCTCCCCTCTCTCTTTCCCTCCCCATCTCCTTCTCTCTCTCCCTCTCTCTCTCCATCTCTCTCCCTCTCTCTCCACCTCTCTCCCCTCTTTCCCTCCCTCTCTCCTTCTCTCCATCCCTTTCTCCTTCTCTCTCCATCCCTCTCTCTCTCTCCACCTCTCTTTTTCTCTCCTCCACCCCCCTCTTTTTTCTCTTTCTCTCTCCTTCTCTCTCTCCCTCCCCTTCTCTCTCCATCCCTCTGTCCCTCTCTCTCCATCCCTCTGTCCCTCTCTCTCCATCCCTCTGTTCCTCTCTCTCCATCCCTCTCTCCCCCTTTCTCCCTCTCTCTCCATCCCTCTCTCCCCCCTTTCTCCCTCTCTCTGTCCCGCTCTCTCCTCCTTCTCTCTCCTCCTTCTCTCCCCCTCCCTCCCTCCCCCTCCCCCTCTCTCTCCCTCTCTCTCCGTCTCCCCTGCACAGTGGTCCTACTGGGTGACGTGCTAGGCTGAGCGTCACACAGGGTAGCCCTCACTCCTGAGGTCTGAAGTGGCCATGGTCAGCACAGCGGTTACTTGCGGTGCTTGCTGGCTGTGGGGAAGGGCGCTGCCTGCCAGCCCCTGACCTCTGCCTGCTGGCTCGCTCAGCTTGCTACAGTGACAAGGTGCCCACCCTCATTATGTGCTGGGCCACTGCTGCCCATCAGCTGGGCAGCGACAGTGTCAGCTTGGGCCACAGGTCTCCCTCCCCAGGGCCGGCCAACGCAGAGCACCCAGTGATGCTCTGACCAGCAGACGGAGGAGACCTGGGTGTCTGAGGCCAGGGGGTTCCCAGCTCGGAGGGCGAGGAGGCCAACCCTGCAGCAAGCAGGCGCACTCAGGCAGCCTCTAGCCAGTGATTTCCAGGGCAAATGGCAGGTTTGCCCCGAGAGTCGTCATTATCTCCCACCTAATCATCCATCCTAAGAGTTTCTGCGGACTGGATAATTAAAGATACAGGACTTCACAGGATCACTGCGCACACACCACCCCACCATGGGCCAACGCCCACGGCCTCTGTCTCAGCACTTGGAGCCTGTCTCTGGAGGTGACCACGCATTCCCGGGCATTCCCGAGGGCTCCCTGCCCTGGCTTCCTGCAGCCTCCCACCCTGCTCTGGGGCCCACAGAGGCTGGCCAGGCAACCCTCGGCTACACCCTCCTGCCAGGCCCCCAGAGCAGACCCGGAGTAGTGCCCTTCCCTGACCAGGACGGGGGCACGCCCCTGAGAGCAGGCCCCGGGGTTCTGGCCTCCGAGGCGAAATGCACCAGGCCTTCCTGACCAGCAGCTTTCAGAGAGGGTCCTCAGCTACCCCGCTCCGGGGACTCTCCTTTTGGGCAAGGAAGGGCTGCCTCTAGTGACCGGCTCCCAACAAATAAAGCAGCAAAACCGTGGGATGCCACTGCTGTGGTTGGGTCCCGGCAGACCAACGGGCATGCTGGTGGCGCTCCCCCAGCACGGGCTCACGCCATATTGGAGAAGCCCAGGGAGAGGAGCCACCGAGGCTCGGCACCAGCCAGGCAGCATCTGAGGCCATCAGCAACTTGAGTGCACCTGTAAGGAGACCCTTCCCCAGCTGAGCCTGGACATGAGATGGCAGTCCAGAGACCCTGGACAGTGCCCTGGGAGGCCCCGACCCTGAACCAGCCAAGCCACACCTGACCCCTGGCCCACAGGGACCGGGAAAGGACAGACACCAGGCTCACAGAATGAAGTTAGTGTCCACTTGCTGTGTACTTGGAGACTGCTGCCCAGCGCGTGAGCTGAGGAAACCTGGGACCATACCGCGTCCACTTTGCCAGCATCACTATTCTCAGAAGGAGAAACTCCCAGGCCCGAGAGTCAGGATTCAGTGATCATCAGTGGGCTCCGTCTTTCACGTGGCCTCAGAGGACACCTATGGAAACTGGCCCTCTCTGCATTTACACTCACAGCCACACCATCTGCAGACAGCACCTCGCAAGTCCGCGTCTGGGAACCCCCGTTTCCCACCTGAGGTACCTGAACCACCAGCATCAAGGAAAGGAGACCCGGCTCAGACTGACCATGTTTGCCTAGGGCTTCTGACCCACGCTCACAGTGGACCTCAGGGAGACACCAGTCAGTAAGGGGCGCGACGAAGGCACCATGCCTCCTTTAGAAAGCAGAGCTCCATCGAGGATGCAGCAAGACGGGGCGTAGGTGATGGAGTCGGGGACCCCACCTGCCTCCCACACCCCCCGGGACCCCGCCTATCTCACAGAGCCCCCAGGACCCCACCTGTCTCACAGACCCCCCAGGACCCCGCCTGCCTCCCACACCCCCCAGACCCCGCCTGCAGACTGTGGAAAGTGACTCCTTTTCCTAACCTGGGTTCTGTTGCTGGCTCTTCTGCTCCAGGTGACCATGTGCAGAGCAGGGAAGCCCTGGGTGGGGGGGCGCCCCACGTATTTCCCATGGGCACATCAGGCACTTCAGCCTGTCCCTGCACATGTCAGAGACCTTGGCTTAAGAACATCACAAAAATAACCACACAAGGTTCTGCCTGCTCACTTCCAGGTGTCCACACTTGGGGACCCCAGGCGCCAGGCCCTCTGCACAGTAGTCTAGCAGAGCCGTCCTTCGCAGCCTACGGCAGCAGACGTGTGCAGTGGGCCCCGCGACGGCAGGCAGGGGCCCGGACGCACATGCACACACGGTGTCACACGGCGTAGCTCAAGCTTTCTTCTCTTTTTCCTCGACTCTTAAGATCCATGACGGATTCCTTTTCTTTCTTGGCTTCCTCCAGGCTGTGGAAGTGAACGGCCATCTTCCTCTTCTGCTGGCTTCTGTAGCAAAGGATGGTCACTCAGAGGTGTCCTGCTCTGGGGACACGCGGGGGGTGTTCCCGAGGTGCCCGTTGTGCTTTCAGAGCCCCACATGGACGCTGAGGTGCTACAGCCACACTCTGATTGGCCCAGGCCTCGCCGTCACTGAGGAGCAGGGTCCTCAGGCTGACCTTGGGAGTCACTTGTGGAGCATGATGTTCTGCTCCCAGGTGACACGGGACCCAGGATGAGGCAGGAGACACCATCCAGCTCAAGGGACAAGTTACTGTGGAATTAGAAATGAGAGGACAGACCCGGCTGCAGGACCCGGGTGTGCACAGCATGGTCCAGGGAGGCCACGGCAGCCCGCAGAGGAACGAGCACAGGAAGGCTCCCTTAGGCCCTGGGAACACTGCTGGGGCCAGCGGACACCAGGTCTTGGTAGACAGAGAAGTAAGAATAAGAGAAGCCAGCCCTGCTGTGAGGGAATTGAGCTCACCTGGCCTCTTAGGGGAGGAAATGAGGACCAAAGCCCAGGGAGAGGCCAAGGGCAGGATTAGGGGCTCCCTCTGCAAGCCCCTACTGCCCTCACCAAGGGCTTGAGATGAAGAAGTAGGTAGGAAAGACATCTCCCAAGAGACTGGACGCTTTCCGTCTTGAACGGGAGGGGGAAAGTTGTTGAGAGCCACAGCCGAAGGGGCCCCAGCAAACTTCCAGCTGCCAGCAAACTTCCAGCTGCCGGCTGATGATTGGCTCACAGCGGCCCCAGCAACATCTAGCTGATTGGCTCCTCTGCGGTGATGTTCATTGGGCTGTTTCCCTGCCCTTCAGACCACGGAGCTGCTCATTGGGGGACTTCTTTGGCTCCGCCCACACGACCCAGCCAATCGGCCTCAAGAGCAGGAGGATTGTGGGAGGTGGGGAGGCTGGGGTGGGGGTGAGAGGCTTGTGGAAGCCGGTGGTGGCAGTTGGGCTCTGAGGGTTTTTCCTGAGGAGCTGTTTTGTTTGGCGTGTGTGGTTCTAAAAATAAAGTTAGTTTCTTTTGACAAGTGGCTCCTGAATTGTGCCCAGCCAGACTGCGGCACTTGGTGGCCCGTACAGGGAACGACTGAGGGTAAGTAAACTGCTCGCCCCTGAGGGCAGGGCGAGAGGATAGGTAGCCATTCTAAGTTTCCTCTTTTGTTTTGCTTCATTTTTGTTTTAAGTTGCCTGTCCCTGGAGATGAGTGAGACAGAAGAAAAACCGCTCACATCAGAGGAAAAACTATTTGCGTCTGAGGAACAGATAGGGAGAAAGGACGGATGGACATTTCAGGAGGACAGAAGGGCTGATATAATGAATTTTTGTGGTTCCATTTTTATTGGATTCTGTCTCGGTTTTGTTTGGCGTCATCT
The DNA here is from genome assembly GCF_052094955.1 of Ictidomys tridecemlineatus. Classification (NCBI taxonomy): domain Eukaryota; kingdom Metazoa; phylum Chordata; class Mammalia; order Rodentia; family Sciuridae; genus Ictidomys; species Ictidomys tridecemlineatus. Next base: position 229,813,618 of record NC_135478.1, read on the forward strand.
TGTTGGGTTGTATTATAGTAGAAATACGGGATCAGCAATTAGTAAAAAACAAACCGAAAGAGTGTTAAGTAAATTGTTAGAGGAAGGAGGCTTCCCAGTAAAATCAAGAGCAGTCAGGGCATACGTTGATACAATACAAAAATGTAGCCCATGGCTTTTTAAGGAGGAGTTGTTAAATATCTCACAGTGGGACCATCATGGTGAAGATTTAAAAAGAATAGAAAAGAACAACCCAGGGACTCTGCCAGTTGGCACATTGCCATTGTGGACGTTCGTATCTGGTTTGCTTAGTCCAAAGCCTTCAGTTCAGACAAAGGTAGAGGAAGGAGAAGACATATTGATTCAAGTAAAAGAGAAGGTCTCTCAAGTTAGTCAGAAAGAGGAAAAGATTCAAGTAAAAGAGAAGGTCTCTCGAACTAGTCAGACAGAGGAAAAGATTCAAGTGCAAGAGAAGGTCTCTCGAGCTAGTCAGACAGAGGAAGGAAGTTTAGAGCAGAAAAAGCCATTGGGGGAAAAGTTACAACAGGAGACTGCTACTAACACCTTTCTATCACTAGAGGGTGTAAGGGTCCAACCAACAGCGCCACCTCTACAGGAGACTGCTACTAACACCTTTCTATCTCCAGAGGACGTAAATGTCCAACTAACAAGGCCACCTCCATATGCTGGGAGGCCCCCAACCCCCGTAGTTGATAGATGGGATCCTGAGACAGGACCTCAAAGATCAGCATGCTCTGTATTTGAACAGTCAGGAGGGCAGCGAATTCATCATCTTTTAGATTTAAAAACAGTGAAGCAGCTAAAAGAGGCTGTAACAACCTATGGTCCCCAAGCACCTTTCACTGTAAGCATGGTCAAATCCATTACCAACTTGAACATGATGCCAGCAGATTGGGCTAGTATGTGTAAAGCTGTGCTAAATGGAGGGCAATACCTGTTACGGAAGGTTGTCAATGAGGAATTTTGCAAGGAGACGGCTAGGCGAAATGCAGCAGCAGGTTATCCTCAGAGAAATCTAGATATGTTGTTAGGAAAGGGACCTTATGAGGATCAGCAGCAACAAATTGCATATGATCCTGGCGTATACACACAAATTGCTGTAGAGGCGGTTAGGGCATGGAAGACTTTACAAGGACATGGAGGTTTACAAGGTCAATTATCTAAGATAATACAAGGATCTAATGAATCTTACGCTGAATTTGTAGATAGGCTTATTCAAACAGCTACCAGAGTTTTTGGGAATACAGAACAAGCAATGTCATTAATAAAACAACTGGCTTATGACCAAGCAAATCGTTGGTGCAGAGAAATAATTAGACCATGGAAGCATGAAGATTTAAACACATATATTAAATTATGTAGAGACATTAATGAACAAGAGCAAGTCATGGCAGCTGCAGTAAAACAGGCTTTAGATGCCAGAGACATTAATGAACAAGGGCAAATTGTGGCAGCTGCAGTAAAACAGGCTTTAGATGGCAGGCCAAGAACATGCTACAATTGTGAACAAACAGGACATTTTAAAAGAAATTGCCCCCATAGAAGGAGGGTTTAACAGTACTAGGTATCAAAGGGGTAGAATACCGGGTATTTGTCCATGATGCCATAGAGGGAGAACAGCAGCCAATTTGGATTCCAGAGAGATTAATTAAGGTCCTGACCCAGTGATTGTCTGGAGTCGGGGGTCTGTTTGTGTGTTTCCACAGGGAGAACAGCAGCCGATTTGGATTCCAGAAAGATTAACTAAAGCGATTTCTACAGACAAAAAAGAAGATGATTTGGCTCAAATCCATAACAGCTGATATCCAAAACTCCAGTTTGGCTATCCTTACATCTGCGACAGAACCAGGATGCTTTTTTCAATATCTATTTTATTATTGCTTTTTCCCACATCATAAAGTTCTATTTTGTTTTTTGAGCTCATACAGACCTAGGTTAATGTTTTGCTGATCAGTTCTATTTTTTGACTATACAGTTTTTAAACATTGCAATGGAGATTTCACCTGTAAAAAGTTATAAGGCCTTTACTATTATGTTATGTATTGTATGTATTATATTATGTGTGCACACTTGTGTTTTGTGTTACATGTTTGAATGTATGTATGTCCATATCATATATGATGAGCGCTCATGAAAAAATGGATCCAATTTTTTTTTATTCACGTGATTTAAATGGTTTAATTTAAATTGGGTAAACAACTGTTGAGGATTGTCTTAATATGTGAACAAAAAAGGAGGTTAACAGATCTGTTTACTTTCACCTTTCCTTTTCATTATATTTAATAATTCTCTTCAAGATAATGTAAATTGTTAAGAAAATTGTTTTCTTTTAGTGCCTTCTGGAATGTAACATAATTTTTTCTTTAGCCATTATTGCCAGAATTCCTATCTTCATCACAGTGCTGGTGAAGACATAGATAAAACCAATCTACAGCTTATGCAATAGCCATCACTGAACTGCTTGCAGAACTTGCCTGGACTATGTATCACTTGTATGCATTGTGAACTCACCTGTATACATTGTGAACTGTCTGTTGGTTCAGCGACTTGTGGTAGTGTTGGGGTATTTTTGATGATGTCATCGGTGGTACAATTTTTCCAAAAGGAGCCATCAATTGGCTTGGTGTATCTTCCTCCCTTCTGCTTGTCATGTTCGTTCAGCTAAAATTTGGGGGCCAACAGAGGTGAGGCAAAGAACCTCACCCCCCGCTGGTACCTCTCCACAGGTGTGGCTATATACTGAACCGGTAGTCAGTGACGGGTAAGATCCAATTACAATGGTACCAACCTAAGACAGGAGGCTGATGCCTTGAGGTCAGCTCATCCGATGATGGGTAAGGACCATATGTAGTATTGGACAACCTAAGACAGGCACGGTCCCTAAGCCACATGCTTGTTTTTTAAATAGAGAGGGGGAGATGTTGAGAGCCACAGCGGAAGGGGCCCCAGCAAACTTCCAGCTGCCAGGAAACTTCCAGCTGCCGGCTGATGATTGGCTCACAGCGGCCCCGGCAACATCTAGCTGATTGGCTCCTCTGTGGTGACGCTCATTGGAGATGCTCATTGGAGATGCTCATTGGAGATGCTCATTGAGCTGTTTCCCCGCCCTTTCAGACCACGGAGCTGCTCATTGGGGGACTTCTTTGGCTCCGCCCATGCGACCCAGCCAATCGGCCTCAAGAGCAGGAGGATTGTGGGAGGTGGAGAGGCTGGTGTTGGAGTGGGAGGTGGAGAGGCTTGTGGAAGCCGGTGGTGGCAGTTGGGCTCTGAGGGTTTTTTCCTGAGGAGCTGTTTTGTTTGGCGTGTGTAGTTCTAAAAATAAAGTTAGTTTCTTTTGACAAGTGGCTTCTGAATTGTGCCCAGACAGACTGCGGCAGAAGTATCTCTTTTGAGCTATAAAAACTGAAAGCCTTCCTCCCGTGGGTGTGGGGAGGTGATTGTTGGGTAGGAAGACACTTTACCTGGGGTCCACAGAATCTCTCTCTGTGGGGCCACGGGCTCAGTGGGACAGCTGCGCATTGCAAGGAGCAAAGAGAAATCCTCTCCAGCAGGACCTAACTGAAAACCAGGCCTTAGAAAATCTCCACAGATAAAGTTTCTCTAAATGTGAGTCACCCTCAAGACAGTGAGTTGCCATGAAAAGACAACAGAAGCACGTACAGCCAGGTGCGGTGGTGCACACCTGTCATCCCAGCGGCTCGGGGGGCTGAGGCAGGAGGACCAAGAGTTCCAAGTCAGCCTCAGCAAAAGTGAGGCACTAAGCAACTCAGTGAGACCCTGCCTCTAATAAAATACAAGATAGGGCTGGCGATGGGCTCAGTGGTCAAGGGCCCCTGAGTTCAATCCCCAGCATAAAAACAAATAAATGGCATCATGACCAAGCCTGCACAGGACCCAGACTCAGGGCCACCAGACCATGCTTGTGAGTGTGTGTCAGGGCAGACCCATGGCACTCTGCAGGCAGGGCAGTAGGAGAGGGTCAGGGGTCAGCAGTGAAGCTTCTCCTGAGGGTTGGTGCAAGTACTGGGAAGGAGACCCCTGCACTCTCCCTTGCCTGGGTCCAGCCCCAGAACGGCCCATCGCGCAGGCCTCGCCCAGTGTGGTCCCTGTTGTGGGACACAGCCTTCCACCCCTCAGCCCCACTGTCTGAGTGGGATGACGGCAGAAGGAAGAGGGGGAGGGAGAGTGGGGATCAGGTCTCTCAAGGTCACCATGCCCCCAAGCACCTCCATGATGAGGTCCGGGGTGCTGACGACATGTGGCCCCAGGCTCCACGACAAAGCATGACCTGCTCATCTTCAGCACCCAGGAACTCAGCCACAGCCCAAGGCACGCAGAAGAGACGGGGCAGGAGACAAGCCCGGGGACAAGACAATTGTTAGGGACCAGATGGACACCAACCGTCAAGGGACACTCAGAAGGAAGAGCCAGCGCAGGAGTTCTAGATCCAGACAGACAGACTCTGGGCCAAAGAAACCAGAACCCGAGTTTCAAGGAGGCAGTGAGTACCCAGGTCAAATGCTGCCGGTCATTACGTCACCAGAGCCGGAGTCCACCGATGGCTGGGAGCTTCGTGAGCAAGAGCACTTTCCCTGGCACGGTGGAGGATGATTGGCAGGCTGGAAGGGCTAGAAGAAGATGGGGGAAGAGGAAGAGGAAGCACGCGAGGAGTTCCGCTACAGCTCTCTGCCCTGGCTACCTAGCCTCCGCCCAGGCCCACAGGCAGCCCAAGTGTGCAGGATCAGAGTTCAACGTGGGAAATGGGCAGGACACAGCACTTAGACCACAGCAAGGAGCAGCATGGGTCAGCTTCGGAGCCTAACACCTGTCCGTAAGAAATACATAGGCAACCGATTCCTATATGGAAAGGAAACGGCCAGGTTAATGCCATACCTTAGAAGCCATATAATGTCCAGCAAATAGAAAGCAAATCTGAAAATCTGAAAGTCAAAAGACGGGCAGAAAAATGGTAGGCAGATTCTGTCCATATTTTTTTGAAAAGTGAAAAAACCCCTGTTTAAAAAAAAGAAAGAAAGAAAGAAAGAAAGACCAGGACAGTGCTCTGTAAGGGGAATGTGTAGGACTAGTCCCCGGAAGCTGCAGCCCACCACGGAGCCACAGCTGTCACCCTGGGGCACGCACAGGCCACTGTGTCAGCAACAGAATGGAAAGGCCAGCTGGGGGCCACACGTAGAGAGATTCTGTGAACTCGGGGGAAATCCAGGAGCACCCGGGAAGAGATGGCTGCTCTCTCTGGAGGAGTGGGTCAGCTGGGCCGCCCCCTGGAGAGGACAGGCACAGCCCGGCTCTCTTCCTGAGCAAACGTGAATTCCAGAAGGACGGGAACTCAAAGTAGAACCAAACCGTAGCAGTGTTATGAGATTACCCTTGTGTTCTCTGGCACATGGTCTGCAATGAGGTAGGATACAGTTCTAAAGAACTAGAAGAGCTCCAGTTCCCAACACACAGAAGCTCTGAGGAGATGGAAATGCTAATCACACTGATTTGATCATTCTACGTTATACACACAGATCAAACTAGCAGAGCGTCCCCAAAAGTGCATCCAAATATTGTGGATTAAAAATAAAAATACCACTAACTAAGTTTAAGTAAAACAAATAGTATAGCACAAAGCAAGGAAAAAATATGGGTTATTTTTTAAAATTTTAGAATGTGAAAGGCCTTTTTAAGTATGATACAAACTCAGAAGTCATAAAAATTGATGTTTCACTCACCAAATACATAAACATCATCTGTATAAGGGAAAGTGTTATAAATATAGTAAGAAGGTCAATGCAAACTAAGAAAATAGAAAATACTTTCTGGACAGACTACAGAAAAAGAGAGAACTTTGAACTATGAAGAGTTTTAACAAATCAATAAGAAAAATACGATAATACAACATTAAAAGGTCGATTTTTATAAACATGCAATTCACAGAAAAAACCCCACAGAGTTCTAAGGCATGTAAAAGGAGCACTAAGAATGGGGGAGGGAACAATTAAGAATGCAAAGCAGAGGTCCTTAAAAGCCCAGGAACAGCACAAAGACAAAGTTCCTGGGCTCGACTCCGTGGGCAAGAGCTGGGGACAGGCTGTGCCCCACGGAGGTGCGAGGGCCGAGGTCTGCAGGAAACCTGGCAGCTGTACACGCTCAGGGTCTTCACCCCTTGGCTCAGCAACTGCACTGCAGGACTTCACCCCGTGTGAGCACAGGAGGGTGCGTGTCCACTCGCTCTGGCTCTGCTCTCCGTGGCCAGTGCAACCTGGGACCTCCCATTATCTGCTGCTCACCAAATACATCCCATCTTTGAGAGAAGGCGGCCGTGACCTGCCTCATCCTGCTTCCCAGGCATCTTCCCCGAAGCAGAGTCGACCCAGCTTCACGGGAGAGCCTGGCTGCGGCCTCCCTGGGGACACCAGAAGCCCTCTCACCTCGCCTCCCCTTGGTCTTGGAGGGCAGTGGGCAGGCTGGACCAGCAGGCCCAGGGTCAAACACAGGCAGGTGTCTTCTCTGTTGTCCCCGGCTAGCAGATCTACCCCAGGGCAGATGGAGCCTTCCAGGTCACCTGTGGTGCCCGTTGTGGGAATGTACCATAGGAACTGGCTGAGGGAGTCCACGCTTCCCGAGATCACTGTGGACTGAGACCCACGCTGAGAACTAAGGCGTGAGTGTGGCAGGAGGAGAGAGCTGGGCAGCAGCTGGGAAAGGCACCAGTCACGCAGGTGCTGGGGACAATGCCACTGCCCTGAGGGGGAGACCAAGCTCCTTCCCACTGACTCAACTTGGGACATGGGACACAGGGCTTGACCGTCTGTTCCTCGGGATGTCTGCTTCCATCAGCCAAAACACGGAAGGCCACCTGCTTTTCCCTTGTGGGTTCCTCAGTGAGGTGTCCCAGGTCCCTGAGTGGGCGCCCAGGTCAGTGCATGTCCCTGTCCCCTCATGTGCTCCTTCAGGGACCAGTGCCCCTCAAGACCTCTAGTCCCTGGGCCCCTGGCTGGCCTTCCCGTGTCACACTCCTTCGCCATCGGGCTACTGGGACCACCAGTACGGGACCCGCGGCCTGTGTGTCCCCCAGCCTCTGGCCTCGCCTCACCACCCCAGATGCCTCTCCTTGGCGGATGCACATGTTGCCGATCACTTTTCATGTTCTTTGAGTTGAACTGTGAGGTGTCTTTTTGGAGCTGTGGGCTTCCTTCACATCCACAGACAGGACACCCCTGTTCCCAGACCTGCTCTCTGGTCACCGCCCATGTTGGGAGGCAGGACTGAGGCAGTGGGGCCTCCGCGTGCTCCAGAGCTCTGGTCTCCGAGGCCCCCCAAGTGCAGACAGGCCTTGGTGGTTCACGTGAGGGGAAGACCTGGGCAGCCACGGCAGGACGCAGGCCTGGCCAGCACCGGAATGCAAATGCCTCCCTGCAGGCTGGAGCGGGCGGGGCGGGCTGTCATCTGACGCGGCGACGCGGCTGTTCTGCTGAGTCTGAAGAATCCCTTCAAGAGCAGTAATGAGAAGTCGAAGCCGGAGCTGATTACAGACCACAGCAGAATGCCAACGACCGGGCCGCACGTGGGCGCCGCGTCTCGCAACCACAAAGCAACGAACGGAGAGGGAAGGGAGGGGCTCTGCGCCCATCCCAGGCCTTCAGCAGGGGGATGCGTCCCACGGCAGGCAGGGTGGCCCCAGGAGGCTGGGCTGGACCACAAGGGGCAGGCTCCCAGGTGAGCCCAGGCCTGACCATGTTTGCCCAGAGGAAGACGGACAGCCTGAAACCCTGCAGGTGGACGTGGCTGGGACAGGGCATCTTCCAGCAGCCCCACGTGGGGTCCGCCGGAGGACCTGGAAGGAAACCCTGGGGTCTCCCCAGGGATGCGCTGACCAGGTCCCACGGGTGCCGGGGGATCCCTCGGGACAGCATCGGGCTGGAAGAGCCAGCGCAGAAGGCCGTGGTGGGAGGGGCCGGTGTCCCGGCAGGTGGGGTGCTGGCGAGAGGCGCGGGAAGCGGGGCTCCAGTCAGGATCCTGTCCCGTCCGAGGCTCCCGGACGACGCACACTCAATGGACACAGCAGACACAGAACGCGTTCTGCCAGCTGCCGTGGCAGGGGCAGCCTCCTCGCTGCTCTGCGGGGCCAGGACTCTAGCAGGGACACGAGGCTGGGGCCAGCCGCAGCGCAGATGCTGACACTAGTGCTGACGCTGACCGTGGCAACGGAGGGAGAGCCAAGCCAGGGCTCCTCACAGCCCCGCTCTGCAGGGTCCTCCTGGGCCCCGGGCACCCCACACTGTGAGATCTTCACCCCAAACAACACTCTGGGTGTGTGACTGCTGCGGCCCCACTTCACGGACAGGCCACCAAGGTCTCGCAACTTGTCCCGCCGCACACCTGCCAATTGGCCCCGTGTGATCCCACATCTCAGTGGCTGGGCCCCTGGCCACCTGGCTGCCTTTTCCTGACCACTGCCCTGAAAACTCATCCATCCCCTGTGGCCACCACACCAAGAGAGTAGGACGCACCACCTGCGTGCCCTTCAGCTGGGGTGTGGCGAGGCCCTGGGGGTGCGGTGGACAGTGGTGTGGACGGTGGTGTGGACAGTGGTCTGGCGAGTGTCCCTCCCACACCCCATCTGTCTCCCTTAGCCCCCAACTTTCTGGTGGAGGTTTCTCTTCCTTGGGCCTCACGGTAGAGGCAGCGAAGCCTTTGCCTGAGTCTTCTGTCATCACACATGGGACGTGGGACGAGAAATGCAGCCCAACCCCTGGGCCTTCAGGGGCAGGTGTCCAGGTGTCTCCTCACACAGAAGTTGGCAGCTGGGCCACTGTGTGCTTGCCGAGGGAGGCTGAGACCAGGCCGGGGTCTCTGCAGCGGGCTCAGGAGGGTCGTCCTTGCGGCTCAAGGTCTGGTGCCCTCGGTGGGTTCCATTGTCCTTTAACGACTAAGGCACGGCACATGCCAGAGCGACCTGCCTGCCCTGACTGTGGAGCCCGTCTCGCCAGGTGGGACGCAGGACGCAGGACCACTGTGAGCAGGGAGCCCACTCCCGTGGAAACCGATTGTCCTTGTCCCCACATCCATAGGCTCCCCCCTCCCCTCATGGGGTCTACTCCTCAGCACTGGCGACTCGTTCCTGATCTGGACGTTGCAGACCATGGTGAAGTGCGTGTTGCCTGGACAGCAGGGGTCTGTGGCCTTGGGTCAGTGGAGGATGCCTGAGGTGGGGGGCACAGCTCCTGCCACTGCAGAGACAGCCAGACTCCAGAGAGGGAGGGAGGACAGCCACAGCCTGCGGCCCTGTTTCCCATCTGCTAGACAAAACCCACACTGCTGACAGCCCCCTGTCCCACAGAGCTCTGTCCTGCTCTCCCGGGGGTGGACACTGGGCAGAGGCCGCCCAGAGGCGCTCTGTGGTGGAGAGAGCGTGCCTGCCCCAACCCAAAGGAACGAGGGTGCCCCACAAACCCGAAACTCATCCTGCTCTGGGGATGACGAAAAGGACAACTGGGGCTGAAGGTCCCCTGTGATGACCTGTCCACAGCACCGCCTGCTTGTGAGGACGCAGAGAGAGAGGCGGACCCCAGCCTGCCTCGCCGCAGGCCATCCCAAGGGCAGCATGGGGCTCACGACACGCATGCAGTCCTGCCCATCAACAAGTGTTGGGCAGCAGCGCCCATCCCCAAGATGACGACAGACCTCAAGCTGACAGCGTGGCACCCCCCCCCCTGCCTGGGCTGCCGCATCCCATGGTGTGGACACCGGGTCCTGTCAGTGTGAACTGTCACCAAGCTGCCACAGTCCTGACCAGACTCCTGGCAGATGTCGGAGGGACCAGGTGGCCTCCAGAGGCAAGTAATTTTAGCATCGCCTCTCGCAGGCCCAGAACTTCCGTCAACACCCTGACAGCAGCAGACAGCCCTGGTTCCCTGCATGTCCTCAGTTGTCCCCAGACACCTGGATGTCTGGGTGAAGAGCATAGGGAAGGGCAGAGGCAGGCGGGACATGGGCCACTTCACCAAGGCAGTGTCTTTGCCTCTGCCTGACTTCCACGCCCAGGCCCTCGGAGAGGGGACATTCTTCATGCCGAAAGGTGACACAGGACCCATAAGACAAGACAGTGGGGTCAGGTGGCTCCTAAGCAGGTGACCACCAACCCCCAGAGGGTGCTGCCAGCAGGGAGGCACCCATCACTGGGCGTGGGCGGGGGAGGGCACCACGCCGCATCTCCAGCTCACCTGAAGGTTGTGACCGCAGGCAGCCCCCATGAGAGTTTAGACAGTACTGAGAGACCTCACACCATTGTACAACCCAAGCTCCCCAAGAGGGAATGACTCTGTGTGTGTGTGCACAGTATGGGTGTGCACAGTGTGTGCTGAGTGTCGTGTAGGCATGGGTATGGTGTGCATATGGTGTATGACTGGTAAGTGCATAACGGGGTGTGTTATGTGTAGTGTGTGCATGGTGCACGTGTGTATGTCCGGCTGTGTCGTGGGCATCGATGTGTCTGGTGTGTGGGTATTGTCTCCGTGCCTGACATGTGGATTGGCTTGGCATGTGAGCGCATGGATACGTGGGTGCATAGTGTGTGTGTGGAATGGGTCTGTTGCTTGTGGCGTATGCACGTCACTGTGTGTATGGTTCATAGCATGTGCGGTGTGTCTATGGTGTGCGATACATGTGTGGTGCATGTCATGGGTGGTGTGTGCGGGTGTGTGTCTACGTGGGTGTGTCCCTACAGGGCCGACACCTAGCTCTGGTAACAGTCCAGCACCTTCGGCTGCAGCCCCCAGTGGCAAGGTCGGGGTCCCACTCCACAGGGGAGAAGGCCAGGGTCCCAGGGGACCTCTGCAGACCCTCCCTGGTGTGCAGAGTGGGAAGCTGGGTCTCCGGGTCTCTGCTTCTGCAGCAGCAGTTTTCAGGACCAGCTCCCCAGAAGTTTCTGCAGCGAGGAGCGCCGCTGCCCTCTCCCGAGGTGAGCGAGTTCACCTCAGGTGAGCACCACCTCACCTGCTCCTGGGAAGCGGTGGCTGCGGTGACACAGACAGGCACTGTATTTCTCAGTCATGATTTAGGTCACAGCTTCCTCAGATTGGCTATTGCCATAGCAACGGGAGCTTTTGCCTCTGTGCAGGGACGGGTGATACTATTCCTCAAGGTAAGGCGACGGCAGGCTCCTGCTGAAGGGCCTCGCGGCACCGGCACTCAGCTCCAGCCCCTCCAGAAAGAACTGCAGCGCGGCCTCGCTGTCAAGCCGCTTCCTCTTCTTGAAGATCCAAGGTGAACACCGTGCTTCTCTGCAGGCCTCAGGAACTAAATCCAGCCCGTGTTCTCGGTTGGGCCAAGTCAAGCCCCTGCGCCATGCCCTGCAGCCCCGGGGGCCCACCTCTGCTGCCGGAGCCCTGTGTTTGGCTGGCCAGGGTCGAAAGCCATCGCCCCCAGGTCACATCCTGAGCGCTCTGTGCACTGGAAGAAATCACATTCCCAGAGCCGGCAGCTGTCTGCCTGGAGCCTGCAGACTCACTCCTGGTCCCTCAGGGTCACTGAGCTGGACCTCTGGAGTCACTGAGGTCCAGCTCTGTGACCTTCGGGGTCCACGGACACCTGAGGAGTCAGCTGAGCTGACCCTCGGGTGTCCCTGAGCTGGACCCCTCAGGTGTCCCTGAACTGGACCCTCAGGAGTCACTGAGCTGGTACCGCTCAGGAGTCACCTGAGGCTGGACCCCTCGGGTGTCGAGGGTCCAGCTCAGTGACTCCTGAGGGTCCAGCTCAGTGACTCCTGAGGGTCCAGTTCAGGGACACCTGAGGGTCCAGCTCAGGGACACCCGAGGGTCCAGCTCAGTGACTCCTGAGAGTCCAGCTCAGGGACACCCGAAGGTCCAGCTCAGTGACTCCCAAGGGTCCAGCTCAGTGACACCTGAGGGTCCAGCTCAGTGACTCCTGAGGGTCCAGCTCAGTGACACTTGAGGGTCCAGCTCAGGGATACCTGAAGATCCAGCTCAGTGACTCCTGAGGGTCTAGCTCAGGGACACCTGAGGGTCCAGCCCAGGAACACCCGAGGTCCAGCCAGTTATTCCTGATAACAAGCTGCAGGGCTGACACATACCAGCCTTGCTGGAGAGTCCGGTTAGGCAGACCAGACCTTCCCCTTCTAGGGTCCTGCCAACCTACATACTGCGTTCAGTTTGGAGGACGCTGAACAGGTGAGCACAGAGACTGCCTGGCTGGAGGCCTGGGGTGGGGCCAGCAGAAGACATTCCAAGGAATGAGAGTTGGCATCAAGCATAGTGGCCTGTGACCGGGGAAGAGCCAGCCCACATCCTGGGTCCAGGGGCACACAGGAAGGTACCTGTAAAATTCCCAGGAGAACTCCAGCTTCATGCAAAACGGAACGCGCTGACCTTTGTCACTGCAGGCAGCATGCTCCGCAGAGCAGGGGTGCTCAGAGCAGCTGACACGAGGGGCCTCTTACCTTTGCCTCCCAGTGATGCAGACCCTGAGAACCAGGTGGGTGAGCCACGGTGTAACTGCCCAGGACCACCCTCTGCAGAGCTAAGAGGCCCAGGTTCCCCCGTGTGCGCACCTGAGCCTCGCCTGCTTAGCTAGATGGGGAAGTCATCCCAAGACAAGGTCACCAGGACTCGAGTTGTGATCAGGGCCCCTCCACAGCTGGCTTCTCGTCAGCCGGGCGACTCCCAGGTGAGGCTGAGGCAGCCAGGGACCCTCCTCCAGGCCTCAGGCAGCAAAGCAGGAACCCTGCAGCTGTGAGGAAGTTCGTTCTGCCAATAAGCACGAGGGTTTGGGTGAGGACCCCTGCCCTGGTCACACCCTGGGCTGTCCCCTCATGGGACCTTGTGCAGAGAAATCACTCACCCAAGCTGGGTCTTCTGACCCAGGAACCGTGACCTCCTAGATGTGTGCTGCTTTCTAGGGCTGAGGGTACGGTAAAGGGCTCAACCACACTACCAAGCATTTGAAAACGCACCCTCGGGCCCGGCACCTTGGTGATGTGCCTCCACCAAACCACGCACCGCTGCGGGACCCGTCTGTCACTGGAAAGGGTTGAGTGGAGGTTGGGGACTTCTGTAACACCCAGAGGGCCGAGTCACCTACAGGGGCCCATCTAAGTCAGCTTGTATGGCCCCGCTGAGACGCATCGAGACGATGACGCTTCCTTTCAGAAGTTTGAAATAAATTTCAGGTTTCAGACACCAGAAGCTAATAAGAAACTACGAAGCTGAGCCCCAGGGAAGCTCAGAAGATTGGGAAACACGCGCTCCGCAGTGCCCACGCCCCTCGACGCTGCTGCTCTGCTGCAGTGACGGCCTCTTTGCCTGGCTCCGCACCGCACTCCCTTCTGCTGGTCTTACCTGAGGCTGCAGCACCCCTGCTGTCTGGCTTGTCATCTGGGACCAGCTGGAAAGACGTGGAGGAGAGCGAGACCCACAGACCCTGCCACTCCACCCACACTCCGTGGAGCCCGTGGCAGAAGGAGTTCAGCACAGAAAGGCTTTGCGGGTCTCTGTGGAGCACAGCCCTTCCCAGGTGGCACGCCCCTGCCTGGAACCCCACTGCTGGGGGACAGTGTGGTTGGACACACACTGTCACCGGGGCTCTGGCGAGACGTCCCATTTCACATGTAATGGCAAACGATCTTCAGCTGTCTTTCATTCCCATTCACGATCACGCCGTCAACTGGATCCCTTTAGGTTAATGAAGAGTATTAGACTCCTGGTCTGCCTGTTATTTACCTTTAGCTTTCCATGTCTTGGAAATCTCCCGGGTTCCTTGTGACCTCACGGCGAAGCAGCTCTCTTGAAGGTTTTAAGAACAAACACTCTAGACCAACCCCCCATTCATCTGAGGCCACCACTCAGACCCTCGTCACTGACACCACTGTAAGTCCCAGCGTCCATGGAGGCAGGCTCAGGGCCGGGGGGCCATGCTGCCATGCGCTGGCTCTCACCTGGTCAGAAGGACACTCTCAGGGGGCCAAGGAGAGCCACGAGAATGGACAACGGGTGGGTTCTCACTCCCACAGTCAGGGGAGAGGAAGGGGCAGCTGCGGCAGGGAATTGGCCAGATACCCAGCTGACCAACGCCAGAGAGAAAGGCCTGGAGGAAAAGCAGCCTCAAACGGAAAGGCCATGTGCCCTGAGGTCACCTGTGCACAGCAGCAGCCCTGGCACAGCAGCCTTTAAAGCTTCTCTTCATGTCTCGAGAACACTCACCAAGCTCCCGGCCTGGGCTGGTCTTCAAGGACCTGCAAATGAAGAGCCACTAGTCCCTGCGCCCTCGCTGGCCGAGTCCATGGGCAGGAGCAGCTGTGGGCCTGGTCGGGCACGTCTGGTCTTAGCCAGAGAACATCAAGACCGAGGGAAGGGGCACACCAAGCACCCCAGCCAGCCAGAGGAAGCCGCGGCTCCAGGCTCCACCGAGAGTGTGGAAGGGGACCACAGAGTGCTGAAGGGACAGGCCTGAGGAAGACAGGGTGGCCTCACAGCAAAGCAAGAGGTGAGGCTGGTGACCTGCCATGCAGCCCAAGAGAAGTAAAGTAAAACCCACCAGCAAAAGCCCCTGCCCACCCGAGGCCCAGGACACAGAGAGCAGGCTGGGCGGGCGGTGGATGAGCACTGCCGGCTTCCGCAGCCGACCATGCTGCGTGGGGAGGGAGGGGACGCCCACTGGAAGAGGCGGCCACGCTGTCAGACTGCAGCAGCGGAGGAGCGGGGTGTTCATGTCCAGGACACGGTGGTCCCTAGGGTGCCCGACACGGGCATCAGAAGGCACATGCCTTTCCCGGGTCCAGGATCTGGGGCCAGGCAGAGCACCTGGACCAGCACGTGACTGGGTGGTGCCTGTCCCCATGAGGCCCTGGGCTGGGCAGAATCACCCACCTGTAATCCAGTGGAGCCCCAGCCATTTCCAGAAAGACCCAGGAGCCCTCCTCCACCCTCTGCTCAGGACTCGGGCACAGAGAGAAGTTCTTTGAAGATGCTGCACTGAGCTAGGGCAGGCACCTGTCGGGGCACACGGGGACACATTCTGCCCTGGGAGGGAGGTGCAGCTGGCCCCAAGAAGCAGGGACCAGGCTCCCCCGTTGCTTCCCTCCCTTCACCTGGGTCTATTTAAATGCTGCAAGCTTTTTGCTCATGTAACTTCTTTACTGAGCTATAATCCATACCCCATAAAATGTGCCCTTGTAGGGTATGCCACTCCGCAGGCCCCAGGGAAATCACAGTTCTGCACTCTTACCACTATCAAATTACAGAACGCGGTCATCATCCCTCCAAAACCCCATACCCATTAGCAGTCACTCCCAATTTCCCCTCAAACCCCAGTGCCTGGCACGAATCTACCTTCTGTCTCTACAGATTTCTCTATTCTGGGAAGGGATTTGCCTATTCTAGAAATTTCATGTAAATGAGTACAAGATGTGGCTCCAGAGCCTGGCTTCTCACCCTCAGCAGGGTGTCCTCACGGTGCCCCAGCGGCCCGTCACACTGTGTCTTGTCTTTCTGGTGGAAGGCTATGCCGTGGTAGGGACCGACACTTTGTCATCAGATGGTGGAGCATTTGGGTGGCTTCCACTTTTCACGGTATGAAGGACGCTGTCGTGAGGGCCCACAGGTGAGTCTCTGTGTGCCCCCCTCCTTCTGGCCCTCCCGGGCATAGGCCCAGGTGGGCTGCCACACGTCCCATCATCACTGTGGTGACTAAGGCTGTGGCACATGCTGAGAAGAAGCACGCGACACTGGAGAACAGAGTGGAGGTGCAGGGGCTCCAGCCGTGTCCTCCTCGGCAGGACAGCCACCCTGCACGGCTATGTGGTCTGCGGTTCTGTATTTGCACACACACATTTATTTTAAAATAGGATCACTCTACACACACTGTTCTGCCACTTGCCTTTCTAAATGCCTGCCTCCTGGCAGATCCTAACGAGGACATGCACAGACACTCATTAAAAAAAAAAAAAAACAGCTACTGTGCTCATTGCTGTGGCCAAAGTACCTGACAAGAACAACGTGGAGGAGGAAAAGTCTGTTGGGGCTCACAGCGCCGGGGGTTCAGTCCCCGGTCAGCCGGTTGTAAGCTCTGGTCCTGAGGCAGGTAGATGGTCACAGTGGAGGAATGAGGGAGCCGTCCGGGCGAGGCAGCGGAGAAGCTGAGAAGGAGCCAGGAAGGGGCTGGGTCAGACCCAGCCCAGAGTCAGCCACGCCCACCTGCCTGGGTGACCACCCAGTGACCCTTCAAACTACCAACCCACCAGACAGACCAATCCACCGACGAGGTGACAGCCCTCCTCACTGCTAAAAGCCCCGCCTCTGCTCTCGCTGCCTTGGGATCATGTTTTCAAAACAGGAGCTTATTAGGGACCCGTCTAGATGTAGACCACAGCACACCCCCACTGGCCACCGAGCTCACGTCCATCTCACGATGCAGAGCAGCTTCAGCACATCTCCAAGGGCCCCATGCTCAAAAGTCCAAGTCGGAACGTCCACAGACGCTCAAGGCTAACCACAGCTGTGAGCCCTGTAAAAACAACAACAAGGAACTACAGTGGTGCGGGTGACATTGCCACTCCTCGGATGGCAGTAGGAACACAGAAGAGATGGGTCCAAACAAGACCAAAATGCAGCGGGGCAAACAGTAGGTCCCGTGGCTCCATGTTTAGCATCTGGGGTGCATGGAAGGAAGACGTGGCTCTAGGGGTGCGGCTTGGGCAGTCACACCCCTACCGTCTTGCCAGCCACGCCCCAGGCTCTCTCTTGCCAGGCTCTGAGCTGACTAAAGCTTTTCTCTGCAGAGAGTCCACATGATGGCCTCCCTGAAGCCTGGAGTCTCCTTCCACCTTCATCCTCACCTTCCCATCTTCACGGTCACCCTCTGTGGGGCAGCAGGCAGGGGTTCTGCTGGGCCTTCTGGCTCCCAGGCCTCCCGAGACCTGTTACCCCTAGTCCCAGCATCCTGCTGTCCTGCAGAGCCACCACCACCTGGATGATGCTGGAACCGTAGCCCAGCCTTCTGGAACCAGGCTGCAGCCGCCCCTGAGAACGAGGGGACTGACCAAGGCCAGGCAAATCCTAGGGAGCCACTTGCTGGGCAGCCCTGTGCCAGCAGGGCTCCTCAGAGGGGTTTTACTTTTAAACCCTAGACCCGTGACGGGTGGGTCTTGCCAACCCCTGAGTGCCCTCCAGTCATCTTTCTGTTCTCTCTGTGCAAAGACTCGACACCTCTGTGCTGAAGGGGGTCTCTTCCTTGGCCCGTGGTCACTCCTCTGTCCAAACAGCAAGTCTGAAAATCTCTCCTCTCTGCTTCTTGCTTCTGATTCTCATAGTAGACCTGGCTAAAAGTCTCCAGCAATACACCCCCTGAATACTGTGCTGCCTTGAAATGTCCTCTGCCAGATTGATCAGTCTGTCACCTTTAAATTCAGGCTTGCCACAAAGACTCGGGGGAAATGCAGACAAGTTATTTACCAGAATATAACACAAATGGCCTCTAGTCCAGTTCCTGACAGTCCCCATTCCCCTCTGGAACCTCGTGAGCACAGCTCTGCCACCCACTTCCTACTGGCATCCTGGTCCTCTGAGCTCACACCAGACTCACCCATTCAGCTCCGCTGACAACATTCCAAGGCTTCTTATCCTGCATCTCCCAGCCTTCCCAAACTCCCTCTGCTTCTAAACCACATGGCCAGGTATGGTCACGGCAATGGACCCACTCCTTGTACCCATTTCTGTGTTAGTCAGCTCTCTGCTGCTGCAACCAAAATACCACAAGAACAACTTAGAGGTTGAAAAATCTGTTTTGGGTTCATGGTTTCCAAATTCCAGTCCATGGTCAGCTGATTGTGGCTCTAAGCTTGAGTAGCTCAGCTTATAGGAAGGAGAGAGAGGGGGAGAGGGAGAGAGAGAGGGATGAGAAGGAGGAGGAAGAGAAGGAGAAGGAGGAGGAGAAGGAGGAAGAGGAAGAGGAGGAGGAGGAGGAGGAGGAGGGGCTGGGAACAGAGTCCAAAGCCCACTCCCAGTGACTTGTCACCTCTACCAGCCATGGCCCACCTGCCAACAATTACCACCCAGAAGCCCATTGAGCTATCAATGGATGATTAACTCAGCAAATGGATTAATCTGCTGATGAGGTCAGAGTTCAGCTCTTTGCCTCGGAACCTTGTTGCATTGGGGATCATGCTTTCGATGCCTAAGCTGTGCAGGGGTGGGGCGTCGCTATATGCTAACCATAACAGCTACAAAGTGTTTGGGGCTTGCGTGCAATCTCATCTTTAACCAGAGCCTTATTAATATGCACATAAATGGTTTTATGGTTTCAATATTGCAAATGGTATGCAGAAGATATCTTTGTAGGTGAGTATGTATTTTCACATATTTCTGTGTGGATTTCTGCATCAAGGTGTCCTTTAAATAGACCTGCCAGATCAAAGTGGTGAATATTTAACCTAGTGGTATAAAAGCACGTCAATAAGCACTGGAACACAAAATTTGAAGTGGGGGAAAAAACTAAAAGCGATAGCTCCCTCCCACCACTGCTTTCCTACACACCTCCCCATGTCCACCTCAGGGCCACAGATGGTTCTGCCCCCAGCTGCCTTCCACGTGCACCAGGAAGGGACTCTCCCGCCTCCCCTGATCCCCTCTCCCCGGGGGCTGTCCCCTGGTCTGTGGCCGCAATGCCCAGATACACCACTCTGGATGTTTGCGAAGTCCCAGAACTCGTGTCAACCCAAGGGGTGGTGTCAGAAGTGGAGCTGTTGGGGTGCTTATGAACGGGATCCGTGCCCTTCTCTGAGACCACAAGCCCAGCAATCAAACCCACTGGATCGCTGACTTCCAGCCTCCAGAACTGCGAGAATTAAGTCTCCAGCTCTGCTGTTCTGTGACAGCCTGCACGGACAGGGACACTGGTGTGAAATGACCACACAGCACAGAGCTGCTGCCACCAGCTAAGGCCTCTCGGGGCTCTCCCTGCCCAGGTGTGGCCCTGGCCTCCTCCCACGCCTCCTGCAGGCCAGCCTGCCACCTCAGGTCACTGCAGAGTCTCTCCCCACCTCCCTCCTCCCCGACTCCCTCCTTCCCACCTCCCTCCTTCCCAACTCCCTCATCCCCACCTCCCTCCTCCCTGACTCCATCCTCCCTGACTCCCTCATCCCCGCCTCCCTCCTCCTGCCTCCCCCCTCCAGCCTCCTCCTCCCCACCTCCCTCCTCCTGCCTCCCCACCTCCCTCCTTCCCACCTCCCTCCTCCCCACCTCCCTCCTCCTGCCTCCCCACCTCCCTCCTCCCCACCTCCCTCCTCCCCACCTCCCACCTCCCTCCTCCCCACCTCCCTCCTCCTGCCTCCCTCCTCCCTCCTCCACACCTTCCTTCTCCCTGACTCCCTCCTCCCCACCTCCCTCCTCCAGCCTCCCTCCTCCCCACCTTCCTCCTCCCCACCTCCCACCTCCCTCCTCCCCACCTCCCTCCTCCCCACCTCCCTCCTTCCTCCTCCCCACCTCCCTCCTCCCTCCTCCCCACCTCCCTCCTCCTGCCTCCCTCCTCCCTCCTCCACACCTCCCTTCTCCCTGACTCCCTCCTCCAGCCTCCCTCCTCCTGCCTCCCTCCTCCCTCCTCCACACCTCCCTTCTCCCTGACTCCCTCATCCTGCCTCCCTCCTCCTGCCTTCCTCCTCCCCACCTCCCTCCTCCCTCCTCCCTGACTCCATCCTCCTCCCCTCCCTCCTCCCACCTCCCTCCTCCCCACCTCCCTCCTCCCTCCTTCCACCTCCCTCCTCCCTGACTCCCTCCTCCAGCCTCCCTCCTCCCCACCTCCCTCCTCCTGCCTCCCTCCTCCCTGACTCCCTCCTCCAGCCCCATGCTCACAGCAGGTGAGAAAGACGGTTTTTCTGTCTGCAACATTCACTAGCCCAGAAAACTTGTGGTAATGTCTTCTTTCCTTGGGCTGCTTCACACAGGGCCAAGCACAGCTATGAATATTTATTGTCGACTCTGATTTGTAGAAAGCATATTTGTCTTCATTATAGGAACCTCAAAGATCAAGGATGCCTTTCTGATCATCCTTGAGCCCCTTAAAAATCACTTGTGGGAAGATCATCAGCCACTGTCTGTCAGATGCTCCTGGACTGCCCTCCCGGCTCTCCTGGGCGCCCCTGTCGGGACGGCCACGTTCCCAGCCCTGACACACGCCAACCAAGTCCTTGTGGGGAGGAGGCAGCAGCTCTTCAACAGTCCAAGTTAGTGAACGAGGGCCGCCTGAGCAGCGAACCCCGCTCTGGCCAGGCGGCAGGGGTCAGGTGGAGGCTCACGTAGAGGGCGAGTTTGGGCGTGTGGCTCTGGGCACTCACTTGGTCTGAGAACTGGGAGTTCGTGTCCCCGTCTTTCTCTGAAGATAGCCAACTGCGCTCCTCTGAGTAAACACTTAGAGATGTCTGCCTGTCAGGTTGACAGATGTCAAAAACCTCGCGGCGCGGCGCAGCATCCTGGGAAGTGGCGTGGAGTGTGCCGTGTGGCTCCAGGGGACTGCAGTTCTCCTGCCTCTGGGAGGGACGTCGAGAGTCGCCGTGAAACTGCAGTGAGCAGCCGGTGGCCGTGGGTCCTCAGCACCTGGCCTACAGACCTGCCTGAGCCCTGTCACCGGGCAGCGGAGACGCGCGTCCCTCAGAGCAGGGCGACCCCACCGGGGACACTCACATGCCGGGGTGGATGAGGCCACCCATGTGGCCCTCCCGGGGGAGAGCGAAGGGCAGGCAGAGAAGCTCCTGCTGCGCAGCTCCGTGTCCTCTGTGACTGGCACACAGCGAGCCTGGGTGACCGCAGGGCCAGTGCCGTGATCCAGCGCCAAGACAGTGTGTGACCATCGCACCAGGCTAGAGACATTTGCTTATCTGGCTTGGGACCCTCTGAGCCTGCCACATGCCACAGTGCGCCACGTGCTGCGGTCACAGAGCTCGCCGTCCCGTCACACTCTACTGAGGTGCCTCTTCTCCCCTGGGAGACGTTGACCCCTGTGTTAGGAGAATCGTGTGGCACACGCACACTCCCAGGGCCACGGCCTGGCTCTCCTCAGCTTTTCCTCTGGGTGACCACAAGCCTGACAGAAACCATCTCAGAGAAGGAGGAGCCGACGCAGGCTCGTGGTTCAGAGTTCGCAGTCCACGGCCGGCCGGCTCCGCTGCCCAGGGCCCGAGGGGGCAGGACATCGTGGCGGAAGGATGGGAAGGGGAGAGCAGCTCAGGACACGGCACCCAGGAAGCAGGGAGCTCCTCGTCAGGGACAGACACAGACCCCAAGGCCCACCCCCAGGACCCAGCCCTCCATCCACAGCCCCCTGCCCACGGTCACCCCCAGTCAGTCCACTCAGTGGGTCACTTCACAGTTGAGCCGAGTCCCTCGTGACCTGGGCATTTCCTCCACCTCTCGGGCACTGTCTCCCTCGCGGGCTGCGGGGGACCCCTCAATTCCAGCCCTAACCCCGGGCGGGAAGTTAGGGTTCTCTTCCCTTTAGATGCTCCCTGCTTCCGATTCTACCTATAAAAATGTATTGATTTTACATGAAAAAGAAACAATAAAAAGCACACGACTTTTAAAACTTCCTGCTAACAAAGAACACGTTTAAAAAGGAAGAAAAGTCATCAAACATGGAACCCCCAAAGTGTTCTGTCATGTTCATACTTTATACAGTTTCAAGAAGTTTTCAAAATCTTCTTTTTCTATTATTCTAGTTTAGATGGACACAATGACTTTATTCTGTTTATTTTTCAGTGTGGTGCTGAGGATCGAACCCAGGGCCTCACAGGTGCGAGGCAGGCGCTCGGCCCCTGAGCCCCAGCCCGGCCCCTGAATCTTGTTTGCGTGATTGTAGCTGTGAGCCAGGTCAGTGGTCTCCAGGCCTGTCGGTGTCGGGGACACCAGGCCCCTGCTCCCCGGGAACGCAGGGCGTGCCAACGCGGGAGTTGGTTTGACTGTGAGGAGTGGGAACAGGAGCCCAGTGGTGGGGCCTTGGCCTCTGTGGCCTCACTGATGGGAAATCAGCTCCGAGTCCAGCAGGTCACCCGGGAAAGAAGTCAAGCCCAAGCCCGCAGGTCAGCTGTCCTGCCTGCAGGGACGATCCACGAGAGCAAAAGCTGCTTTACAGTTGAGGCTGGGTTGCTGGTCGCCCCATAGCTTATCCCCCATCAGCAAGTCCATGAACTGTAAGGAGGAATATCGCGTAAAAGTTCCAGAAAGATGATCCCACGGAGCTGAGCCAGCTGGAGTACAGCCCTTGGGTGATCTGCTTGAGATTCTTTTACTGGCTGGCAACACAAATATGATGGCTGGAGATCAGGCAGCCACCTCTTACCCTGAGGGACCCGCGAGCAGAAGCTGTCTTTAGGAACACTGAGCACAGACGGTCGGTGGCAGATTCGAGCTGCCTGTAACATGAACTCCATATGTGTTTGTCCTTAAGAAATGAATTAATTTGGTGGCTGCAGTTTCAGGCCCGGCTCCTGAGACTATCCTAAAGGCTCCTCTGCTGCCACCCTCTTCCTTTCTACTGCTGAACAGAGAGCTTGGCCCAGAGTGCGGCAGAGGCCCCCGTCTCCCTAGAGTAGACTCCCAGGCACATCCTCCCATCCCACAGACATCCTGTGCTGAGCTGGAAGCCAGAAATGAACCTGTACCACGTAGAGTCCCCTAGCCACGGAGAGCAGTCCTGACACTCATCCTGGGTCAGTGTCCAGGACCTCATCAACCAAGCACCATCATGACAAGCACCACCATGACCAGGCACCACCCTGACAAGCACCACCATGACCAGGCACCACCCTGACAAGCACCACCACCAAGCACCACCATCAACCAAAAACCACCATGACAAGAACCACTCTGACCAAGCACCACCATGACCAAGTACCACCACAACCAGGTACCACCATGACCAAGCACCACCATGACCAAGCACCACTACCAACCAAGCACCACAATGACAAGCACCATCATGACCAAGAACCACCATGACAAGCACCACCATGACCAAGCACCACCATGACCAAGAACCACCATGACCAAGCACCACCATGACCAGGCACCACCATGACCAAGCACCACCATGACCAAGTACCACCATGACAAGCACCACCACCAACCAAGCACCACCATCAACCAAAAACCACCATGACAAGAACCACTCTGACCAAGCACCACCACGACCAGGCACCACCATGTCCAAGCACCACCATGACAAGCACCAAGACCACGTGGCTGAAACGGCAGGTGCTGGGTCTGGGTGGCAGCGTTCGCAGAGCAGCGTTGGCATTTGGCTTTCCTCTGCTGGTGTCTCTCCCTGCACAGTCACGCAGTGTTCGCCCTGGACATCGGGGTCCCTCCTTGGATGAGGACACAGCACGTTGGACAGAGGACCCCCGACTCCAGCATGGCCTCTTGGTGACTCACTACATCTGCGGCGACCCTGTTTCCAGACAAGGCCCCCTGCTGAGGCTGGCAGGTCAGCTGGAACGAGTGTGCTCAGGGACACAGTGGCCCACAACAGTCTGACGACCACACCCTGATTCTGTCCAGAGGGACGTGCCGTGAGGTCGTGCAGAGCTGGCCCCCGACCCCTGTGTGCTCAGCCTTCGCTCCCCGGCCTGCATACCTCCCCAACAGAGGGCCAGTGTGGACATTCAAAGCCAACCTTAAAGGGAGCTGTGCTAATTACAGATAGAATCAGAACCTAAGGTCTCCTGTCCACCTCTCCAGCCCTGTCAGCCGTCCTTCCCCCTCCCAGGTCTGCAGTGGGCAGCTGGGTGGCCTGGACCAGTGCTGTGACCTCTCTGTGACTCCCTTTGTCGTCTCCACCTTCCTTCCCTGGTTTTCTCAGCCTGGAAGGGCCCTCTCCTCGGGACACAGGCTTCGTGGACCAGGCTGAGGACCTGGAGACCCGGTCTCCTTGAGCAGCTCAGGACCTGGCTCTGGATGTCGGTGGGAGCAGGGAGGAGCAGGCAGACGTGGCCAGCTGGCCGTCCCTCCCGGGTATGTGAGATCCTGGGCACAGGACCCTGCGCGCAGTGGCCCCTCCGGCCCCGGAACCTTCCCTCTCAGGGCGCATACTTCAGCTCTCTGCAGGTTTGGTTTTTTCGTGGTTCTGGGGACGAAACCCAGGGACCCTCGGCCACTGAGCCACACCCCAAGCCCGTTTTCTTTCTTATCCTGAGACAGGTCTCACTGAGTGCTGAGCTGGCTTCAAACGTGCCATCCTCCCGCCCCAGGCTCCCTATCTGCAGTTCTGCCAGGGCCTTCTGGTCCAGGAGCGGGAAGGGACTCGGATGGTCCCCCACTGGATCAGTCATCACATCGGGGACTCCGCAGGCTCCTCTGCGCCTCTGGATGCCGGATTCCGATTCCAAGGCACTTGTTGGAGTCTCCCTCTGCCTCTCTTTGCTGTGCCCTGTCATTTTCAGACCGTCCCAATGCCTGGGTGAGTTCTAGTGACTCCCCACTGAGGCCCGAGGGTGCGATTCTCTTTTATTGAAAAAGTTATTTGAAGGTAGAAGTTGGCACCTGTTCAACATTGACACAAGCACGAACATTAAGGTATTTCCAGATTCAGGTTTTGGAAGTTACCGATAATTTGATCTTCCTGAAGGAACTCATTCCAGCAAACACCAAAACAGAGCCGCGGGGCGTGGGAGGGACCGAGAGCTCAGACCCCGAGACAGGCTGAGCTGCCCTCCGAGGGCAGAGCTGAAATCCAGAAGACACAGCCGCGGACGCGCTCTCCCCACAGGGCAAACGCACGAGGTAAAGACAGACCCGCACGAATTCTGTAATAACTAGACAGCGGGAAGCCAGAGGGACCCCGTCCTGCGAGAGAGGAGGAGATCCTCAGAAACCCCCCAAGCCAATCTTCCCAACAGCCAGGAAGCCGGGCGCCGGGGGTGAGGCCTTGGGATTTGGGAGGACGTGTTTCATCTCACTGAAGCCATTGGAGCTTCTGCGTCATCAAGTCTGGGGAAAACTCAGATGTGCCCAGACGCAAAGGTCCTCATGGACTCACCCTCCCTCCCGAGCACAGAGAAGAGGACCAAGGGGCGCAGGGGACAGGCACACGCCTCCCGAGGCCCCGAGGAGCCATGAGCCCTCTGGAGCAGAGTCGGGGCTCCTGGGGACCAGCGGGCTGGACGGCGGGGTCACCCATGGACAGTGACGCAGATGATGGGGAGTTAGAGGATGAATCCACGATGACACCAAAGTGTCGTGGGAGGGCCTGAGGGCTGTCTTCCTTCCTCACGGTGATCTTCCCCTTCTCCTAATGCACACACCCGAGTGCTTTAACTAACGTAAAAGTCACATCAGAAAGAAACAGATTGGACGAGGGCACTTTACTTCTTTCTGCATCACCCATTAGGATAGACAGTTACTCACGACTCAGCAGAAGGCACCGTGGAAGAGGCTGAGACAGGGACCTGCCCCAGGTCTCTGGGGCGTTCCCGAAGGCAGGTCTCAGCAGCGAGCCAGGGCCGCTGCACGTCAGAGCTGTGTGACAGGAGCTGGCCGTGTAGTGGCAAGACCAGGAGGGGGAGGGCACACCGTCCTGGGGGAGGACCAAAACCAGCACAGTCTCTCCTACCCCTCAAGCAGCTTCGTCCTGTTTCAGAGACACTTTGGGTTAAATGCGGCTTGCGGCCAGTCCAGGAACTCTTGGTCATTCTTAATGCCGTTTTTATGGGAAAACACATTTAAATTAAGTAATTGAATTACAAATAAAGTGTGAGGATGAAGAGCAGTTTTAATAAGGGAGCTATTTACACAAACATTTTACACCATAAAAGCATCTGTGCACTTTTTGGCCCACAGCTTACAAATGATACTGATATTTAAATAATTCATGCAGTGGTCCTTATGCATCTGGCTCAGAGGCACAGCCTGGGTGACCTTGGCTGGGTGACCTTGGCTCTGAAAGGCTCGGCCACCTCCAACATGCCTAAAGGTGGGAGTCATGTCAAAGTCACTTCCACAGGAATCTGCCATTTTCCAAATTCTCCAGTGAGCCCAGCAGGGTGGCCGGGAGCTCCTGAGACCATCTGGTGTCCCCTGCTACAGGCCCACCTTCCCGCCATCCCTGAGTCTCACTGTCTCCTCCGCATGCCCACGCCCAAGTGTTGCTCCATTTTAATGACGCAAGCGGCGTGGACACTTGAGGGTGCATAGAATAACTACAGGACAATGGGTTCCAATATTGATCAATTTGGTAATGGAAATGAGACATCAGTGTGTTCATTAAAATGCTCTGTCCTCAATTACTCTTCCTGGTCCTTTTCCATCTTCCTCCACAGCCAACTAAATAGCCACAAATTGCAAAGTGGAACAGCACACGGTTCTTATCATTGTGGTTAATTAAATATCACTCTCTGCGACAGGTCGTGGTAATTATCCCTTCCCCTCACTCTTCTCTCCTGTTAATTTAGTTCCTAAATTTATTTCTGAACTGTGGACTTTAATAAATAGTTGTTCTAATGAGGTCTTTTACAAATGCAAGTGTTGTTGATAAGCATGCTCTTCAGATTCATTTGAATGTGACATTTATTCCAGGTAATTTAAAGGTAATTTTAAAAAGGTCCTACATTTCTTGAGAAATAATTGGGAAAGTAATGAAACTATTCAGTCATGAGCTGAGCCTTAGCAACATTTATTCTTTATATTGGATTCTCTTCTATGGCAGTCTTGCCTGATCGTTTTCATTTCTTCCCTTAGTCTGATCCACCAGCTATGACCCAAATGCTTGGTAAGTTGTAAATTTACGTGGTCCTGGGAGTACAGCCCAGGACAGGAGAGACCTTGCTGGCACCAAGCCCAGGACAGATGAGGGCGTCGGCAGCTTTCACCGGTTGTTGTTTCTTCCCCTGCCGTTCCCAGTGGAGCCCAGGACCCCGCCCACTCCGTCGGCCTCTGCCCCTGAGCGGCTCCCCAGCAGCTTCCTCTTCCCACGCAGCCATCCCCGACCCTCAGGCTCTCTCTGCCCACCCCACCATGGTGCCACACTGGGGTCCAGCCCCTCAGGCTCTCTCTGCCCACCCCACCATGGTGCCACACTGGGGTCCAGCCCCTCAGGCTCTCTCTGCCCACCCCACCATGGTGCCACACTGGGGTCCAGCCACGCACCCCTGGAGAAGACCTCAGGTTGTGCCTGTGGAAATGCCATCCATGGGAGACCAAAGGCCCCTCCCCGTGTCTCCACAGGGGTTTGCAGACAGAGTTCTCACCTCGTGGAAAAAAGAAAGGAAGGAAGGAAGAGAGAGAGAGAGAGAGAGAGAGAAAGAGGGAAGGAAGGAAGGAAGGAAGGAAGGAAGGAAGGAAGGAAGGAAGGAAGGAAGGAGGGGGGAGGGAGGGAGGGAGGAAGAAAGAGAGAGAGAGGAGGAAGGAAGGAAGGAAGGAAGGAAGGAGGAAGGAAGGAGGGAGGGAGGGAGGAAGAAAGAGAGAGAGAAGGAAGGAACGAAGGAAGGAAGGAAGGAAGGAGGGAGGGAGGGAGGGAGGGAGGGAGGGAGGGGGAGGGAGGGAGGGAGGAAGGAAGGAAGGAAGGAAGGAAGGAGGAAGGAAGGAGGGAGGGAGGGAGGAAGAAAGAGAGAGAGAAGGAAGGAACGAAGGAAGGAAGGAAGGAGGGAGGGAGGGAGGGAGGGGGAGGGAGGGAGGGAGGGAGTGGGAGGGAGGGAGGGAGGAAGGAAGGAAGGAAGGAAGGAGGAAGGAAGGAGGGAGGGAGGGAGGAAAAAAGAGAGAGAAGGAAAGAAGGAAGGGAGGGAGGGAGGGAGGGAGGAAGAAAGAGAGAGAAGGAAGGAAGGAAGGAAGGAAGGAGGGAGGGAGGGAGGAAAGGAGGGAGGGAGGAAGAAAGAGAGAGAAGGAAGGAAGGAAGGAAGGAAGGAAGGAAGGAAGGAAGGAAGGAAGGAAGGAGGGAGGGAGGGAAGGAGGGAGGGAGGAAGAAAGAGAGAGAAGGAAGGAAGGAAGGAAGGAAGGAAGGAAGGAAGGAAGGAAGGAGGGAGGGAGGGAGGGAGGAAGAAAGAGAGAAGGAAGGAAGGAAGGAAGGAGGGAGGGAGGGAGGGAGGAGGGGGGAGGAAGAAAGAGAGAAGGAAGGAAGGAGGGAGGGAGGGAGGGAGGGAAGGAGGAAGAAAGAGAGAGAGAGAAAGAGAGGGAAGAAAGGAAGAAAGCAACTTCAGCTCAGGAGGCAGCAGGGAGTTGTCTGAAGGTGAATTGCGTATTCAGGAAGTAAGAAGGTTCCCGGCCCCCCCTCTGGGGTGCAGTCCCTCCACCCACCCGCAGAGCAGAAATGACACAGGTCTTTGTCATTGTCCAGGCAGTGGGCCATCTCCACCGTGTCCTCAGGGAACCGGCCGAGGGTCCCTGGCTCTCCCTGTCCCCATTCCTCGTTCCTGGGTGAGACAGCACCCTCCTTCCAGGGCCCTGTGTGGCTGCACTCCTCCAGGGACACTTTCCTCAGGTCCCTTCCTGCCCCAGGGAGCTGCCTGTGCCGTGGCTCCGGAGTGGCTGGAAGAGCTCCGTGAGGAGCCGGTGCCCGGGGAGGACACGGCCTGGGGCAGTGCCGCCTCCTCTGATCCCCGCCCAGCGCCTCACCCCCCAGTGCTGGCTTGGCTTAAGGCTGAGTATTTGACAAACACGGTGCAGTTTAGTGAGTTCCCCGCAGTGAGACGTGAGCCAGAAATCACCTGCTCCCCTTCCTGGGCCTGTCCCTTGAATTTCCCAAAATCCAAAGATACAGACGAGACCCGACAGCACTCCTGACCCAGTCTCCTCTGCCGTGTCACCCTTAGCAGCTGATCACCCCTGCTCTCTATATTCCTGACCTGGGGTGACAGAGAAATGGTGTGGACACCCGGTTTTCTAGACAGATTCGTTCATTTTGTGTGTGTTTGTGGATATGTGTGTGTGTGTGCGTGTGTTTGTGGATATGTGTGTGTGTGTGTGTGTTTGTGGATGTGTGTGTGTGTGTGTGTGTGTGTGTGTGTGAGATATGTGTGTCTGTGTTCTCATTTTTTTTAAGAAAGGGCCAGCATGGTACCTCAAAAATATTTTGGATGAAAAAAAATCAATAAAAATCCAAAGCTATAGAAAAATTCAGAAGTTGGACCAGCATTAAGAGTTGCTTAGGGCCTCACCAAGTTGCTGAGGCCGGCTTTGAACTTTGATCCTCCTGCCTCTGTCACTGGAATTGCAGGCTGCTCCACTGCACCCAGCCTCCATGTGCACTCTGAAGTTGGCCTTTGAGCTATCTGGGTAGCAAGTGGAGAGCCAACGCTCAGAGCTGACCCCACTGCCCTGTCCAGGGGGCTGCTCGTCTTGTTCTTGGGAATTCTGTTGACACAGTACAGCCTGGATCACAATCTGCCCCTTTTGACTGACATTGTTATTGTTTGATACTATCATTACCTTTGCGATGTTTTGAGTTAAAATGAGTCCTAGCAGAAAGTGTCTTCAATTTTGCTTTGGCTTTGAGAACTCACAAGGAAACACAGGACATTTGTCATGAAAGAGTCCCATCTGCAAAGAAGGGTCATCCAGCTCATTGTCCTGCTTTGCATCCTGTCGCTGTGCCCAGCAAATTCCCAGACAGACTCCGAGTCACCATATTTGTTCATAACGGCATCGTTTTACAGAATGGCATCTTGGTGTTACTTCTCAAGACCCTAAAGGGGTCTCATTAAGGAAGTTGGTGCCTATGCCAATACGTGGCAGTGCTGACCCTTTGTTTTCTTGTAGCAGTTGGAAAGTTTCTGGTCTCATTCCTAGGTTTGTGACCCACTTTGGGTTGACCTTTTCACTGTGAGGGATAGGGAACTAGTTTCCTTCTTCTCCATCTAGATTTCCACTTTTCCCAACACCATTTGTTTAAAAGGCTGTCTTTTCTCCAACGCGTGTTTGTACCTTTGTCAAGGATCAGATGACTAGATCTACGTGGGTCTGTCTCTGGGCCTTCTGTTCTTTCCCCTCGGTCTCCACGTCTGCTTGGGTGCCAGTCCCAGGCTGGTTTTGTTTCTAAATCTCTGCAGCATAATTTAGGCCAGGTATTGGGACGCCCCCAGCATGGCTTTTCTTGCCTGTATTGCTCTGGCTCTTCTAAATCTTTTATCACTCCGTATAAACTTCAGATCCCATTGAATCTGTAGATTGCTTTTGGTGATGTGGCCATGCTGACAGAATGGGTTCTGCCTATCCACCAACATGGAGGTCTTCACATCTTCTGAGGTCTTCTTTGATTTCTCTCTTCAGTGTCCTATGATCTGCACCGTAGAGGTCTTTCACCTCCTTGGTTAGATTTATTCCCAAGTATGTTTTAGGCTATTGTAAGTGGAATTGTTTTCCTGATTTCCTTCTCAGCAGATTCATTATTGGAGTATGGAAAAGTTATTGATTTATGAATATTGATCTTGCATCCTGCTGCTTTGCTGAATTTATCATTTCTACAAGTTCTCTGTGGGGGGTGCTTTGGATCTTCTAGATGTAGATCATGTCACAAGCAAACAGAAATAATTTGACTTTTTCCCAAACCCAAGAATGGATAAGTGGAATGGCCTTAAGTTAAAAATCCACTGCTCTGCAAAGGGAACAGCAAACAGGGTGAGGAGAGAGCTGACAGACGGAGAAGATCTTTGCCAGCTGCTCTTCCAACAGGGGACTAAGATCCAGAACAGAGAAAGCACTCAAAAAACTTAACCCCACAAAATTAGCCCAATCAATCAATGAGTAAATGAACTAAAGAGACATCTCTCAAAAGAGGAATCACAAATGGTGAACGAATATATGGAAAAAAATGTTCAACGTCCTTAGCAATCAGGGAAATGCAAATTGAAACTGCATTGAGATTTCATCTCACCCTGGTTAGAATGGCAATCATCAAGAATACAAATAACAATAATTGCTGGCAAGGATGTGGGGGGAAAGTACATTAATACATTATTGATGGGACTGCAAATTAGTGCAACCACTCTGGAAAGCAGTAAGGCAACTCCTCAGATGACTAGGAATGGAACCACCATGTGACCAGCTCTCCCTGCTCGGTATTTATCCTACAGACCTAAAATCAGCCTGCTCTGGTGATACAGGACATCAATGTTTATAGCAGCACAATTCACAATAGCCAACTATGGAACCCGCCCAGGTACCCATCAACAGATGGACAGATAAGGAAAGTGTGGTGTATAAACACAAAGGAGCTTTACTCAGCCATAAAGAAGGAAGAAATCAAGGCATCTGCTGTTCAGTGAAACAAATGGGGAACATCAGGCGAAGAGCAATAAACCAGACTCAGAAGTCAAACATCAGATGTTTCCTCTCATATGCAGAAGTTACAGAGAAATGGGGAATTTTTTTAAAAAGGAGAGTGGATCTCATGGAAATACAATCAAAACCAGTGGAGTAGACGAGGGGGGCTGAGAAGGAGGGACAAAGGATGGGAAAGGGAGGGACTGGGGAATGAACTGACTGGAGTGTGCTATGTGCCTATAGGAAGGTATCACAGTGGATTTGAATCCACTTGTATGTGTAACTATAATGCACCAATGACAAGACAATAAGTAAATGGGTGGAAGTCCAGCAGAGTAGAGGAAGAGGATCAAGGGAAGGGGTGGGGAGGAAAGAGGAAGTAGTGTGGGTTGAAACGGAGCAAACTGGGTTACGTTCATCTATGAATATGTCAAAATGAACATGATGTATAGCTATAATTCACTAATAAAAACATTTTAAAATAAAGAATTTTTAAAAGGCCAGTGTCATGGAATAAGCCAGCTAGGTGCACAAACTTCTGCTAAGAAAAGTCCTGCATGAAGGTGAAGCCGCTCGACTCACACGTGACGCTGGCTTTGTGTAACAGCAGCACTGCCACATCTGCATTCCCGGACTCTTCCTCTATAAATGAGGACGATATTAGGCTGACTGCATGGATTTTTGCATGAATCAATGAGCTCACAGATGGAGCCTGCTTTAAGCCACCTGCATGTGGAATACTATTCACTGTCATTGTCACTGTTGTCTGTTGACTAAGTCCACATGGGGAACCCGTGGGCAATAGTGCCTGACATCGGGCCAACCACGTCCTGCAGAACTTCCCTGGCCCTGGACACTCTGCAGACGGAATTCTCCCAATGCTCCTCAACTGCCCCAGGGGTCTGTGCAAACCCAAGACAATGTGTTTAAATGCGACAGTCCTCCTCTGAGCATCTTTCTGTTCTGACCTGTTTTCTGAATCTTATCCAAAAAAAAAAAAAAAAAATCCATCAAACAGAGATGGAGTGTGTTCCCAAAGTGCTCTGTCTTCCCCAAATTCCTGGAGCCACGCAGAGCGGAGCTGTTTGCTGCTCTCACTTGTGAAATTCCGCAGGCTGGAGAGGAGCACTTGGGGGAAAGAAAG
The DNA here is from genome assembly GCF_052094955.1 of Ictidomys tridecemlineatus. NCBI lineage: Eukaryota > Metazoa > Chordata > Mammalia > Rodentia > Sciuridae > Ictidomys > Ictidomys tridecemlineatus. The sequence goes on from NC_135478.1 coordinate 229,846,015, forward strand.
GCATGAAGTGCGGGCCGGGGAGGGGAAGGACTGGAGCTGGCTCAGGACACTGCTCCCGTCCCCTTCAAGGCCGACACTGTAGCATGGGAACATGTGCAGTCTTTTCCCGACTGGAAGTTCTGCTGCGGTCCACACACAGCCAACTCCGACGGCTTGGTCATTTTTCTTTTGCGACTGTTACTTAAAATAGTAATGTCCCACTTGGAAGTGGCTCTGCAAGTGACAGGTGAGGAAGTTTTGAGTTGTCCCTGCATTTTCTGGGACACACCAACCTGGTGCTCAGTTGAGTGTGCAGATGGGTTTACACGTCACTTCAACGGGTTCCAAAGAATGACCCCTTTCAGGAGAGCCGTGTGGCTCCTGGGTGTCTCCAGGCTCTGGCCTCCGCGGAGGCTCCTGCGAGCGACAGACGTGTAAACCTTTCCCATTGATCTTTCCATTGTACGGCCCATAAAAGAAAGCGCCGGACTCCCCCATTATTTCCTTTCTCCTCTCCCGTCCCTTCTCTCCATCCGCCCCCAGCTCTTGTGACCGTCATTAGAAGCAAACAGAGGACCACACTTCTCCCTCTTAATTGGGTGTTTAACAGGACAGTGTTTGAAAGCAATTAATGGAGAAAAACAGTTTTGTCCTGTTTTATCAATTGGTCTCCAAGGAAAACGCCTGCCTGCGGTGGCGGCCTGTGTGAGCCAGGGAACTGCTGTCCTTTTCAGTTTTTCCCATGTCACAGTTATTCACTGAATTCCGCTCTCCAGAGTGTCCCCGGTGCCCATTATCTCGCGGGTGGAGAATGAGCTGGGCCACTTCAGCCTCCCTTCCTCTGACGCCTGCTCCGCGGCTTTTCTTCTGGGCCTGAGGAATGTGAGGAGCAGGAGAAAAGGAGAGGATCTTCAAAAACATGTGAAGTGGCCAGAATGGCTTCTTGGTACCTGTGAAGGGTCCCCTCGAAGCAGCTTAGGGGACAATGGCAGGTTGCGTCTGGCCTGGTTTATTTTGTCCACATGATCCATTTCACACGCACCCGGGCAACTGGTGAATGGAGGATTAGCGGCCGTTTTCACCTTATTGAAAAGAGTGATTCAAAGCAAACAAATAGGGCTGACGAGTTAGAATATGAAATTAAAGATTCTCCCAGTCCCTTTGTGGTCCTGCGAGTCACATTCACACCCTACCAAGAGCCGCGCTGAGAGACGCACAAACACAGGTCACGCGAGCGCCCCAGGTGGCTGGCCCTGGTTGGGTGGCAGGCTGAGCACAGGAGTTGGCATCCCATAATGTCCCCTTGTCCCTGAGACAGGCAGGCCCTGCGTCACCAGAACTAGAGCTTAAGACATAGAAGACTCTGCCTTGAAACACGACGATAAAGGTCAGCTTTTAGGCTATTCAGTGTCCAGACCCAGTTTGTTTTGCCGTCACAGTTATTACGAGACCTGTCCTAGATCTTGTGTGGAACAAGTTTAAACTAACACTGGATGATGATGTCCTTGGTTTCAGACTCAGTGGCTTTGTTGACCTTTATGTCATTAACGTATCGTGCCCGGGTCACCCTGGAATTGGCAGCCACACCCACACATGCCCATCTCCAGCATCAAGGCCCTGAGCACTAGGCCAACAGGACTGGCTCCGGTCATATTCAAGCCGGCGTGAAGGGTAACCCCTGGACCCGCGTTTCATTTTCAGTAGTTTCATGTGGTCATATTCACATCTGTCTTTAATAACTTAAATAACCTATTCATTTCTAAGTGTGCTTCCCAAGCATAACCAGAACGTGAGCTCAATTTCCGACCCCAACCCAATATTATCCAGCATTACTGCAATAAATGGAGACGGATTCTGAACCGAGAACTGGCAGCGGTGGTTAAATGTGATGACTTCTAGACACTGAAATGAGAAATTTTTTCAGAGGCATAACATTTTATTTTCATTTACTCAGATATTATTAAGCACCTAAATGATGTACAACACGCAGCTGTTGAGGAAAGAAAATATGAAAAAGAAATCATGTCCAACTTCTATGAACTCATGACCCAAGGAAAGAACAAATCTCGACATTCAAAAACCGTGTTCTGTAGCTTATCACAAGGGCCCGACTGTTGGTATCCACGCTGAGCAGGGGATAAGGAGAGAGGTGGAAATGCAGGGTCTTAGGAGAGAAAGCCGCGGTCGTGGTTAGGATGTGGAGCCCCCCAGCTCCTGTGAACATGGCAGCGTTGGGGGGCGATGGCTGGACCGGGAGCCGTGACCTCACGGCCGCTCCCAGTTTGAAGGGACTGACTGGTGGTAACTGCAGGCAGGTGGGGTGTGGTGGAGGGGCTGGGTTACAGGGGCTGCCCTGGAAGGGGGCATCTTCTCTGTGGCCCCCTCACCTCCTCTCTTCCTGGATGCCAAGAGGGGGGTGGCGTTCCTCCCACACCTTCCCCACGGTGGCTGCCTCACCTGGGCCCAGAGCGAGGCAGTTGGCCCACCACGGACTGAACCTCTAAGTCAGGAGCCAGATTAAACTTTTCCTCCTCTAAGTTGTTCCTGTCGGGTGTTTTGGTCACAGGAATGAAGCTCACGGTTACAAAGATCTGCATGAGCACGGCTGGGCAGCTGCTGGGCCCCGTGGGAACCCGGGGGTGGGTGACGGAAGTGACGTGCTGGGGCCGGGCCCCACCGGAGGAGACCGAGAGGCACCGAGGCAGAAACAGAGGCAGGGGCCACCCTCTCTGCGCTTCTCAGCTCGTGAGCCAAAGGAGCCCAGAGAGGCCTCAGCAGGAAGAGTGAACCCCACTGCAAATGCAGAGCTCTGTAGGGGGAAATCCAGGAGGAAATCGGGGTGCAGGGACGGGGAGGGGGTTGGAGGCATACATGGGACGTCAGCTAACCAGGAGGTGCCGGGGAGTACCGGGGTCCAAGGCACGAGCACTGCCCTTCGTGGACTTGGGGATGCGTAGTGGGGGTCCGGAGGGAGGCGTGTGGGACCACACGTGGGGGGCGGCGAGGAGACAGCTGCACCCACCAGCCCACCCAGTAAGGGGGCCTGACTTCTTCCCCAGCAGGGTCCCCCAAGGTTGGCAGGGAGCAGAGAAGGGAGAGACAGGCCTTTCCCCGGGAGGAGCTGCCTTCTTTGGCCCCTTCCCCGCACACTGGCCCTTGGCGCATGGGGAAGAGAAGGGGCAGGTCGGGGGACTCCAGCTCCCAGTGAGACCCTCCCCTGTGTCTGAGAACAGGTTCGCTGTCACCAGCAACGTCCACATGATTTGGAGGGATTAGTTTTCATGATAGTCATTATTCTCATTTCTAGATTTGCATTTCAAATGGATTAAAACCCGCACAGCGAAGGGGCACTCCCTCCCATCTGAATGCCCTGCCTCCCCACGGCCTCCTGGCTGAAGCCCTGCCCCTGCGCCCAGGAGTGGACACTTCCACGCACTCCGGGGCCCCTCCACGCCGTCTCCACGCCGTCTCCACGCGTGGTTGTGGCCACTCTGCTCTCACATCCTCCTCCTCGGGCCTCTTCCTCCTCGTCCGGGCGGGTCTTGAAGAGCCATCTTGGCTCCTTAGTCTTCACGTGGCCTCAGCAGTCGTCAGTCATGCCTGAACCTGTGGCTTTGCCACCACCAGAAGAGGCTCAGGACACAGACAGGAAGGCGGCGCCCCTGTGGTCTCACACACTGTGGCCAGTTTCCCTGGCTTCCCAGGCACCCACGGAAGGGTCTCCAAGATGGTCGGTTTCCGCGACTTCGTGGGTTGGCCGTGAAACTCCTGGTCCAATCACTCAGGTGGCCAACAAGGAAGAGCAGATTTATAGATGCATAATGTCATCTAAACCTCGCCTGCTGTGGGCCACGTTCCAACTTGGTAAAGCATTTGCACGTATTCCTGATGGCAGGAGTGACTGCAGTCCACCCCTGTGACTGGTACAGAGGTGCCGTCATGTGAGTCAGCCATGTGAGATGTATTCAGTTTTGCCCTTATTTTAATAAGACTGTTACTTGGGTTCCAGTTTCTGCCATGACAAGTGGCAGTGACCGTTCTCCAGTGTCCCCTGTTGAGGCAGGGCCCATGTCCCTCTGAATGCACACTTCTCATTTCTCTACAGATGACTCTTCAAAAAATAATGACTCTGAATGTCGTAGGTGAAACTCACGTCTATCGTGACGTCCGGAAGAACGGTCACCCACCATCGTATTCATCCTTTGGTTCACATTGTGTTTGAGAATCAGGACACGACCTTTCTTCCAGGAGGACAGCTCAGTGTGACTGAGTGACCACTGTCTCAACACTCTAGCTGTTGGGGTCACAAGAGTGGTCACTTCCTACTCCATGAGGACCTGTGCCCAGATAGCACTGGGGAGGATGGAAACCTCACTTATGGAAACCAACATGAAATACAGATGAAAAAACAGGTCACAAAGTTGCCTGGAATGACATAAAGGTGGAAAATAAGACATAAGTCACCCACCATCCAAATAAGTACAATTCAAAATTTAAAAAAAAAAAAGCGCCATTTGGAATGCTCAACTTGGGGAGCACCCTTCCACACCACCAGAGTGAGCCCAGATGGGGGACAGGGGACTCAGGGCTGGGACCCACCAACAATGCCAGGTGCTGGTCTTGGGAGAGGGCTTCTCCTGGCAAGTCCCTCCCCACTTGCACAAAGGCAGGTGACCACCAGGAGAGATGCCCACCTGCTGGCCAGGAATGGGCCTGCCCAGGGGCCTCTCCCCCTCCCCTATGGAGGAGTCCAGAAAATGGGGCTCTGTGCCAGCCTCTGCTGGACAACCATCCTCTGGCCATGGCCCTACGGTCACCCCTGAACAGACGGTCCACACCAGGCACCACAGCTCACTCCTGGGCACAGCACCCACCTCGCCCACTCCACCTACATTTTTAACTGTTGTGTCTGTTTGTTTTGTACCTGAGAAAAGTCCCACAGTACAATGTGGACTTCTGAAAGATGGTGTGAAGTACAATGAGGAATTCCTTGGGCACAGAGAACACATTGGCAGTTCCAAAATTCATCAGTCACATCATCACTTTCAACTCAATAGAACCAGGTCCTCTACAAACACCCCAGGGCACGAGGTTCCCAATGAGCCTCCAGAGCGACAAAAATGAGAGTAAACCAAAAACCCTATGAGGAACTCTTTAACAGACATATCGACTGGAGAAAGATAAGGTGGATAATCGAGGTCTTTTCCATGTGTTCTTTCTAGTTATGCATGACAGCAGAGTGTATTTGACATATCACACATACAGGAGTGTAACCTGCTGGTCTCGGGGTTGTACGTGACCGGAGTTGCACTGGCTGTGTGTGTGCATATATGCACACAGGAAAGGGATGTCCAGTCCATTACTGTCAGTCCCCCCACCTTTCCTCCTTCCTTCCCCTTGGTCTAACCCCATGAACCTCTACTGAAGTTCCTCCTACCCTCCTGAAGTCCTCTCTTTGTGAGTCAGCATCCACACATCAGAGAGAACATTCAGACTTTGGTTTGGGGATTGGCTTATTTCTGTCAGCACAGTAGCCTCCAGTTCCACCCATACAAAGGGGTTTTTAAATCTCAACAGCATTTGAAAAGGAAAATTTTAAAGTAGTATATTACCATTACGTGCTGGTCATCAGACATCATTTTAAAATTGATTCAAGTATTACTTAAGTCCTGTTGACCTGTCCTCTTTCTAACCTGTCTTGGGTCCCTCCAGAACACATGGTCAGTGAGGAGACTGTATCAGTGTGGATCCTGGAAGCTGCTGGACTTGGAAACTCCATACTCCCCCAGTTCCCGGCTGGAGCCTAAGGCTAAGATGTGTAGCAGGAAAAGATTCTTTAAATTCGAGGGGGAAAATGCAGGAATTTCAAGGCTTAGCTTGGGCTGACCGTAGACTTGGCTTCAAGTGTTGGGCGTCTGCTTAAACGAGAAGACCTTGGTCCTAACACCAGGCCAGTGCCCAGGCCAGCGCCTCCCTGTGGGCTGTCCTTACCTGCTGTCTTCACTGCCCCCTGTTCTGTCGTGTTACACGTGATGAGGAACGTTCCTATTAACTGCGAGGACGCCTGGGTTCCTTCTAAGCCACCACCAACCGAGTGTTCCCAGGGCAGCCGCCTGTTGTGTAAGTCACCCAGGATTGCACTAGCGGAGCGGCCTGCCCAGGAGCTGGACTTCCACCCAGAGCCCTCCTCCCGGGAAGCAGGCCGGACTGACACCCCTGTGCCTCTGGCCCTGCAGCAGGCAGGCCTCCTTAGGACACAACTAAGAATCCAGATGTGAGCTCGAGTGGAGCCCTGCGCCGCGCCCCCTGCTCCAGCCAGCGGGAGGACTGACGCTTCCCTGTGCAAGGCGTGGAGAACCCCGTGCGGCAATGTCCTCTAAGTGCATGGGGGAGCTGCGTGAAGGTGGGAGGCTTCCCCCCACAGGGAGGAGTGGAGGGGTGGGAGGTGACCACCCCAGGACAGCCCCCTCAAAGCTGAGCCTGTCCCTCCCTGGCCTTCAGAGCTGTCATGCAGTGGACCCTTTCCCCTTGGGAGCTTATCCTAAGTTAAAGGAGAAAACTATGGACAGAGGGAAGTGGAGGTGGGAGGGGGCCTGTTTGAGCCAAAGAGGAGGGACAGGCCAGCAGCAGGGAATCCCAGAGAAGAGATTTGGTGGGGACAGAAGCCACAGAGAGGCCAGAACCACAGAATACGCAGTGGATGGGGGACCAGGCCCTTGGCTACCCTGTGCCCGTACCTGGGGAGCAGGGTGAGATGACCTAATCTGTTTCCTCCCACCTGACCCCATGCCCAGGACTTCCACTGGCCATAGCCAAGCAGAACCCAGTGTGGCCATGGGGGCCAGCCTCCCAGGGAGGGCTACTGACAGGAGGCACCCCTCAGGGGCAGTGGTGTAGGGGGAGTGCAGAGGAGGGTGGACACCAGCCGGGAGGGACAGCTCACTTCTCTGGGGCCTCGGGAGTCCCCCCTTCACGGTGTCCACCAAGGCTGCCTTCCTGTGTGGGGAGGCTCTCAGCCACACTGGGGTGTGTCCTGGTGCAGGCCCCAGGACGATAAGTGGAGGCAGACCTCAGGCCATCGGTGCTCACCTCTCGAGCCACCAGAGTGGGAGGCCGGAGGCGTCCCCTGTGAGTACTGCCTGCAAGTCTGAGTGACAGTCACCTCTCCTCAACGCTTGGTGGACTTCCTGCGTGGAAAACATCCGGAGGGGTCCCTGGGGACGTTTCCCGGCTTCTTCAATTCCTTTACGACTTGCACAACTATTCAGGTTTTGATATTTCTTTTCAGGTCAATTTTTGATAACTTTTAGTTTTCTAAGAACTTGTCCATTTTTATGAACTTATTGACATGAAATGTTCTCAGTGACGCTCACTGTTTTGGAGAGAGGTCCCTTGTTCTACGCCTGTTGATGAACTCTTTTCTCCAGTCCCAACTTGGGGCTTTTGGACACTCTCCACTGCATATTTGCAAGCTTATTATTATTTTTTGTTTTGACTTTTTCCATCATTCTACTTTCTGCGAATCAGTTTTCTTCCATCTCCTAATTGCCTACGAACTCACTCGTTCCACGCTTTAGAGAGCCGTGCTCCGGTGGCCCTCCAGGGTCTGCACTCGGCATCTTGTCGTCATTGCATTCAGTACTTCCTGGTTCCTACTGTGATCTCCCTTTGGCCCACAGAGTACTTAGACAACTTCACTCCCTGGTTCCCTGATACACAATTTTGTCTTTGCTTTGGTAATCTGGTTTCTTGATTGTTCTTTGTTTCCCGTGGATGATGGTCAGAGTATGCACTCTGTACAATTTGAATCCATTGAAATCTGTTGGTAAGTGCTTACTCTGTGGTTTACTTTTATAAAAGATTTGCATATGCTTGGAAATACCCAGGGCACAGTTACCGAATGCAATATCTAAAATATATCCTTAACATCCTGTTAGCTGGCTCTAGGTTCTACTCACTGATTATCTTAGTCTGGTTGTGTTGCTATAAACACCTGAGGTGAGGTGATTTACAAAGAGCAGAAATGGGCCTCTCACAGTCCTGGAGGTCAAGATCCAGGCTTGGTGGAGGCTTGGTGTCTGGAGAGAGCTGCTCTCTGCTTCCCGATGGCACTGAGCTGCGGCATCCTCCAGAGGGTGGAAGGGAGAGGAGGGTGAGGCTCAGACTCCCTCCAGGAAGCCCTCTACCGGCACCCAAGGAGGCAGAGTCCTCGGGCCCCATTGCCTCCCAGCATCACTGAATGGAGACTAAGCTCCAGAGTGAACTGGGAGGGGGTCCAACGTGCAGACCCCAGCCCTGACCCTGTACGTCAGTGTTCAGCTCCATAGATAAGTCGCCTTGTCCCGTGAGAGATGCTTCTAACGTCCCGCTGTGCTTGGGATTCTTGACACTAGGATCAGGCGACTGCCGTGTCAGCCTGTGCCTAATGTGACTTGAGGCTACGTGAGGATTTTTATATCTTCAGGGAAGGGAACCTTTTATAGTTATGAGGCCTTCGTAAGACAAAAATAAAACCCAACAGTTCCACTTCTGTGACTTGATAACTATTTATGCCCTGGGAACTTGACACCTGTCAGGCACAGCACACCTCGGTAGTACTTAGGAACAGATCAGATGTCACCCCTCTCGTTTCTGGTACAAAAAATATTTTTGCACAGTGTGTTTTGTCAGAGTAACTGCTGAAACATTAACTTCACAAAGACACATCATCAAAATGAGTGTAGAGATCCCACGTTGAAACTGTGAGCTACCTTGAGCTGGTTTCCCTCGGAGCTCGCTGTGCCAAGGCGGGAGCCCTCCTCCCAGGGTCGGGAAGCTCTGGGTCGGCATTTGGAAACACACACTGCTTTGTCCAGGCCCTTCCAGCCTCGCTGCCTCCTGATCTGTAAGTTCACCTTTGATTCATTCAGATTCTTCATGCCTTGACTTGAAGCATTTAGTCCTCCACGTCTAACGCAGCGAGTGACGGACAGGATCTAAACATGCCTCCTGACGCCTTCATCTTTGGATCTCCTGACTCACGGCACTTGTGTCTGCGCCGTGGCCTTCTTTGGATCATCTTTTACTAATCCTTTGTTGGCTTATTAGTCCAGTTCTCTGGGGCTGAGGGGAGGTGTCAGGGTTCGCAGGCCACATTGGCATCTCCACCGCCTCCCTTGGTGCAGGACGCACGGGGCCCAGGTGAATGAGAGGCAGGACGGCTCCGGGCCTGCTCACAACTGTCGTTGTCAGGCCCTGCTCAGCTCCCCGTGCCCTTGCACTCAGCCTGACTGTCACCAGTGGGCGTCAAGAATGTCCTTGTTTCACTGTTGTTTTCTAGAGATTTTTTCCCAAGATGCAGACTTCTAGGTTGAGGCCCCTTTGGTTTTGTAGACACCATCTCTCTCCTCTCCACGGCATTGTGTCCCTCTGAAATGGGCTGACGTCTCTCTATCTTTTCCCTCGGTCTCCTTCATGAATTTGTATCAATTTGGGGTTGGTTTGTTTGTTTGTTTGTCTTTTGCAAAGTTTATGATTGCTCTTTGCATTTAAGCAATTAGATTAGGACGGGCCTCAACAAAATTATACATTCTTACTTACTATTGGGATTCATTGAATTTATTGGAGGTGTGGGTGTGTAGTTTTAACCGAATTTGGAAAGTTCTGCCATTGTTTCTTGAAATATGTTTCCTCTTCCCTCCTTCTCCCCTTCGTCCACTGTGTATATGTGAGTGTGCATGTGCGAGTGCACGTGTGTATGTTTAAAACAGTTCAAGCTTTCAACAGCTCATGGATGCTCTATTCTTACACTTAAAGTTCCTTTTATTCTCTGTACTTCATTTTTGATACTTTCTATTTCTATGTCTTCAAATTCCCTAATCTTTTCTTTCACCATTTCTAATCTGTCATAATCCCTTCCTAGATATTTTTCATCTCACGTGTTATATTCTTTATACATTTAATTTTGGACTCTTTTTATCATAGTCATCTGTGCTTAACTTTCTGAATATATGGAACAGAGTCATAATGACTGCTTCAATTTTTTTTGTGTGTTTTAATTTTAATATGTTAGTAATCAATCAATTCTAGTTGGTTTTTCTTCTCATTATAGATTCCATTTCTTTACTTCTTGGTATGACTAGATTTTTTCATTGGGTGCCAAATATCATGGATTTTGCCTGGTTTGACAGTGGGAACTTTTGTTTCTTGTGTTATGTGTGCTTGAACTTTGTTCTGTGAATGTTAAGGCACCACTTGGAGTGATTCGGATGCAATGTGTCTCAGTGTTTTTTGTAAATGATGCTTGTTCTGGGGTTGATTGTACTTCTTGAATGCACGGGTGACAGTTTTCCTCAGGTTTGGAAGTTTTTCCCATTATTTATTCACGTGTTTTTCTGGCCCTCTTTGGAACTTCCAATACCAAGTACAAAGCTGAGTGAGTCCACCCCCATGGTCCACTAGTGCTCTTTTAGTTTTTAAAAACATCTGACCTGTTTCCTATTAGGTAGCTTTTGTTGTTGAGCGTTGGTGCCCTCAGTCCTTTGGTGCCTTCACTGATCCCTTCACCTGCAATGTCTGATCTGCCACTAATCCTTCCAGTGTGTTTTTCATCTCAGGCATTGTGGTTTCCATTTCTAGAAATTCCATCTGGGTAGTTTTCTGTCTCTGGTGACTCTCCTTCCAGAACCGGTGAGGATAGTTGTAAGTCCTGCTCTCCTGTGCTAACATTTTGTCTGTTCCACATCAATATGACTGATGGACTAGTCTCATGTGTCTAGGCATCTTGCCTCTTGCATCCCTGGTAATTTCGATTAAATACCAAATACTGAATTTTACCTTGTTGGATGCTGTATATTTTTGTATTTCTGTAAATCTTCTTAAATTTTGTTCTGGAATGCAATGCAGTTAGTTGGCTTGTTTTATAACTTGTTGGGTGGCTCTGGAGTAGAGCTCGTTAGGGGGTCGTTGTTCCCTTTACTGAATGCTCTGCTCAGGGGCTGTGGATGTTTTCCAGACAGGCCTGTGGGAGCAGCATTGTTTCAGGACCTGCGTGGGCACTGGGAATGGCCCTAACCCTTCCACATGGTCTTTCTCTGGGGCAAGCCCCTTTCTATGTGCAGAGTTGGTCAGTACTCTGAGTGTTCTCTAGATTTCTCAAGTTTCCTTTCTCAAGTTTCTGGTCCTCTGCCCTGGGCACTCTGGCCACCCAGTCACCTAACTCTTGTCTCCAGTCCTCTGGACACTGGCTGGACCCCTCCCTGCACTGCCCCTGGGAAGCTCCCTCTGGGGGTCTGCCCAAGCCAGCACAGGGCCCAGGACCTCCTTCCATCTTTCAGGGTCTCTGTCCTGCATTGCCTGAGGCCCAGGTTCTTGAGGACCATTGTCTATGTATTTTCTCCTTTCCCCATCTCTCTTCTTGATGACTTCATTTGGGCCATAGCGTAAGTCCACAGTATTCCATTCACAGTTTTTACTCACTTACTGATTTCCAATACCAGGAGGATTCCCCTCTCGGCCCAGGACCCTGGTCTCAGTCTCTTCTGTCCCTCTGTCCTCTCTGCTGCTCTCCTGCAGGCTGCTCCGGGTGTCCTCCTGCTCAGATTTCCTTGATCTGGCAATTTCCCCTGTGGGCTGGGTTTTACCCCTTAGAATGGTCAGTTTGTGCCTAATCACTGGAAGAGGGACGAGTGCAGCCTCGGGCTGAGCTTCTCCAGGGTGTGGATGCGGCCTCGGGGGCCCCTGGTTTGCAGCCTGGGTTCGTCATTCCTTAGACCCACCCCAGGCGTGACCTGGCTGGACGCTCAGGCAGTTCCACCCTGCTTGCCCTGCACAGGAGTAGGAGAGACCACAGGGTGGGCCACCACCAGCTGACTTTGGTGGCCTATTGCCAGTCTCTGGGGCTGCTCTGGCTGGTCGTCTACCCTGGAAACAGCCCACGCAGAGCAAGGTAGGGGAGAGGAGAGGGCCCAACTGGAAAGGACGCCATCCCCCTTTGTTACTCCTGGCCCGACCAGGCCTGTCCCCTCACATGGACCCTGCCACACTGCCCACTTGAGGATGCTCCCCTCGGCTGCTGTCAGCTGCTCCATGTCCACCCCAGTGCCAGCTTGGAGGTGGTGACATGAGAGGCTCAGCCACGCCCAGTTGTTCTTGACTTCTCAGACTTGTTTCTTCCTTGGCAGATAGCTTAATTATTTAACTACATGAGTCTCTTGAATTGTAATTCTAAGCTTTTATTCATGATCCTGACTCCAATTGGCAATCAGCAGGTAGAAAGTGTTCCAATTAGAAAAATCAAATTAATTCTTTTTTAAATAAGGAGGAAACACTACTTATCCTGTACTCCGGGGAAGTAGAAATGAGGTGGAATTCTTAAAATGAAAGGGACAATTATATCTCCCTCATTTATACCATCTTCTCTCCCTCTCTCTCTCCGTCCCCACCCCTCTCTCTCTCTCTCTCCTTCTCCAACCTCCCCTCCATGTTCTCTATTCCCTAAAGCCCAAGAAATTACGGGGGAAGGAATTATTCCATGTATCGTCCTCCCCACTGAAGTCCTGCCACGACTGTGCCCTTGGAGTGGATCATAGATTAGAACGTCAAGTCCTTAAGTTCAGGCACATGGTGTGGATATGAGAAGACAGGAGCCGTGACTGAGCCACACTCCTCCCTCCTGGTTGATGGGCGAAGGAAGCCCTGCAGAACGCTTCGGTGCTTGGAACCTCTTGTCCTCCTTCTCTCCTGGGCCCTGTCCACCCTCTTTCTAATGGAAGATCCCCTCTGGGCGTCTGTTCTCTTAGAACATGTTTAATGGAATCCTGTGATTCTGCCTGAAGGCAAGCCCCTAAGAATCCATGCCGGCTGCTTGGTTCGACCAGGCTAGACGCAGCTCGGAGGTCACGTTCAACTTCACAGCTACATTCAGAAACAGAAACACCACTAGGCCGAGAAGGCTGAGATTCTGGGCTTTCCACTATTCCTATGAATACGTGGTGACGTCCTGTGGAAGTGGGTTTCTGATGATGACTCTGTGTCCACTCCTTTTGCTGCTCATTTCTGCAGCCAGTTGGTGGCTTTGGTCTCAGACAAAAATTACTTAAAAATCACCATTTTGGTGAATGTCTTGTGGGCTTATTTTGGGCTTTAGCTCCCAACAATGCATGATTTTCTAAACATCTAATGATTTACCGTGTGAAACCAAAACACTATGTTGTATTTTAAGAACATCATAGATCCTGGATCACTCATTATTCCATTTGGGAAGAATCCTCCGAGCAAGGATTAGAACAGCAACCTAGAATCCCAGACGACAGTGATCTTTGCCGACCTGAGAAGCTGAGTACCCAATACTCCCAATCTCCGAAGGTCGGGGAGGAGGACAAGAAAGGGTCTCCAGGCACTGGAGATGTAAACAACAATAATGGGATTTTCCAATCATGCCAACCCAAGGTAACTCAAAGATGAAGAAAGGAAGGTTCTGTGTGTGTGTGTGCTCTACCGTACACACAGGCACGCGCGCGCACACACACACACACACACACACACACACAGCACTATTAGACAACCAGGAGGCTTTTTGGCAATTGAATAAAGAAGCCATGGTGCCATCTTGTTCCAGGCTAAGTGGGTCTTGGAGCAGTCTCAGTGTTAACTTTAGAAGCTGAGGGCTGGATCTTTTGATAGTTTAGACTCTAGTAGTTCCAAGTGATGAGGAAGACTTAAGAAATAAATACAGGATATGACTCCTAAAGACTAGTAACAGAGAAGACACCCACACCCCTGTAACTCGGGTCCTCCTGCAGGAAAGCTTGTTTGGAAGGGCCTGGGTACAAGTGACGAGTGGAGAACAGCTGTCGGTGAGCGGCTGTGAGCCAAAGTGTTGGCAACCCCCAGGGCACCTGAGCCTGGCAACGAGAGCGCCAGAAACAGCATCCGAGCCTCGTCCAGACCTTGGGCTCCCTGGCGGCTTTCAGTCCCCTCTTGCCCTCTCCCCGAGCACCTGACTGTAGCTGAGGCCGATTTCCACACCCCTACATACCACCGAGGCCCAGAGGTGAAAGAGGTGTCCAAACTCAGACGCCCCCTTGAGCAGACCCGTCCTGAGCCTGGCCTCTGAGCTCTCTCCATGTCACGCCGTCTCTCAGCACGGACAGGACATCTCTGGGTAACTCCTGTCTCCCCTCATCGCCAAACCCCCAGGGGTCATCTCTAAGGGACCCGACTTTCCTCCACTGTTTCTCCAACCCGTTTCTCCCCAGCCTCCCCACCCTTAAGACCAGGCCCCCCGTGGCCGTCCTGCTTCTTGAGGGAGGTCCTCGGGGTTCCCTTCTCTGACCTCTCGGCAGCACATCACCCCTGTGAGAGACAGACGATCCCCCGCCCTCCAAGATGTCCCGCCCAAGAATCCGAGAATCGGATCCGAGTCTGTGGATCTGTTGGGCTACACGGACAGGGGAGCGAAGGCAGCGGAGGACGTAAATGAGGGGAGTGAGGTGGACACGAGCGACAGGCCCAACACCAGCACCAGAGGACCACACCCCGAGGAATGGGCCGACGCCGTGAGGCAGAGAGGGCGAGGGCCGCGGTGGCTCAGAGCGGAGGACACTTCTGCAGATGCACAATGATTCAGCACCAAAGACCCCCACGTCTAGGATATTAATGGAGTTCTCTGAGCAACGGGAAATGGCCCAAGGTGAAATCCTGACTCCACCGGGAAGACCAGCACCAGAACAGCCACCACACAGGAAACACAGCAGAACGTCGACTTGCCCTTGAGTCCAGAGAGACGTCTGCATCCTGGAGTCACCACACACGGGCAAGATGAGACAGCAAGGGGACAGCGTCCCGCTGGCAAGAGACAGGAGGACGCCACTGAAAAGCCCCGACTCTCCATGCTGTGCCGCACCACAACTGGACCTTAGGTGACAGTGAGTGGCAGATGTAGACCCCAAGCAGAAGAGAGCACCACAGCAACACCAGAAATAAGAATGTGCGGCATCTAAAGATCCCGCGAAGGAGATAAAGTACAATCACCAATGAATCAGCCAAAGAAGACAGAGAGACAAGGAGCAGATGAAGGAGAGTCTAAATGACACAGAGAGTGACACGGCAGCTCCAATCCCACCCTGGTGACCGTCACACCAGACACAGAGGGTCTAAAGTGGATAGAACACAGGGACCAGGAGCAATGTGTGGCCAGGTGCCAAGACACCTGGACTAGACAAAGACAGTCTTCAACAAACCACGCTGAGGAGACCGGGCATCCACACGCGAGTGAGAAACCCGGTCCTCGCCTGAGACCCTGGGCAGAACGGATCCTATGTGAATCAAACCACTGAACCTAACAGCTGAACTGCAAGAGAGAGAAGATAGTCACATCGCTGAGTTCATTGATAATTCTTGAATATGACACCCAAAGCACACAAAAATAAAAGAAAAAACAGACAAATTAGAATCCATCAAAAGTAGACGATTTTAGACACCAAAGGACAAGCCACTGAGTCAGAGAAACGAATTGCAAATCATACACCTGGTGGGAGGTCCATCCAGTATAACAAGGAGCTTCACATCTGAAGACAAGAAAAGCAATAGCCCAACACAAAAATGGGCAGAGGGCTTGCACGGGCATCTCTCTAAGGTACACAAATGGCCAGTGTCACATCATCCGTCATCACAGGGACGCAAGTCAGCATCACAGTGACACCCACTTCACAGGCACCAGGAGGGCTGTGTGCAGTGATGACAGTGCTGGCAAGGTTGTGGGGAGACTGGCATGGCTGTGGGTGGCCAGCCTTGGGAGAAAACTGGGCAGCAGTGCCTGAGAAGGCTGAACGCAGGAGCACCCACCACACAGGAGCACCCACCACGCAGGAGCACCCACCACGCAGAAGCACTCACCTTGCAGGAACACCCACCACGCAGGAGCACGCACCACGCAGGAGCACCCACCACGCAGGAGCACGCACCACGCAGGAGCACGCACCACGCAGGAGCACCCACCACGCAGGAGCACCCACCACACAGCAGGGCTGCCTCTGAGTGGATGCCCCACAGAACCTCAAGCTGGGGCTTGGACAGGTACGTGCACACCTGTGTTCATTACTCCAAAAGCTGGAGACAAGCCAAATGTCTATTGACAGCCCAGCAGGCCTCTATAAAGGACGCATATCGCATGATTCCACTGAGGAACCTAGAGGAGCCAACGTGACGGAGACAGAAATTAGAAAGGTGGTTGCCAGGGCTGGGGAAGGGGAGGATGAGGAGCCACCATGTACTGGGTGCAGTTTCTGTTTGGGATGATAAGAAATTCTACACATGGATGGCGTTGATGGTTGTGCATCACGGTGGACATGCCCTGAGCTGTGTGCTTAAACTGGTACAGAGGAAAAAGTGTACGTTCTATATACACATACTTTACACAATAAAAACGGAAACATATATCTGATTGCTCTAAATACCCTAAATAAGAGACAGAGACTGTTAGACCACATTGAAAAAACAAGACCAAAGTGGGATTAGAATACACGTTGCTTAGAAGGAAACTACTTGAAACAATAAAAGGTTAAGGGCTAGGGTGTGGGTGGCTCAGTGGTAGAGCGCTTGCCTTGCATGTGTGAAGCACTGGGTTCAATTTTCAGCTCCACATTAAAATAAATGAATGAAATAAAGGTCCATCAACAACCAAAAAAAATAGAAAATAAATAAAAATATAAAAGGTTAAAAATAATGGGATTGAAAATATGTATCAGGTTAATGGTAGTCAAAACGAAGCCGAAGTAGATCCATAAACTAGACAACAGAGCAGAAGTCTCGGCACCTCTTGGTTCCCCGGTGCTGTGTGACGGTGCTGGCAGCACCTCTGGGTGCAGTGTCCAGCTGAGGGTCTGGGCGCCCCACCTGAGTTCTTCTGGGCAGGCCTCTGGGGCTACCTCTTGCCTCCTCCTGGCCCCTGTAACCTCAGGGACAAAGTCACATGCTGTCTGCACATGCTCATGCAGGGCTCGTCACCTTGGCCACTCTCCGTTGGCTGGAAGCCCGTCGCAGGTCCTGCCCACAGTCAGGGTGGGAGTGAGCACAGGAGGGCAGGAAGTCCTGGGCCCTTCCACAGAACGTCCAACACGGGGTTCAGCGTGGGGAACGCCCTGCCCAGGCCTGTTCGGTCATGGGGGCTCCTGGTGCTGTTGAGATCTTTTGCAGCCTCACTGATGTCCTGTCCACTCACTCTACGAATTATTGAGAAAGAGGAGTTGAAATTTCAAACTATCAAGGAAATGCAATTTTCAGTTGAAACCTTTCCACAATGCAACCTCCAGGCTCAGGACACGTCACTTATGAATACTTCAGATACCTGAGAAAAACAACTACAACTCCAGGCAGACTCCCCTGGAAGGCCAGGAGGACGCCTTGCTGACCGGTCAATAGAGTCATCGTCGTTCCTGTACCACAGTCAGCCCAGCAACAACCCGTCAACGGCCCCACAACCACAGGTGCCAAACTGACAAATAAACCCAGCCATGCAAAAGGCCGAGGCGCCATGACTAAACGCGGTTCCCCACGAAGGCAAAGTTGTTGGGGCCTTAAAAATGGAGCCTCTGTAGTTCATCTTACCACCCCCTGAAACCATGCTCTATGATCATCTCACAGGTCAGGCATTGCACAAAACCCAACCACCATCCACCGGTGGAAAACAGAGTCGCCCCACGAGGGGCAGCAAGAGCCTCCCCCACCTGAGGGGGCGTCTGGGAGGGATCAGAAGCCGCCCCGGGCTGCTGGCGAGAGCAGGTGGGGCCCTTGCGCAGGATCGGGCCCAGGGCAGCCGCTGTCAAGCCCGGGTTCAACATGGCACTCAGGCCCCCACCGTGCAGCCGGCCAGAAGGTGGAGTTGTACTTCTCCAGGTGGAAAACTGGGGGGAGTTCAACTGCATTTGTTATCAGACAGTGCGATTCCCTGTCGATACGATGCCCTATCCGGGAAAACCTACGGAGCCAACCAAAGCACCCCTGGACGTGAGCTCAGCAGGGCTGCAGAACATGAGGTCCACGTCGTGGGGTGAACTGCGCCCCTCACACCCCCCGCACCGCAGTCTGCAGCTGTGGGCGGAAGTGAGGACTTTTAAAAGACAAACCCAACGTGAGGTCTTTAGCCTGGCCCTACCCAAGCTGACCGGTGTCCTTGCGTGGAGATGTGATTTGGACACAGACTTGTGCACACGGGAAAGACCCTGTGGGGTCAAGGGAGAGGAGGTCTGTCAGCCAGCCCCCCGAAACCAGCCCACCACCCGCTTCAGTGGGATTTCTCCAAACCCTAAGGCCCAAGAATCAGTCTCTGTCCTTTAAGCCACCTGATCTATGGGATGTTTTGTTATGGGAGCTCCGGAAAAGGGATGAAATGTGCGTAAAGCATCTGTATTTCTCTAGGTGAATAGTTAGAAATTGAAGTGAATGAAGAAAACGGGCTCACTTACTATAGATCAGAACATGAAACAAAACACTCAGGGGAAAAATCAACAAATGGGCAAAGTCTCTGCCTCCAGAGTTCACCCTGTGCTAAGAGAAAAGAAGAATTAAGTCTGTGAAGAGAGACCGTGGCTTAGCGGGTCTAGGGCCACCAAGGCAGTTCTGTCCAGCCGACCTCCACAGCACGGGGCTGTCTTCACGCCCACGGACGCCGGTTCTGGTGGCCTTTGGGCCTGTCCCTGTCCTTCCTCAAGCTCTTCCTGACTTCCTAGCACCACGAGGTCAGCAGGCTCATATTGCCTGCCCCTCACTGGGCCCTTCCCTGGATCAGCCGTTCCTCTCCACACGGGATGGTGGTAGAAACCAAGACCTGGCCACAGAGCTCACTGCCTCCAGGTGTCCCAGCTTCTCGGCAGACAAAGCGAGAAAGTATGTGAAAACCCACACAGAGACACGCAGCCTGGCCAGCCAAGTGGTCATCCAGCCAGAACACGCGAACCTCGTCCCAGCTACGAGCTCCATCCCAGGACAGAGCTGCAGGGTCACCTCTGAACAGCAGCGCTCAGCCTCGGAGCTGTTCTGTTAAGTAAAAACACAACGTCCAGGGGGTGGCTCAAGCCCTCAGAGCCAAGGACACACCAAGGGAAGGAGCAGCCCGCAGGCCTGGGGACAGGTGCCCCGGGGAACGTCCTGCTGCTGCTCCCGCTGTGTTCACAGAACGCGCCTTTCCAGCTCTGTGACTGCACAGTGTGTTCTTGACGCCTGCTTCATGGAGGACGCTTGTCGGCCACTGAAGTTCAGAAGCTGATTAAGGAAACCAGACCCCACCCTCCAGGAGCCCACCAAAAAGAGGTGATGAGACAGACAGACGGACACACACACGCACACGTGCCAAGAGAACCCGGGAAGACAGGCAGCTGAGAGTGCGGAGCTGATTCAGCCTGGCCTCGAGCACACAGCACCTAATGCTCAGTGGGTGCTTGAAAACTCCTTTCTGGTGGAATGTGAGACCCGGCCCTCCCAGGAGGAGACAGGCGGACCCACTGGCCTCCTGAGCCTCACAGCACTGAAGGCAGAGTGTCCCTCGAAGTCCAAGGAAGCAGCGCCTCCTCAGAGAGTTCCAGAGCCCCACTTTCCTCTCCGACACGTCTCCTCCCTGGGCTCGGCCGACTTGAAGATGGCTCACGTGGACCGTGCATCCCAGCGCTGCTGTGTGCCTTCTCGGATGACAGCTTCCAGCTCCTCCTGTCCAGCAAGAGCAGGAAGTGGCCATCGGCTGTCTGGGAGCTCAGAGAGTCCTCTGCAGCCTGGACCTCTAGGCACAGCCTGGGAACGGGGTGGGGTCTCTGGGCAACGTGTGGGTCTGGGGCGGGTGTGCAACGAAAGCATGAGCTCTGACGGTCCTCTGCGGGCCCCGAGGCACACGCACAGAGGCAGGAGGAAGGGGCGTGTGGCCATGAGGAGGTGCCTCCACACTTCCTGGGTCCTCGCCTGCTGGGTCTGGGCCCCCCCGGAGTTCTGGGACTCCCTCCAGTGTCCACCACATTTGTGTGTTGCCTCTGGTGACCTCGGTGCCTTTCCTACTCAGGGAACAGGGCCACTGGGCCACTGCCCAGCCAAACCCCTGGTGCCTGGTGGCCAGCAGTGCTGCTGGACTCGAGTCCAGTCAGGCAGGAGAGCTGCTCCCTGTACTATTTCCCTGAACCGCCCTCCGTGCGTGGACCGGCGCCTCCCAGCTCTGCGGAGAGAGGTCCTTGCAGTTTCCACCCACAACCTGCACACACATTAGAGGGAGGGGCCTGGGCTGACGAGGTCGGTCCTGTCGGCCCCGAGCAGCTAAATGCTGCAGAGAGAGTGACCGAGAAGCACAAGGTGCAGGCCCGACCATGACCACGCCAGAGTCCAGGCGAGGGCCAGGAGAGCGCAGGAGCTGCCCCGGGCTTGAAGCTCACCCCGTGCACGATCCCCAGTGACTTCTGGAGTCCAGTCTCTAAGGGGTCAGAGAAGAAGGCTGCAGCCAAATGTCCTGGACTGAGAGCCGGGAAACTGGGTTCTGACCCTGTGCTGGCGCTGGCTCAGTAGGAGTTCAGACATCATCAGAACACGTTGGATTAAAGGGGAATCGACAGTGCCTACCCCACCCCCTGGCGCCTGGTGGCCAGCAGTGCTGCTGGACTCGAGCAGCAACCACCAGCTCGGCCACACACCGGGGATTCCCAGGGTTCACTTTGTTTTATACATGAGTTAGATCATCTGCTGGTTATTCAGTGGCCACAGGCCACGTGAGAATCTCTTGAAAGATGTGGGGCCTTGCTCCAGAGCCGTGCCGGGTGCACACCCCACCCAAGGTCGCGGTTCCCCTGAGTCCCAGTTAGGTTCACTTAGAACTTCCTGGTTTTCAAAGTGCTTTCTTCTCTATTAGTTCATATCACTCTTGTCTTTAAATGGGATAAACGTGTTCAGCAGCTGGAGACCTAAAACCCCACCCTGATTTAAGGTCTGAAAGAAGAAGGTATCTACAGCCACCCACCTCAGACTCTGCGGCTCAGGGACCTGGGGTGGCCGTAAAACAGGTGCCTGCTGCTGATTTATTATCCAGACAGCAGGCCTGAAGGAAAAGCCAGGTGCTCGGCCGGGCAGGGCTTAGTTTTGATTCAATTCTTCATCTCAAAACCGTTGACAGTGGAAAGCGTCTGGAACAATAAATGTGCTAACAGAGAGCCACCTCGGCCGCCAGGCTGCCCAGGGGACACGGGCAGAAGCCCGTCTGGGGCACTCACACGGGAGGAAGGCATCTTAGTGGCAGCTTGGCCTCGCGAGTGGGGGGTCCCGGCACCCCACCGGGGCCCGGCGAGGGGCCTGCAGGGGGTGGGGGCTGAGGTCTCATTAACACCCCAGAGGAAGAGGGCCGCTCCTCAGAGAGGCCCAGAACAATTACAGGGTGGCCGGATGAATGCAAAGGGGAACGATGATGGATTCCCCTCGTATCGGGAGCAATCAGCATAATTTATTTCCAAATCAGCAGAGAGGCACGGAGGCAGGCGCGCCCGGCGCAGGGGCAGGCGGTGTGACAGAAATTGTTTTTTAAGCAGTTGCCCTCTGAAAATATTAGCCTCTCCCTGACACGCAGCATAATGAGGCCTGATTATCTGTCAGGCCTGTGAAATCAGGAGTCCTCGTGGACCCCTGGGAGCCGGCTGCGCCTGCCCTTTCCGGGGCCTTCCGTGTCTTCCTCTTATCTCCTTCTTTGTTCTCATTATCGACGCCCGACGCCCTTTGCTCTGCCCTGTAAGTCCCTCTCCTCCTGTCCCTCAGAGGAGCATGCTCCTCCCTGCACCCACTGTGCGGGGGGCCCAGGAAGAGCCCACCCGGGGCCGAGCCCGAGGGGTACTGGGCACCGTGGAGGCCGAGTGCGTTCTGACGAGTACTGCTCTGTGGGAGCAGCCCTGGGGATGGCGCCCACCAGGAGGGCAGAGGAGGGACCGCGAGACCACCGGGGAGGTGGCCGTCCCTTCCCAGCATGCCTTATCTACTTGTGGGAGCGATGAGAAAGAGGGGACCGTGCTTTCCCGGGGTGGGGCTGCAGCCAGG
Organism: Ictidomys tridecemlineatus; assembly: GCF_052094955.1. Classification (NCBI taxonomy): domain Eukaryota; kingdom Metazoa; phylum Chordata; class Mammalia; order Rodentia; family Sciuridae; genus Ictidomys; species Ictidomys tridecemlineatus. The sequence goes on from NC_135478.1 coordinate 229,868,020, forward strand.
GAACACATTTGAATCACGGTGGAATCGACAGTGCTCCCCACAGCAACCAACAGTCTGCTACCCCCCCGGGCTTCCCAGGGCTCACTTTGATTTGTACATTGAGTGAGTTTCTCTGCTGGTTGTCACAGGCCACTTGAGAAGGTAAGGTGAGGGCTGGAGTGAGCAAGTCCAGTGGGGAGCACGCCCCCGAGCCGAGGTCCCCCGGGCTCCTTTCTCTGGTGCTCCCTGCCTGGAGGCAGGAATGCACTAGCGCAGGGTCCATTGTCCCACGTCCACTGCCCTGTCTCAGCAGCGCCTGGCCACAGGCAGGACAGCAGCGGAGCCAGATCCCCTGAGGTGAGCACGCGCCACCCATCCTCCTGGGCTGTCGAGAAGGTCCCTTAGCTTCAGGATTCCTTCGCTCCTTCAGTACAGAGCCGACTTGACCTGGAGGATTTGAGCCGAGAAGAGGTGGGTCTGCAACATCAGGAGACCTACAGGCTCAGCCACGGAGAGACTCCCCTTCCCCTCCATGGCAGGCACGCTACACGGGGCCCACGGGGTTCTGCGGGCTGAGTCGGGAGGGTCCGCTGTACCAGCCCCACAGCCACACCCCCCTGCGCCTTCTGTGTGCCCAGACTGTCATGGTGGTGAAGGGACAGCTCACGCTGTCCGCAGCCCGTTGAGGAGAAGGAGCAGCACGTGTGCAATGCCAAGTGGCACCAAGGTGGCTCCAGCCAGCTGCCCGTCCTGCGTTCAGCCTGATCCGACAGCCAGGCTCCAGCCCTGGGAGAGGAGAGGCAGCCGGCTCCCCCCTGGAAACCGCCTACACTCTCCGCCCTCTCCTTCGGAAGTGTGCTGTTTGTTGATCAGCTGGAGCCGTTTGATGAATCTCTCCTTCCATCCCAAGACACGTGAAGTCTCCTCCTCTGCCATCCAAGTGAAGGGGCAGCCTCCCCACGGGACACTGCTGTGCCCTCACTGGCTGGCCCAGGGGTGGGACCGAGATTCCACCTCCTGAGGAGCTGCTGCTGCCGGCTGGTGGGGGCGGATCTCACTAGCCTGGGCTGCCGGAAACCCAGGGCGTCTTTCCACGCACTCCTTCATTTTCATAACTAGGTGGACTCTAAAACACGACTTTTTCCAGCTGTGCGAGGTGTTCATTGCCAACTAAAACTGTTCCTGTTTGAGGTGTAAATCGATGTGCCCTGTGTAATGGGCTCCATCAGTCCATGCGTCTGCAGCCTTACGTAGTCACCCTCTCCTTATCTGTGAGAAGCTAAGATGTGTCCAGCGTCAGGAGTGCTGTTGGAGCTAGGAATCCCGGAGATCCCCGAGCCGAGCACCAGGCCTGCACTACTGGCCTGCACACCTGAGCCTCCTGCACTTCAGCCACACGGCCCTTCTCCCGGCCCCACCTGGCAACCACTGCTCTGCGCCTCGGAGCTCAGCGAGTAGGGATCCTGCACACAGGGAGGGAGAGGATCTGCCTTGCTGTGTCTACTTGGTCTTTGCAAATGGTGGGATTCCCTTCCCGGTGAAGGCCGGATGGTGCTCCGTGGTCTGCACAGGTCACCCTTCCTCCACCCTGCCACCCACTGTGAACAGTGCCACAGTCAGCAGGGGAGCGCAGCTGCCTCCTCCACGTCCTGACTTCCTTTCCTTCAGTGGACACAGGACAGTGCTGACACGTGCAGCATGTGTTGAAGATCCTCCAAGCCGTGCCCACGTTCACGTCCAACAGCACACACCTCCCCTCTCTCGCATCCGGCCTTTTTGGTAGGAGCCTTTCTAACAGGGTGACTTGGTGTGTCATTGTGGTTTGATCCCTGATCACTAGCGATGCGGGGTAGAGTTTCTTATGACTGTTCATAGGTGTCTTTGGAGAAATATCTATTCAAGTGCTCGGACCATTATTTAATTGGGTTATTTGTCTGACCTGGTTTTGCTACTGGTTAGAGGTCCTCGTGCGTCTTGGATGCTGAGAGCTCATCACATATGAAGGTGTTTTTCAGATTCCACGGGTTGTGTCTTCCCTTTCCTGTTTCTCTGGCTGTACAGAAGCTTTTCCGGCTTGATAAAAATCCTACTTGTCTACTTTGTCTGTTGTCTGTGCTTTGGGGTCATGTCCAAACTGTGTGTGTGTTTTCATATTTATCTCCCTCAAGTTATTTTTAAAATTTCCCTTTGAATTTCTTCTTTGACCTATTATTTATCCAAGAATGTGTTGATTAATCTTGACCTTTGTATTAACTTTCCAATATTCCGATACTTATTTCCGGGATTACAATATTCACTTCATACCACTGTGTTCAGCAAGATGCAATGTGGCCCGACCTGCGCTCCGTCCTGGACGACCCGGTGCCCACTCCTGCCGTTGTCCTCTGTGTCTGGGAGGCCCAGGGGACCACAGTGCTGTTCAGTTTCTGTCTGAACAGCTCTCTGTGCTGACTGCAGGTATTAAGACCTCTGTATCACTGTGCGGCTGCCGCTTCTCCCTGGGTTTCTGCTTTCCTGTTCAGGAGCTCCGTGACGGAAGGCATATATCTAGAACTGTGACGTCACTCTTGATGAGTCGATCCCTCCATCTTTGCACAGCAGCCGTCTCGGGCTCCTGTGATGGCTTTTGACTCAGAGCCAGTTTGTCCAACGTGACTGTGAACGGTCGCCACCCCCAGGACTAGCTTCTTCCACCCCTTCACCTTCAGCGTCTGTGTCTTTAAAGCTGAGTGAGTCTCTGGAAGGGGGCACATTGTTTGATCTTGTTTGGGTTTTGCTTTGATCATTCAGATACTCTGTGTCTTTTGATTGAAGAATTTAATCCATTTATATTTAAAGTACTTATTGTTAAATGAGGACTTACCATCCCAGGCTATTGTTTTCTGAATGTTTGCAGATCCTTTGTTTCTTTCCTCCTTTTTTGAGGACTTCCTTTGTGACATATGCTTTGATTCCTTTATCTCTTATATCTCTTGCAGACTCTTTCTTTGTAGCTACTATAAGGTTAACATAAAATATCCTATGGCTATAACAGTCTATTTTTTAGGCTGATAACTCTGGTCACATACAAAGCCTTATGATTTTACTTCTCTTTCACCAAGACTTTTATGTTATTGATGTCTCAATTTACATATTTTGTTGTATTTATCCATTAATAAATCATGTGGTCACAGTTATCAACATGATCATTGTAGTAATAGAGCATTCTGAGTTTGACTCTACCCTTACCTTTACCAGTGAGTTTTGTACTTTCATAAGTCTTCATCTTACTAATCCTTTCATTTCAACCTTAAGAATCCTTTCTACAATCTCTTGTAAGGTGAGGCCAGTGTTGATGACCTTCTCAGCTCGTCTGTGAAAACCCTTATCTTCCCTTCATCTCTGAAGGACGGCTCCCCCCACCACAGACACGGATCACATCATTCCACTCGCTCCTGGCCTTCCAGGTTTCTTTTGAAAAATCTATGGATCATCTTATGGGTGCCTTTTTGCATAGGACAAGTCTCTTGATATTACATTTTTTCATTCAGTTTATTCTACTCTTCACTTCCAGAGTTTCTCTTTGGTTCTTTTTGTGGTCTCGGTGTGGTTTTTGAACGTCTTGTTTTGCTCATGCATTATTTTCCTCATCAGCCAAGCCAGCGGCTAAGAACCCAGTTACTTTTCCATAGTGCAGCACCTCAGTGTTCGAGCTAGTAAGCCTCCACCCGCCCCCCCCCCCCCCCCGCCAGAGATAGCCTGGCCGCCTACCTGTGCTGGTGCATGGTCCACCGAGACTCACGCATGCCGTCTGCAGGAACCGCAGGTCGTCAGCTCCGAGGGCTGTGGGGAGAGGCACGTGGAACGCTGGGGGCATGCTGGCTGCTTGGAGGGAGAGCCACAGGTGACAGGTGACATGCACTGCATGGACCACGGCAGGCCTCTGGGTGGAGTCCATGAGACAACCAGTAGAAGCCGCAGGCCTCTGTGGAGTTCCACACCCAGCTGCTGTGAGCCCTGCGCCTTTTCCCTGCTTCTGGCTGCACCAGGTACTGAGCCGTCCAGTCCCCTCAGTGTCCCGGGTGGGGGAGAAAGAAGCAGCCCCTTGAGCACCTGGAACAGCTTTCTTGTGGCACCACGCTGTGCCCCTTTTGGGGGAGGGTGAGTGGGTGCAGGGAAACTCTTCTTGTGACCCTTCAATGTGCGTATTCCGGGGTGTTCAGGATGGTAGAGCCTCTGCAGGGGACACGGGGGCTACCAGGACACTCTTCCCCGCTGGGCTTCAACATCAGCGTTTCTGTTGGGGGTGAGGCTAGAACTTACTGGAGAGCAGGCCTCGCCCAGCAGGGAGCCGTGGAGGCTGGGAGAGAGGGGGTGCTCTCGGCCTCTGGTGCCGACCCTGAAATCCACAGGGCGCAGCAGGACCTAGGTGACCATCAAGTGGAGTCACCAGCGCAGCCTGACACCGAAGGCAGGCTGGACTCCCTCTGGGCAGCCTAGACGGGCACGCCGCTGCCCTCCTCCACCTCCTAGGGGCGCTGGGGGGGGGGGGGGCAGAGCTCCCTCACACACAGCCCAGGTGGCACGCGGCACGGCCCAGGGTCCCTTCTGCTTCCTCGTGCGCACCACAGCCACCGCGCGCCACTGAGGGGATCGGCATCTGGCGCAGTGTGGCAGCTCTCGGTTCCTGTGCAGCCCCCTGCCCTGGAGATGGACAGGCTCCCCACTGAGCCACCTGGAAATGGGCTTCCAGATGACAGGGCAGGGGCTCTGTGTCTGTGTGTGTCTGAGCGTGTGCACGCGTGTGTTCACAAATCGGCACAAAAAGAAATGGTAGTTGTTTACACACAGTAGACACTGATCGTTGATTTGAGGTCGGGAATACCACCTATCTAACTCTAATAAGTGAACTTAAATCTTTGTTTTCCAAAAACTGTGTGGAAAGTGACTCTGCTTCAACACAGGCACAGTGGCAGGATCAGCTCAGTGTCACTCTCCAGACACAGGCGCAGGGGGCTGAGGCAGCCGCACAGCTTCTTGACAAAGTTACGCTGGGTCCTACACACGCTGCGTCAGGTTCACGCGGCGCCACGGGATCATGCGACTCGACAGAGTTTCTGAGCCGGGGACCCTTCAAAACTTCAACAAATGGTCTAATTTCATCATCCCACCAAAAAAGGGCGGAGGGGGGAGGGGGAGGGGGGGAGAAGAAGGAGAAGGGGCGGAAGAAGAAGAAACAATACACATGGAAGCAGACATCAGCATTCAATTCAGAAGGCTCCAGGGCCAGCAGACTCCGACCTTCAAGTCAAGGCCCCATCGCCTCAGAGGCTGGGGACAGGGTGTTGCTGTGTCCGCTGGGCGACGGGCTCTCCTCCGACAGAGGCTCAGGGCTGCTGCTGGGGGGGCCGGGGTTGAAGCGGCGCGTGGCCGTGTGCTGGCGGGCTGCACGTGTGGGCTCTTGGTGCCCAGAACTGACCTAGTGGACCTTTCTGTCGTAGAGGCCCTCCAAGGGCATCAGGAGTGGTCAGCCAGCACTCCTCATGGTCCTCCACTCGGCCGCCCTGATTGGTGCCCACCTGTGAGAGCGGGCTCTCTTCCCCCTCCCCCGGTCAGCGCTCCTGGCCTTTGTGATAACAAGGGTCCTCACTGAGTAAGCGGGTGTTTCATGGTGGTTTAGAGCTGGTCTCCCTGGTGATTCCTGAGGACATCCAGGGGAGCTGCCCTGCCATCTGCAATCCCCCAGCCGGGCCCTGTGCCCCCGAGGGAGACACCTGCACTGCAGGGTGGCAGCACCGCTCACCACACCAGACGCGAGCAGGCCGGCGTCCATCCCTGGAGGAGGACAAGGCAGATGCGGTCCACGTACACCACGCAGACTCTCCAGCCACAGGGAAGAACGGGATCCTGTCAACACGCGGTGTGGATGGAAATGGAGACCATGGTGCTAAAGGAATTAAGCCAGCCAGAGGCAGAGGCCGAATGATCCCCAGGGTGGACCTGACGGTCAGTCTCATGGAAGTGGAGAGTAGAATGGTGGTTTTGGAGGCCAAGGAGGCAAGGGAGGGAGGCCAGGGAGGGAGGCCAGGGAGGCTGACCAGTGGGGGCAAGTCAGATAGGAGGAGCCTGCTCTGGCATAGGTGGCACAGCAGGGTGACCGTGGACAAGGAGGGAGTTGTCTATGCTAAAAGCAAGTCTTTTTGATATTTCATCATAAAGAAATGTTCTGCATTTGAGGAGATGCATGTTTAACCTGGTTTAAACATTATGCAATGTAGGCATGGTCAAAATCACATGTACCCCAGTAATATGTACATTTTTTATGGTTTTATGGACCAGTTAAAATAAATCTGAATTAAACATTTTAAGATGTTTTTTCTTTGATTATATGTGTAAAAGGATCAAGTCAGATGCCCAGGTGCATTTCTCGTGCCACGCAGACATTTCTTTATGTATTTGTTTCCTTTTTTTTTTTTGCAATAATCCCTCAGAGTTATTTAGTTTACTGTTAATAGAAGATTATCAAAAGAGCATTTATAACTCAGCGTGGTAGCAGCCGGGGATTTAATTCTAATATTTCTAGAAATGTGTTTAAAAAGCTGTGTGCTTATGTGTGTGTGTGTATCTCCGTCCACATGAACACACAGACGCTGGGTTTTGTTCAGTTTAATGCTATAATCTCACTGGAAAAAAGCACCTGCGCAAAATAAAAATCTCAAAGAATGGGTCAATAGCCATTGAGAACAGTGTTGGAACAGGTGTTGCATGAAGATCTTTGATCTCATAGACCCTTTTAAAAGTGTCAGAGACAAAGTACGTGTCTACGTCAAAGAGAAAACCCCGCCACGTATTGTTTCCTGAGGTAGAGAGGTTTTTTGATCAATGCAAACTTTGCTCTATTGCCTGATATTTCAAGGGAGCCAGTTGAAAGAACAAAAGCCAAGGGAATTAGATGCAGGGACACTATTCTTCCTTGAACCACAGATGCCACAGGAAGAGGAATGATGAGCAAGGAGAGAGTCCCAGGTACGTCCCAGAAACTAAGCCAGGACCTAGACACGTGTCTACCGTGACGTGCTGCGGCCGTCCGAGCCTGCTCTGCAAGCAGAGAGCCGTGTGCAGCCAAGGTAGGCTGCTGGGGCGCGGTACAGGGGCGTGGGAAAGCAAGGGCTTCCCAGAGCACCCCAAGCCAGGCACCTGGAGCTCAGGGCCACCTGAAAGATGGAACACTGAAGGACCCAGAGAGCTGGCACGGACGGGGGCTGTGAAGAATATTTACTACGTGACAAATTTAAACAGAATTTGAACTATACTGGTATATTTATTCTAAATGTTCGTGTAAAATATTTTCTTTACGTTTATTTTTAAATAGAATTCTTTTGGCAAGAGTTACATTTCTGGAACAAAATGAAAGTTATCAGGAAGAGCGGCACTGTCTGCATTTTCACGAAGCCCCTGTGTGTGCCGGGCGGACGGCTGGGCCCCAGGGTGCCTGCACACTCCGGCTCTGGGATGCAGTGTTTTGGCTGAGGTCTGTGCGAGAGCCGAGCCGCTCCCGGGCCTGTACAGAGGGTCCCTGACGGAAGAAGGTTCAACGGGGGATTTTTTTTTACTTTATATTATGATGGTGAGAACGTGATGTGCATTCAGTGGAAACCGGCCTTAGAATTCTGAGTTTGATCTTTTCCTGGGCAAGGCTGGGCGGCCGTGGTGAGCTGGTCCCGGGGCAGCCTGTCACGGGGTGCTGTGGAGCTGACCCGCGGTGCTCCATGGTGAGGCGGGCCCTGTGTGTTCCCAGTCACGGTGTTTGCAGCTTCTGAGGGTGTGTCGGGGCACACTCCGTCCTTCATGGCCTCTCCAGACCGTCACGGGCTCTTTCCTTTGACAAGTGGTCGTTCTGTAAACTTCATGGCTCTTTTCACGGGTACATGACAGTAGAATCCATTTTGGTGTAATCATACCAGCACGGAGTGCATCTTACTCCAGTTAGGGCCCCGTCTTGTGGGTGCACCCAATGGTGAGATGTACACAGGAAAGTGATGTCGGTCCATCCACTGTGGCTCCTTCTCCTGTCCCCCTCCCTTCCTCTCATTCCCCTTGTCTGATCCACTGAACTTCTATTCTCCCCTTTTCCCCCTTATTGTGGGTCACAATTCCCAATAACTAAGCTATGGAGCTATCCCAGGCGCTCTTCAACAGATGAATGAATAAAAAAAATATGGTACACACACACACAATGGAATATTACTTGGCCACAAAGAAGAATGACTCTGTGACATTTGCCAGTAAATGGATGGATCTGGAGACTATCAGGCTAGGTGAAATAAGCAATCAGTTTTTAAAGATCAATTGCAATGTAGCTACTCCTGTAATCCCAGTGACTCGGGAGTTGGAGGCAGGAGGATCACAAGTGTGAGACCAGCCTCAGCAACTTAGCTAGACCCTGTCTCAAAGCAAAAAATGAAAAGAGCTAAGTTGCTGGGGCTGGCCTCACACTTGTGATCCTCCTGCCTCCAATCCCTGGTACAAAAAAAAAAAAAAATCAGTTGCACGTGAAACTATTTCAATGAAGTCTCTTGGTCCCTTATCTAACTTCAATGGCCTTTGACCCACCATGATTTTGTGACCTTGCACATTTTCGCTTATCTACTGAGTTGTGAAGGTCTTCTGAATGTCTTCTCTTATTATATAATAATATCTCCACTGACGGCATCAGAAGTGTCTCTTAGCATTGGAGAGCTGTCAAGTTCATGGCAGCAAATCACATTTCCCCAAATTCTGGCTTTCCCCTGGAAGGTTGGATTTCATTACTGGCAATAAGCGCCTCCCGCTGCTGTCCTTGCCGTGAAGGCTCACTCCGCTTGTTTAGAGAAAAGCAATCAACAGATATTGGATTCTGAGTGAGCACAGCGTGCGGCTGGCTCTGCGGCCAACTGGAGGCAGCGTGAAGGCCAGCCCTGAAACTCGGTCCCCAGGGGCTTTACTCAGCAACCGTCACGGGAGCTGCAGCCGGGGCCCGGGCTACTCCCCGTGACCCACACGGCGTGAGAAGGGTGGGCACTCTGGGGTTGCCACCCAAGACACTCAACAGCGTCACTGCTTTGTCAAAACAATTTCTAGTGCAACTGGTATTTCTGTGGGTTTGTTTCCCTGGATGAGTGTGACAGTGTCAAAGGCCGTGACTGCGCACCCCGCTCTGTGGCCAACACTCTGCGGTCCACTGTGACTGGTGCCAGGGGCAGCCTTTTCACCACTGCCGGAGAGGCAAGGAGTGTCCAGCACTTTATAAAAGTAGTCTTCATCCTGCGGGTCGTCTGCAGGGGCCCGGGGTCCCGGGGGTCTCAGATGACCTTGGAGAACACTGACGTCCACAGGAGACGGTGCATCACCCCAGCGTCCCCTGGAGGCCCCAGAGGCTCCTGGAGGAAGAGGAGTCTTCATATGAGCAGCAGGAAGGTGCATGAGAGCTGCCCATGAGGGAAGGGGCGCCGGGTTCTGGACCAAGAACGTTCCCAAAGGATGGTGTGAAGACCACGTCCCCGTGCAGCCAGGTCCAGAGGCGGGCCTTGGGGGTGGGATTAGATCAGAGGGTCCGACCTCATGGGTGGCTTAATCCCTGACGGCTGAATGGACTGGCGGAAGGTGGGTCACTGGGGGTGTGCCTGGGAGCGCTCAGGAATCCCCCTGCTCCTCGTGTGCTCCCTCCTCCCCCTCCCCCTCCCCCTCCCCATCCTCCTCCCTCCCTGCCTCCATCCTTCCTGGGTGCCAGGAGCCGAGCACCTTCCTCTGCCATGTCCTCGGCCAGATGCTCTGCCTCAGGCCCAGAGCGACGGAGCCACCAACCTGCACTGAGACCAGAGCCAAGCCGTCCTCCTTGAAGCTGGGCTTCTCGGGGCAATGGTCCCCGCCAGGCAAAGCTGACGGCCACCGGTGACAAAGGGGCACCCAGCTGCCAGGGAAGAGGGCCTGACGCAGGGGCTCGCGTCCCACCGTCTCACCGGCTGCTCCACCTGACCCCGTTGTTCTCTGTAAAACAGGGTGTTGACCGCTGCCCCGCACACGTGAGTCCGAGGGCCAGCACTCGTCCAGTGTCAGCTGCATCTGAGCCTGGGAGTCCGTCTGTCGTAGACTTGAATCCAAGAAAGAAGTAAGGAGGCAGAACAGGGTAGCTGAGTGCTTGGATTAAGTACCCGTGAACTCCTCCTCACCTGACAGCTTCAGAGCCTGGGTGACAAAGGCTCCCATGTCTGATAAAGCCAGCTCCCCAGAATGCCACCAGGAGTTCCCACGCCTGTGCATCGATCACCAAACGTCACTTGGGAGACGAGACTCCAGGATAGCTCGGGTCATCAAGCTCAGAGGCCCTGTGGACACCAAAGCAATTGAAGCACCTCACAGAGGGGCTTTCTTTGTATATTGGGCTGCGTCGTTGTTTCATGGTCTCTCAAAAGTCAGTGCACATGGTCTGCACTGATTTTAAAGCAAGTTGCTGTATTTTCAGGTTAAATTTCCAAATATCTATGTTTGTGCTTTATTTTTAATTAAAAAAAAATAGACTATGCATTATAGGAGGGACCCACAATCTGAAATGGATGCCACGTTCCAGGGAGTTTGTGGGCTGCTGGGCTTGCAGAGGAGACCCAGCCACAGCACCCGCACTCACGGTCTTCCCAGTTTCAGGCTCTCTGTGGCTGAGTCTTATTTGATTTAGCCCCAAAGGTTCCCTGAAATCCTGCCGGGAGCAGAACACCCTGGGGTCCCCTACACCCCAGAACCCGCCAGTCCTCTCAGTGTGCAGACGTGCATTGAAACAGCTTGGAGACTGGGCCTGGAGATTCGGAGGTGTGGCCCCCTTATCTCTGCCCTGTACCCAGCAGGGTCTTCTCCCCCACGAGACTTTTCACAAACCTTCCAGTTGAGATCAGTCACCTGCTATTCTGTGGGTCCCAAACGCTTCCTGGCCTTGATCACTCCAAACGTCACCCACCGACCTGTGTGTTCTGCTGTTGTTCCTCTAGATGCCACTGGCCACCACCTGAGTGGCTGCTGGCCACTTATGTCTCCAGTCACATTATGAGTTTCCTGCAGAAAGATATTGTCTCTTTGATATTTGTTTGTCTCAGAAAATAACAAAGTAGGTCTTCCAAAAACTTGCTTAAAATTGTGTGAAGTAGTTTCTCTCATGGTCAAGTGACCAGGAGTGTGACGAAACCAGCACTGGAACCCAGACCTGCTGGCTCAGTCTGTCGCTCACTGATGTTTCCTGTACAGAACACCCACAAGACAGCTCCATTTCAGCAGCTGTAAACACTGCCACCAGCAGCTGTCAATCCAGTCAAAAGAAAGCTCCAGGAACCCTCACAAAAGATGTCCATCACCAAGGCCCCCCACCCACATGGTACACATCACAGGCCGAGTCAGCGCCAAGAGCCCCTTACTAATGGAAACCAAGAAATACTAGCAGATGCCATCAGATACCAAGCAGGTACCCAGACACCACCAGAGCCCATCAGACACAATCAGATACTGCTCATAGACCAAATGTATACCCACAGACACCAACGGAGCCCATCAGACACCTTCAGGTAGTACCCAGATATCACAGATGCCATCAGATGTCCAACACACCCACCGACACAAGAGAGTCCACTGCACACCATGCCATCCTACCCAGACACCAACAGATACCCAACATGCACCCACAGACACAAGAGAGCCCACTGCACACCATGCCCTGCTACCCAGACACCAACAGATACCCAACATGCACCCACAGACACAAGAGAGCCCACTGCACACCATGCCATCCTACCCAGACACCAACAGATACCCAACATGCACCCAGAGACACCAAGAGAGTCCACTGGACACCATGCCATCCTTCCCAGACACCAACAGATACCCAACATGCACCCACAGACACCAAGAGAGTCCAGTAGACACCATGCCCTGCTACCCAGACACCAACAGATACCCAACATGCACCCACAGACACCAAGAGAGTCCAGTAGACACCATGCCCTGCTACCCAGACACCAACAGATACCCAACATGCACCCACAGACACCAAGAGAGTCCAGTAGACACCATGCCATCCTACCCAGACACCAACAGATACCCAATATGCACCCACAGACACCAAGAGAGTCCACTGCACACCATGCCCTGCTACCCAGACACCAACAGATACCCAACATGCACCCACAGACACAAGAGAGCCCACTAGACAACATGCCCTGCTACCCAGACACCAACAGATACCCAACATGCACCCACAGACACCAAGAGAGCCCACTGCACACCATGCCCTGCTACCCAGACACCAACAGATACCCAACATGCACCCACAGACACCAAGAGAGTCCACTGCACACCATGCCCTGCTACCCAGACACCAACAGATACCCAACATACACCCACAGACACAAGAGAGCCCACTGCACACCATGCCCTGCTACCCAGACACCAACAGATACCCAACATGCACCCCCAGACACAAGAGAGCCCACTGCACACCATGCCCTGCTACCCAGACACCAACAGATACCCAACATGCACCCACAGACACAAGAGAGCCCACTGCACACCATGCCATCCTACCCAGACACCAACAGATACCCAGCATGCACCCAGAGACACCAAGAGAGTCCACTGGACACCATGCCATCCTTCCCAGACACCAACAGATACCCAACATGCACCCACAGACACCAAGAGAGTCCAGTAGACACCATGCCCTGCTACCCAGACACCAACAGATACCCAACATGCACCCACAGACACCAAGAGAGTCCAGTAGACACCATGCCATCCTACCCAGACACCAACAGATACCCAACATGCACCCACAGACACCAAGAGAGTCCACTGCACACCATGCCCTGCTACCCAGACACCAACAGATACCCAACATGCACCCACAGACACAAGAGAGCCCACTAGACAACATGCCCTGCTACCCAGACACCAACAGATACCCAACATGCACCCACAGACACAAGAGAGCCCACTGCACACCATGCCCTGCTACCCAGACACCAACAGATACCCAACATGTACCCACAGACACCAAGAGAGCCCACTGCACACCATGCCCTGCTACCCAGACACCAACAGATACCCAACATGCACCCACAGACACCAAGAGAGTCCACTGCACACCATGCCCTGCTACCCAGACACCAACAGATACCCAACATACACCCACAGACACAAGAGAGCCCACTGCACACCATGCCCTGCTACCCAGACACCAACAGATACCCAACATGCACCCCCAGACACAAGAGAGCCCACTGCACACCATGCCCTGCTACCCAGACACCAACAGATACCCAACATGCACCCACAGACACAAGAGAGCCCACTGCACACCATGCCATCCTACCCAGACACCAACAGATACCCAACATGCACCCACAGACACCAAGAGAGTCCACTGGACACCATGCCCTGCTACCCAGACTCCAACATATACCCAACATGCACCCATAGACACCAAGAGAGTCCACTGCACACCATGCCCTGCTACCCAGACACCAACAGATACCCAACATGCACCCACAGACACAAGAGAGCCCACTAGACAACATGCCCTGCTACCCAGACACCAACAGATACCCAACATGCACCCACAGACACAAGAGAGCCCACTGCACACCATGCCCTGCTACCCAGACACCAACATATACCCAACATGCACCCACAGACACCAAGAGAGTCCACTGCACACCATGCCCTGCTACCCAGACACCAACAGATACCCAACATACACCCACAGACACAAGAGAGCCCACTGCACACCATGCCATCCTACCCAGACACAACAGATACCCAACATGCACCCACAGACACCAAGAGAGCCCATCAGACACTGTCGGGTGTGACCCGTCTACTGGGTTTCAACCCAATAATAGCAACAATTCCAACTATATGCCCCCAGACCGCGGGGGGGTCCACCAGATTCCACACAGACACCACCAGGGCCAAGGGCTGTCACCACTGCCTGTGCTCAAGGTCAGGCACCGGCACTAATCAGAACATCTATTCCCAACAGGGGTACCCTTTGGTGCATGGACACAGGCCACCCTCCCAGGACAGTGCAGATTTCTCAGGACACAGGCTTCATTTCTTCAGTGGCCTTCAGGGCTGTGCTGGCTGGTGAGGCTACGGGCCAAGGGAGAGCCCCCACGGAGGTGTGCTCATGCTCCCTGACAGGTTCCTATAGAGCCCTCACCGTTCCAACCTCTGGGTCACGATTTCCAGCGGTTCCTGGGGATCCCCCGTGCTAGCTGTGCCCCATCCTGAGGCTAATCCCCAGCATCTGGCCTGCACCCCCATGGCCAGAGAGAGGGGCTTTACAAAGCCACATTTCCACCAAGCAAGCACGGCCCAGCTCCTGGGGCTCCGCCTTCCCTGGGCTCCTGTGAAAACAGGGAGCTTAGCAGGCACTTAGTTTGCAAAGGCTCCTCTCCTGGCCTGTGTCTGCCATCCAAAACGCATTCAAGGTCCTGGGATTACAAGAACAGCAATTAGCGCCCAGCCCAAAGCTGGCCTCCGCTCTCAGGCCGCCCTCCTGGTGGAGAACGGTGTCAGACTTAGGGGCCAATCTCGTACACGGGCCCTGAACCCCCCTTTAGCAAACAAAAGCTAAAGAAAACTTCAGGGCCTCTGGGGACGCCCAGACGGCGTGGGGGAGGGGCGATGAAAGCCGGCTTGGGGACCCAGGGCTCTGCAGCCAGGTCCCAGCCCCTTTCAGACTGAAAAGGAAAACAGCCTTTGCACACAATCCCTTGGGTCACTCTGGAGGGTGGCACTGGGCCACTCCTTTCACATACTCCTGCCAGAGGTCTGACTTGAAAGTGTCCTTTAATGTCCTGAAAGCAGAAAGCAAACTGAAGGAGCAGTGAAGACACTGTGATGGGCGTGGGAGCTGCTTGGGGCCTTTAAAGGTGCAGCTCAGCAGTGGAAAGAAAGGCCTTTTGTAGTTGGGAGGTTTCTCTAAACCAAATGCTGCAGTTCACCACACAAATTTAGGCAATATTGAAACCCTGTGAGGAGGCTCTTGTGGGCCGTTATTAAATGTCTGCACCGATCAGCAGGGACGTGACGGGCTCCTGGCCGCTCCCTGCCAAAGAACACGAGAACAAAAAGTTCTATTGTGGATGAAATTGGGGTTTGGGTATGATCATTTCCCCAATGACTCACCTATTAGCTTTCCATGCTCTGAACTAAGCAGATTTACTCGGACAACATCCAGGCGCACAGGACAGCAGCTAAAACAAACTAATGCCTGCTGCTGAGCACCTGCAGCCACGCGGAGCCACCTCAGGGAGGAGAGGTGCGATGCCCCCACGCGGCCCCCACAGGCCAGGAGCTGTGCTAAGTGACAGGGCTGTGGTCGCAGCAATCATCTCCCGGGTCCTGCTCCTGAGCAAAGTGCCACTCCCCACCCTGGGCACAAGGGGCCTGGAAGGCATTTCCAAGAGGGCTTGAGTCCCTCACTCTTTGTCCATGGAGCCTCCCGGGGCCCTGGAGCCGGCTCCCCTCCCTGGTGGGCTGCAGACGGCGATGTCCACCCCTGCTCTACAGAACACCACTCCTGGCCTCAGGACTGAGCAGCCAGGCTCTACTGAGCACGCACCACTACTGAGACAGGTGCTTGCTTCTTCGTCCCTCTCTCTGGCTCCTGGCATGGACATCCTGGGGCTAGGGTGGACCGCAATCGGAACCCTGAGCCCCACCAGTCCCTGGCGCCCTGCGCCTTCCCTCAGCCCCTTCAGCTCCAGGAGAGGGACTCCCAGCAGCTCAGTCCCCACAACGTCTGCCATATTTGAATTTGCAAGAAGCCCCCACCAGGGCCTCTATGCAGTCTCTGCCAAAGGTGCCGCCTCTCAGTCAGCCACCCACTCTGCGCAGAAGGAAAGGAGAATCTCAAACGCTCTAAGCACCAATCCGTGTCGAGTGGTGGCCACACCTGTGATCCCAGTGACTCAGGAGGCTGAGGCAGGAGGATCACAAGTTCAAGGCCAGCCTCAGCAACTGAGTGAGACCCAGTCTCAAAATAAAAAGACCGGGGCTGTGGCTCAGTGGTAGAGTACCCCTGGGTTCAATTACTAGCAACACACACACACACACACACACACACACACACACAATGAAGCTCGCCAAGGGAGCCACCAGCTAACTAGAGGGACACCACTAATGACATGGACCATTCAGAGCTGTTTCCTCCCGGTTCTAAAGTAAACAGTAAAAGGCTAAGCTCCCCAACTTATAGAGAAAAAACACAAAACTGAGTGTCTGCTGCTTCTTCCCCAGAAGACGACATTAAATTAACCTGATGCCAATACTAAGAAATATAGATTTAGATTCTAAACATTGGCCAGCGGGTGCACTTGGCCATGGGAACGTGTTGACAGGAGTGGCCGTGTTCCTCTGTGGGCAGGAGGGCCAGGAGCCACCTCCCAGTGTCGGGCACTCTCCTGGGCTAAGGTGTCGTGAAGGACGGTGCCCTCTGAGGCCCGCAGGTCTGGCAGCCAGGCCTGGCTTCAAGGAGAAAGCCCCTGCCCCAGATTCCTGCTGACCTTCATGCCACCATGAGGTGACCCCGCTTCCCTTTGGTTTTCAAGGACCTTCAGTGGGCCCCAGACCAAAGTAGCTGTGCACAGGCCTGAAGCAGACACATGGAAGCTGAAATGCGGAGCAAGGCTGACTGGTGGCCAGAGAGCAGGCCACAGGGCTGTCGCGGGGACCTGGCCACTGGTCAGGATGGCACTGCTTTACTAACTAAAGCACCTTAGTCCTCTGTGGCTCCTGGCACCTACCGTGGCCGCTTATGACACTAAACCCTGACTACATCAGCTGAGGCTCACTGGTCCTGGAACGTGGGCTCGGCAAAGCTGGCCTGAACTGGGCAGCGGGCACTGCAGGCTGCCACCTCAGTGCTGGTCAGGGCACCTCAACTAGTCCCTACAGAATCTTGCCTGGTGTGTGTTTGTTTCAACACACCTTGCTCCAAGCAAGTGGTCAGCTTTCCAAGGTCCACATGTCCCCGGGTGACACTGACTTGGGAGCTACAAAGAAAAACTTCAGCAAGTAGCCACTCACAACTTTACCAACTCAAAAACATGGAATCCAGGACTCCATATTCCATTGGAATTCCATTGGAATTCCATATTCCAATGCTGAGGACTGACTGAATGTATAACAAGTGATTAATCTGATCTAACTTTCCTCATTATAAAAACAGCACATTAAGAAAAATGCTAACAAAATGCATTAAAAAGAAAATAAAAATCTACTCTTATGGCTTGAGATGATCAAATTCCATTTCCATTAGCCTTTGATCTGTGCTTCTGCATATAAATAAAAAGAAGTTCTAGAATAATTAACGTTCTATTGCTTTTATTGTAGTATTGGAGAGGCCATCCAGGGACTGATGCATCCTAGGAAAGCTGCTGAGCTATGCCCCCAGCCCCAAGGTCTGTCTTCCTTTTTGTTTCCTGTCATTTTTTCACTTTAAATTCCATAATGAGCTTGTCATTATTAAAAACAGCTTTAAGATATTTTCAGGTACAACTAATTTTTATTACAGAAACAAGAAATAACCATCAGAGGAAAACTTGTATTATAGAAAAATGTACAAATAAGAAATTAAACCACTTACTGTCCTACTTTGCTCTGAGACAGCCAGTTGAGTTTTTTATGCTCCCAAAGCATTTTCATAAAATGACATGAATAATAATGGCTAACATTCACTGAGTGTATTCATCAGTGGGTTTAAAACTGAATCCTTTCAACAGCCAACGCGCTAAAGTTACTACTGCTACTTCATAGGTGATGGAAGTGCAGCTTGGAAACGTAATTGACTGAGTTGAAGTCACATAGCTGGTTAACTGATGAAGCCAGAATTAGAACTTGGCCCGTCTCGTTCCAACAGCGGGGTGCATGACCCTGGCAGCTACGTGTCCATGGGTCCTGATGGGGGTTCATTCATTTCAATGGTCCTGAGACACACACGGCTACATCCATTTCCTGGAGAGACAGGCACTCACTACCCAGCTCAGAACTGTTTCATGTCTGTGTCACTCTGTTTCCTATTTCCTAGTGGATTCTAGTCTGCTCCATGTGGAAAGTGTTTCAGGACTCTTGGTACATATTATGAAATTTATGTACCAAAAATTTCATGTCCACCCTAGCCCCAGGATGTCCATGCCAGAAAGTTAGAAAGCGAGACCAAAACTTTGTACCAATCAGCACCAATTTCCTCCCTCTGGCATCCTTGGGCTTGTTAGTTTGGGCCATTTAGAGGGCAGGGTGCTGTCAGGTTGCTTGGGTGCTCACTGCCTGCGGCTTGCATTGTACGTATTCTGTAAGGCATAATTCTGAATCTTTGTGCTACTGTAAGTGGCCTTATTTCTAGTCTCAGTTTCCAGCATACCAGAATAGAGAAATCAGCAGTGTGTGGTCTCATCTTCCTTGTGCTGAACTTAATAGTACTAGTGCACTTTTCATGGATTCTTTTGACATCTTCATGTGGCTTGTCATGTCATTTGTGATAAACAGACTTCCTCCACCCTGTGTGTATGAAACTTATTAATTTTTCTTTCTTTACTCCTCTAGCTACAGTCTCAAGTTCCACATTCAATAGAAAGCTCACCTTTCTTTTTTTCTGGATCATGGCGGGAGAGCCCATAATCCTTCACCACTGAGGACAGGGTTAGCTGTAGGTTTTTTCCATACATGTTTTAGCAAATTGAGGCCAGCCTTTCAAACTGGAGTTTGCTGAGAATTTTTTAAAATCACAAATAGCTGTTCAGTTTTGCCAAAACTTTTCCTGCATCTATTGATATTTTCCCTTTAGAGCTACAAGATGCATGTTGACATACAGAGAGCCTTAACTGTTATCCAGACAAACGTGTGCCTCACGAGCACACGGACAGTGACCCTCATGGTCCTGTAGCAGTCACACTAGGAACCCGAGCTCGGAAGCTAGGGAAAGCGAGACCAAAGGGGACCAAAGCAGGTGCCAGCATCACCCACACTCAGCCTAAGGGCACTGCTTGGAAAGCATCGCTGATTTCATTTCTCTAAAGGACATTTTTCAAATATAATATTTGAAACTCTAAGTTTACCTCCTTAATAAAAAATAACAAAGTTACTCCCCCGTAAAATAGGGACCAAATCAGAGCTCCTTGGCATCAGTACCTTTTTGGAAGTTCTGCTCAAATCAAGAGAAAAAACACTAGAGACTGACAGAAAAGGGATTCCCAGGAGAAAGCCGCTCCCCGGCTGGGGCGTGCCCGGGAAGCGAGGCCCTGGGTCCCCCAGCCCTGCAGAGAAGAAAGAGAAGGAGAACAGGAAAGAAAAGGGAGAAAGAGAAGAGAGGAGAAGACAGGTGACCAGGAAACAGGAAGCCGTGGCCCTGGCCAGCTGGAATAAACTCATTTCCAGGTGATAATGCGCGTCCTCTGCCTGTTACGTAGCAGACATCTTAAAATCACAGGGTCCCATGACACCAACAAAACGGGGGAATGGCACTGTTGCTGGTCCCCACTTTGGAAAGGAGGTTTTGCAAGGAAAATTAAAGAAAATGCAAAACCAGTGGATAAATCCACATTGGACTCTGTCAAATCCACATCTTGAGCCTTGAAAGATGCTACTGAGAAAAGCTGAAAAGACCAGCCACCAAGTGGGGACCAAGTGGGGACCAAGTGGGGACCAAGTGGGGACCAAGTGGCACCATGTCTGCACGACACAGATTGGTGTCGGATTCTGTATCAGAATCTCCGAGGAGCTCCCACAGCTCCATGGGACAAATGGCAGGACTTACAAGGAAAGAGATTAGGCAAAAATGTGAGCAGACACTTCCCTGGAGAGGATGGGCGGATGGCGAGTTAGCGGCAAGAAGGCACTCAGCGCCACCGTCGTTACAGAAGTGCCTTGCAACCACAGGGACACCTCACTGCAGGCCTCCTGGAGCACACAGGCTGGCGAGCGCCGGCGCTTGGGGCTCGCACCCACTTCACCTGGGAATAAGAATGGTCCAGGTGGAAAGCAATGCGACCCTTCTCTGTGTCGATTTAAACATACACTTTACCATAGGAACCCACTCCAGGTGTTTCCCCAGAGAAATCAGAGCCCTCCACACAGAGAGCCCCAGGCCAAGGCTCCTGTCGTGTTATTCACCGTAGCCAGGCTGAAAACACCCAATGTCCACCCGATGGAGAAGGGGCAAGCCAACGGGAGTGGGCCCAGCAGGCTGCCTCGGAGCCGAGGGGGCAAGGTGCTGTCCACCCAGCACTGAGCCTCGGAGCCTCGGCCAAGCAGGAGGGCCCGGGCGCCAAGTTTCCCACTGATAGAACGTTCTGGAGATAAACTGTTGGGACAGATATCAGCTCAGCGGTTTCCAGGGTCTCGGGGAGGAAGAGGGAAATTATTGCAAAAGGCATGAGGAAATTTGGGGATTACGGGGCATTTTCTATATTGGCTGTGGTCGCCGTGGTTACCGGATGGTATGCGTTTGTCGGCGCTCATCTGGTAACTTTGACGGGTGCAGTTGACTGTGTGTAAATTATTCTGCAATAAACATGTCCCAGGGAAAGAAGGCCAGGGTCCAAACACAAGCAGCAAGCAGACGAGAACCAGTTGGCTGTCTGTCCCCAGATGGTCCCCGCACGCACCCACTCCTCTGGACCATGGCTGTAGGTTTCCTGGACCCTTATTAAGGGGCAAACACCTTGAGGTGTGGGATACCTTCACACTGTCCCCATCACTCATGCGTCCCGCTCCTTCAGCTGGGCACAACCCAGGCAGAGGGTGCCAAGAGCACAGAACGGGAGACTTCAGACAGCGGTGGTCATGAGCCTGTCCAGGGAGAGCTGCAGTGAGCAGACTGACCAGAGGCCCAGATGCGTGCGGGCTGCCAGGGAGCCCCAGGCACAGCGCTCGCCCTTGGGACCGTGGCTCTCCACCCTCGCGGAACTCCCTGGCTTCTCTGTGGCCTCAGACAGTGCCCCGTCCCTCCCAGGGCAGCCCGGACAGCGGAAACCTCAGCACGACGTCATCTTCAACGTAGGAACACTGTGGAGAGACGTCTCAGCATCCCCAGGACAACGCCAACCCCAATTCAAAGTGGGGCCCCCGAGTGTACCCAACCTTCAGGACAGACTCTGCCCAGTGGGTCTCCTCCGCAGGGAACCAACTTCACAGAAAGGAGACGCGCTTTCCCCGCGCTGCCCTTTTCTCAGAAGCAGTTCAGCAAACGCGGAGGCGTGGAACAGCGGAGCCTCACTCAGCTGGGAGAGGCCCCCCTCCCAGCCCCACACCACGGCAGGAACCCCACTCGCCCAGCATTCTGACGGGAGGCCCTTCCACTCCCCAGGGTGACGCTAGGCCAGAAAATTCCACTGCCAGGAGCTTCCAGGGACACGCAAGGCAGAAGCCATAGAGAGCTCGGGTTGTGCAAGGACAGGAGCCGAGCCTGCCCAGGATGAGGAGGGACTGGACCCCACACCTGCTGGACCTGGCCACTGCCCTGAGACTGGCTCCAGAGACCGGGGTGAATCCAGAATCAGAGATGAGCACAGCAGGTGGTGAGGTACTTCTGTGGCTCAAGAGGCCCTGAGAGGAGAAGAGTAGGTCCTGTGACTGACCCCTGGGCCAAGAGTAGTACTGTGACTGACCCTTGTGCCCAGGCCCAGGAAGGCCCACCTCTCAATGGCCCTCAGGACTTGTCAGACAATGCCTTAGGTCATCAGCTTATAAAGATAAAAGGTTTGGAGGCTCACGTTTCAGAGGTTCACGTCCACGATGCACAGTCCTGCAGCTCTGGTCCTGTGGTGACACAAGGCATCAGGGCAGAAGCGTGTGGCAGAGCCACTGGTTACCTCCTGGTCAAGAGGCAGAGAGAGAGAGAGGAAGGGGGCCCATCACCCCCTTCAGAGCACCCCTACAGGGACCTGGTCCTCCTCCTGGGCACATCTCCTAAAGGGTCCACCACCTCCCAAGGGCAGCGTCCTTCCTGGTGGCCAAGACTTGACACGTGGGCCTCCACACCAAGGCGAGAAGAGCCCTCTCCATGCACAGCCACAAGTGCAGGTCCAACTCGATGCTTCGGGAGGGGCCTGGGTCACATCCACAGCCCCGTTGAGCTGGGGCAGTGGAGTAGGTAACTGATGGACCAAGAAAATACCTCGTGACAGCCCAGAAGGCATCAGGCTTCACCCAGAAAAGCCCGGAAAGGCCCGGGGTCCAGGCTGCACTGGAGCCCTCTGCCCCTACGGCACTCTGTCCAGCGGTGGCCTGCTGGGTGGGTGGCACGGGTCCTCAATTCCATGCTGTCCACCACCATGAGAGGGGCCTTACGTGCTCAGCTGCAGAGCAGTGACGTCCTTGGCATGAGTCTGCTCAGCTGGCCCAGTCTGCTTGTCTGACCAGCATCCACAGAGCGACTGTCCCAGCAACATGCCAGGAAGTGGCTCTGCAGACGGCAGCCACAGGCCCCTCGGCGTGGGGGTGACACAGCCTGGCTGGCCAAAGACCCGCCACGCCTCCACACACTCGGCTCACGCAGGTGCCCACGTGCTCACGGGCATGCTCCCTCCAACATCGCCACACACCTCTGCCCTGAGGAGACAGTGCGTCCCTCCCAGCACCTCCACCTTCACCCACGGAAGCCCTCGAGCTAGATGGAAGCATCCGGAAGACATGTCCAGGAAGGGACGGCTCCACATGACGGCAGCCTTCATGCTGGCCCTCCACCTCGGTCACCAGCAGATGCCACCAGTGGCCACTTGCCCGGCTGCTCTTCCTCTCTGTGGGTTGAGGCCCAGGGCGTGAGAAGGCCGCTGCATTTTAATGCTGTGCAGTTTCCGTCAGCTTTCTCACTGCTGGACTCAGAGACCCAACCAGAACAGCTGGAGAAAGGTCTCCTTGGGGCTCACAGTTCCAGAGGACTCAATCCACAGGCAGCTGGCTCCATTCCTGGGAGCTCAGGGTGAGGCAGGACATCATGGTGGAAGAGTGTGGCCAGGGACTTAGCTCACATGGAGATCAGGAAGCAGAGAGAGAGAGAGAGAGAGAGAGAGAGAGCCTCCAGATTCAAAATATAGGCCCCGTCCCCGTCCCCAGTGAACCCCTCCTCCAGCCACACCCCAGTGCCCGTCACCTCTCAGTCGACCCCCGGTATCAGCTCACTGACCAGGCCAGGCTGTGCCAGTTCTTTCTCCTCTAGACCTCCTTGCCTTGTCTCACACGGGAGCTTTCGGGGGACACCACATCTAAGCCATGACACATACGGATTGTCACAGGCGGATTCACAGGGACAGGTGTCTTCAGAACCAAGTCATAATGAGGTCACTGCTATTAGAAGCCTCTCTGGCCCTGGCCCTGGATAACTCAGCTGCGAGGCCAGGAGCCTCCCCCTGCAGGGTGGCCCTGGAGAAACGTCCCCAAAGGTGTCCATCACCGACCTGGTGTGCAGCGTCTGTGCAGGCCAGATGAGGGGAAGGCCAAGAGCATGCCCCTCGTGGCTTCCCAGGTGGCCAGCACCGGCAGGGACGTAGGAGATGCCGCTGAGCGTCGCTGAGAGGACCTGTGGTGTCTGCAGGCTCTGACCCTCTGACCACGCTGCACCCCGGGAACGTGCTGCCTCTGCTCTGACCTGCGGCAGCCCCATCTCCCGTCACTCTCCCACCCACGAGTCCGGAGTCGCCGTGGTCTCCTCTGCAGAGACCAGGTCCATGTCAGGAGAACCAAGCCAGGAAGGCAAGAGGACCGGCCAGATCCGCTCACACTCAGGACCTGAGCAAAAGCCCTTGGCACACGCCCAGGTGAAGCGCTGGGCAGAGCACTCCACCAGGTCCCCAGCGAGGGGCCTTTCTCTGGGACTCAGCTGAAGCCGGCAGCAGGGAAACGGAGCTGGAGGGGGCAGTGGGCGAGCCCCAGGGGAACCACCTGGACCGTCTTGTAGCACACCCGGGCACATCAGCTCAGAGGGTGCTGCCCAGAGCTTAGTTAACTCCCGTCTGTAAAGCGCTCGGGGCTCCTCCGTGAAGGGAAGCTTGGAGAGCGCACCGTGTTATTATTGTCAAGATGGTATTTATCCTGGCAGCCGGGGAGATGCTGAAGGCAGATAGGCCCCCATAAAAGATGGACCACAAGAGAAGAGAGGTGTGCAAGGACGTCCCGGGCACGCCGCTCACAGTCTCACCAAATTACCTCCCTGGTGATGCTTCCAACAGATAGGATCTTAACTGCTTGCAGAACCAAAGGGTATTTCCGTGGCGGCCTTGTGAGGACCAGAGACCGTGCAAAACAACAGATCCCAGCCTCGCCAGAGGCCGCCTCTGAGCTGGGGCCCTCCTCCGCGGCAGGGCAGCAGGGAAATCGGGGTGGGATGATCAAACACACTTGTGTGATGATCGGGCCTCTGGGCCAGCTTCCCACTCGTGTTGGGAGAGGGTTCCGAGGCACAATGAAGAGTTAACCTGTGTGCGCAGCCAGTAGATTGGAGGCCGTCCCCACTGCAGTCAAAGGCCCTGCCGCCCACAGACAGCGAGCCGCCGGGCAAGCCCGGACACGCACATCTTCACCTAATCCTTCTTTACAGCACGGGAGCTGACTGTCTCCGGGAACACTCGGGTGTTGAAACGTGCCTCGGCTGACAGAAAGCAATTTTTAAAGTCCTGGCCTGCGACTTCCCTGTTGATGCCGACCCCCGTCTTGGCGCACAGTGGAGGGGTGCGCTGCAGGCTCCGAGTCCCCGTGTCCCCCTCCATCGTCTCACAGCATTCAGAGGTCGGACAGCCCAGTGCTCAAGTGAAGACCAGAGGGAGAGGAAATTTCTTACCACACCACATTGCGAGTCAGTAGTGGGAGAGGGCAGAGCCTGGAGCTTGGCCAGGCCCCGATAGGACTCTAAGGGAGCCTCTGCCTTTGCCTGTATTGTGTGGCCGTAGCAAAACACCAGAGGATGGGTACTTTACAAGTAACAGACATTTGTTTCTCGCAGTTCTAGAGACAGGAGTCACAGGTGGAGGGGCTGCATCCCGGCCAGGGCCTCTGTTCTGCATCAGCCCGCGGTAGAGGTAGGAGTGGGAGAGGAAGGAGACGGACACGTGGCTGTGCCGGCAACGCTCTCTTGTTCCTGAGGGCAGAGCGGCCTCCCACCCTCGCTCCCAAGCACCTTATGACCTGGGAGGGAAGGACCGGCAGTCCTGCACCAAGTGCCCAGAAGACTGCGCACAGAGGAGAAGAGGGGAAGGTCGGCCACAGAGAGACCCAGGGGCTCAGCCCTCAGCCTGGTCACCCTCCAAGGCCCGCCCCTCGGCCCTGCTGCTTTGGGGTCACGTTCCCAGCACCTGAGCTCCGGGGCACCACCAGACCTGGGTGGCCTCAGCAGCTCTATTAACTGAGAATCGAAGGGTCTCCCTGAACCAGGGTCGCACCCCACGGTGGAGCGTTGCTGGGGTCCATGGGCAGCCGGGGTGGCTCTGGGCTGCTGGAGTGGCTCCATGCACACGCGGCCTGGACTTTGACCTCGGAGAGAAGGTGCAGGCCCAGCCTGAAGCCCAGTTACATCACTGGCCCTTGGCTGCTGCCGGGCTCACCACAGGCTCCCCTGCAGCCTCCGCCAGCCACGTCCACGCTGGAGCCTTGGAGAAGGTCCTGGTCCAGATGGTCAGGGGAGGCTGCCCAAGCACGGGCAGCAGGGCTACACCTGAGAAGCAGAGACCCACAGCGTCCTGAGTGGTCATCTTTCCTCCACCTGCAGCTCCCGGCCCACAGGCCTGAGATGGGTGGCTGGGGAAGACCATCTTTCCACATAGAAAAGAGACTCCCAGGCAGATCTGAGAGTCGCTCAAGGAGCCTTGTCAATCAAGTGAGGAGAAAACACCCACAATTTGGGCTGAGAACAGGGAAATGTGGCCATAGTCAACATTTAAGTAGAAACCCCCTTCATCTGGTACAAACCCCTTAGGAACAATTTCTTTAAAAATATGCTAGAATATTACCCGTGCTAGTCGGAGTATGTTTACATTTCTGCACATTTTATACTCAATCTGAATCAATCCCGTAGCAACAGAGAGCAGTGTTTGGGGGAAAGTCCACAGAAAGTAAATTCTAATCACGTGGGGAGCGCTGTTCTGTTTGGGGGTGGTTTGCAGACTCCTGAACGCGCTCTGCGGCCCGTTTGGCCCTCCTCAGAGCATGTGGGGAAAGTAAATGGGAATCACCAGCCAGTGGCTGTTTATTGCAGCCTGATTAAAGCTTTGATGAGACTGAAATTTCTTATCAAAATGAAGTGCAGCCTTTATCTCTGGAAATGAAATCATAATTATTATTTTGCCACAAGCAGAAAATGAGTGGAGGTGTTTGTTGGGGAGTAAAAGATTTCAGCACTGGGCAAGGCCAAGGTGACCCGGCCTCTCGCCTGGCCTGGAGTCCTGCAAAGACACCTCGGGGCACGGGGGACAGTGAGGGTGGGTGTCAGGGAGCCGCCCCTGGGCCTGTTGACTAGTCACCCTTGTGTTTTAGAGACATGCACTGAAGTAACAAGGGAGAAACTGTCATTGTTTCTGAATTTGCTCTGAAATGCTTCTGCAGAAAAATAGCTGAAGAAAATATGGCACCCTTTTATGATGGGCAGGTCATGGGTATTTTAATATTTAACATGCTATTCTCTTTAATTTTCAATGTTTAAATTTTTCTTAAAGAAAAATGTTAGTACCCACTTTTCAAAGAAAGAAGGTGCCTTGTGCGTTCTCTGAATCACAGGCTGCAGTATTGAAACCAGCTGAGAACAAGAACTGGACACTCACACTTCCACCCAACCAGGAGGCAGCATGACCCACATCTGAGTTTTTACGCAATTCCAAACCTGTAAGTGCTTTGCAGCCAATGCTATTTTTAAAGTTACAGGAACAAACACATAGCTGGTTAATATCCAGAGGGAAAGCCAACAGTGTTTACAATCTAATCGCCATGTTACCAAGAACCAGCTACAGGTCCTGTGCAAACTCTGTCAAAATACGAGCGACATTCTTCACACAGAACTAGAAACACAGTCCCAACATTCAAATAAAAGAATGGAAGGCTCAGAATGGCCAGAGCAATTCCACACAAAACCAACAATGCTGGAGGCATCACAGTAACCAACTTAAAATCACACTCCAGAGCAACAGTAGCAGACGGCATGGTACTAATATGAACACAGACACACTGACCAACGGGACAAAAGGAACACTCAGACGACCCACCCAGATACAGTCATCTGATCTTTAACAAAGGTGCAAAAACACATCCGAGAAAAGACAGCCTTTTTAACCACTGGGAAAACCCGTGATCCATGTGTGGAAGAAAGAGACTAGATCCTCTCACCTGCACCCAAATCAACTCACAATGGATTAGACCAGAACTGTGCAACCCACAGAAGAAAACAGGGCCAACCCTCTGGCATATAGGTATAGGCAAGGACTGCCTCGACAGGAGCTATAAAGCTCAGGAAATAATGGCAAGAGTCGACAAAGGTGATGACATCAAGTTAAACAGCTTCTGCACAGCAAAGGAAAGTCCAGAACGTGAAGAGAGAACACACCCAACAGGAGGAAAACTTTGCTACGTATTCTTCTGACAGAGGAGTAATACATAGAATATGTAAAGAACTCAAAAGACTGAACACCAAAATCAAACCACCCATTAATAAGTGGGCAAATGAACTAGAAAGACGTTTCTCAAAAGAAGAAACTCAGTTAGTGCTTTACAGAGATACATAAAGATGGATGCACGGCGGGATATTCATGATGTCATGGCAGAATTTGGTCACTCATTCCACCATCCCTCCCTTTTCCCGTCCCTCCTCCCTCTCCCTAATCCCCTTCCTCTGCTCCAGGGATCTCCCTTCTCTTTCCAGGGACCCCCCCCCCCCGCCCATGCTGCCATGTTTTCCCCTTACTCTGGTCCAACTTCCACATATGAGAGAGAGCACTCAACCCTTGTCCTTCTCTGTCTGGCTTCTCACACTTAGCATGGGGTGCTCCAGTTCCCTCACTTACTAGCAAATGCCAAGGGACACTGGTCTTTAAAAGGAAGCTGTGAATGGTTAGAGGGTGAGCCAGCAGAGTGCAGGAGGGAGCAGGGAAGGGGAGGAGGGGAGGGAAGGGGAGCGCTGGGCCTGAGGGGAGCAAGTCATGCTCCATGCGTGTACCACAGTTTTTATTAGTATAATTATAACGTACTAATAAAAACATGAAAAATGAGAGATTCTAATGACCAACAAATATATGAAAAAATGCCCAACATGTTTAGCTATTAGGGAAAGGCAGATCAAAACTACACTCAGATTTCATCTTACAGAAGGAAGGACAGCAGTCATCAAGAATACTCATAGCAAATGCGTCACAGATATTGGGGCAGGAACTTGGACACTGTTGGTGGGGTTGTGAATGGTACAAACACTGTGGAGACCAGTATGGAGGGGCCTCAAAAGGCCAGGCATGGAATCACCATTATCCTATTGATACAACAGAACTAAAACCAGCATGCTATAACGATCATGCACGCCCATGTTGATACAGCACAATTCACAATAACCAAACTATGGAACCGGCCTAGATGTCCACCAACAGATAAATGGATAAGGAAATGTGGTGTATCTACACAATGGAGCTTTATTCAGCCATGAAGAATGAAATTGTGTCATTTGCTGGAAATGGATGAAATTGGAGAATATCATGTTGAGCAAAAAAACAGATTCAGAAAGAGTCTCCACATGTGGAATGTTGAGGGCCACAGCCGAGTCGGGATGACGCATGGCATTTTTGTCAGAAGTAGTGGTTGAGAGGTGACGCCAGCGAGCCATTAAGATGATGACTTGTGAGTTCTCGCGGAGTTCCCGTTGAGTTCCGATGGAGCTCTTGTGGGGATTCCTGAAGAGTTCTCATTGGTTGGGGAAGTGCAGAGGAGAGATTTTCTGGTTGGTGGTTCCTGGAGGAGCCGCGTGGTGTTTGGGAGAGTTCCCGGGGAGCGTGTGTGGAGTGTGCTGGTGGAGTTCAGAAATAAAGTTTGTTCCTGCTTCAGTGGCTCGTGATTTGTGCCCAGCCAGACTGCGGCAGTGGAAGTCAGAGGGAAAAAAGTAAAAGGAAGCGAGAAAGAAAGACGCGTCGAAAACAGAAGAGAGACCAGTAGATGGAGGAAGAGATACGGGTAGGGAAAGGAAGGCCACACTCTATGATGTGACACACGAGTGTGGCACAGTGGGACCACAGTTATGCACCAGCACGTGCATCAATAAAAAATGCTTCAATGTAACCATTTAAGAAAAAGTAACTCCAGGATCTAGTGTGTACTCACACCATCCAAGTCATGGGAGATAAATGTCCTCTTGATGACGTCCACTAACCAGGTCTCCATTCCCCACCAGGCCCGTGATCGGTGCTGCTCACTCAACCTGTGAGTCAGCCCAGCCTGTGTCTCAGTCGCCACTGCCGGATGAGCCGTCCCTCCCTCCTGCCGTCTGTCCCTTCTCTCAGTCTGCACTCTGCCCCGACTCCTGTCACCTGCCTGAGTACCTGTGAATCACCCAAATGCTAACCCATGGCCCTCATCAATTCCCTGGGTACAAACCATCTTTCAAAGACTCCCGTCACCCAACACTTGGAATCACGACACGTTCCTGAGTCTCCCCTGTGTTGTTCCACAGTCACACACGCACCCACAGGTATCCACAGGCCCACAGCGCCTGGCTGCCATCTGCCCCTGTCAACATCAACTCCCCCCTAGAAGTTTCCCAGCCACCAGTCCTGGTGTCCTTCCAGGGGCCTCCACCTAAGACCTTCCTGTGACCTCACAGGACGGTGCACACAGTGGGAAGGGTGTGCGGATGTGTCTGTGACCCCGCTCCTGGAGCAGGCTGGTTCCTCCCCACGTCTGCGCCACCCACATGGAGCTACAGGGTTGGCACAGAGTAGATGTTGTCCTAAACTGAACTAAAGCAAAAAATATCTCATGGAATGTTTCCCTAAAAACTATTTCAAGGAACCCAGGAAATAAACACATTTTTACAGACGAGCTATAGATACATGATGAAGAAATGCTTCCCACAGTGTCCAGCCTCCGGCAAGCCGAGGAAGCGCGTGGCTTGTCTGAAGGTCAAGTGTTCTAGGCCTAATTTCAGCAGATTTCTCCATGACCTCCTGGATGTCACAGAGACGAGCAGGACCTGTGAGGTTTAAGACCTGATGGTGGTTCTGTGTAGATTTATGTATAATCAGATTAGATCTTCCATCTATTTCTTTTGGCTTAACGAACTTACATTTAGATTCCTTGCTTTCCTTAAAAAAAAAAAAAAAAAAACAAGGTGACATGACAAGTGTCTCAGGTACTGGTTTCTGGCCCAGGGCCAGCACAATCCCAGCACACACTGCACCCTGTTGCCGGGAGGGACTCGTTTCGAAGTCCTTGGTTTTCCTATTTGCTTTCCTTCGTGCAATGTCATTTGGGGACATGCCTGGAATCCTGACACCTTTGAAACAGGAGTCTGGCTTTCCTTATCCTCAGAGAGTGTGTGCTGGAAATACCAATAATGCTTGTTTTTATTATTCTGGAAATCTGTATGTGCTTCACCTGGCTCTTAAAAGTCTCATTAATTGCTACTTACATGTAGGAACTTTTTGTCTATATTGTCAAAGAAAAGATTTAAATCTCTTTAAATGACTTATTTTGCACCTGCTCGACCTGTGTCTGTCGGGTTCTTGGCTGCGTGGTGGGATGTGAGGTGTCCCCAGAGCTGTGTGAGTCAGTGCAGGAGCCTGCAGAGGTGAAGTGGTAAGGACAGGGGGGCCCCAGCCAGTGGTCCAGTCCACAGGTATGGACCAACTGGACAGTGGCTATGGGAAGCGGGGGTGGCTAGGGTGGTGGGGGTGGCCCGTGGGGTTATTTTTGTTGCTGGTGAGGGCAGCCCTCTCTCCTTCCTGGCTGCCATGGCCTGAGCTGCTCTCCTTCCGCCATGAGGCTCTGCCTCACCTCAGCACCAGAGCTATGGTCTCAGCCTCCAAAACTGTGAGCCAAGATAAATGTCTTCCTCTAAGTCGCTGTTAGGTCTTTCGGTCACAGCAACAAGAAGCTGGTTACCAGGGTCCGTTAACTCTTTAGAGTCGCCTCCTTTAAGGTTCAAAGACTGCAGGCAATTTCATGATGGAAGCTCCACCAAGTTTCCAGGGTCGAGCTGGGGCTGGCTGCTGCCAGCCTCTACAGCCTCTTGTCCCATCGTCAGTCACCTTAGGGGCATTCCTGTCACAAATCTGCCAACTCAGGGTGCTCGGTGATAAAGCAATGGACTTGCTTCAGTAGCTTCTCGCCTCCACTTTGAACTGGGCAACTCCAGAACTGCACGGCCCTCTCCGTGTACGCTCCCTCTGCCGTCCATCTCAGGTGCTTTCTGAAGAATTCTGTGGTCAGGGCTGGCTGCACGTGGCCAGCAACCTGGAGCCCCCATTTTCTGCTGGGCCAGCCACCTTTGGTCTTTAGCAGTGAAGGCCTCTACCTGTCTTCATGATTGTGCAAGGTGCACGAGCAACTGGACGCCGTTTCCACCAGATCATCGCACACTGTTTGAGGCCAGGTTCATGATGTAGACGTAGGCTGACAGCATTTCCTTGAGCCACTGCCTTCTGAACCAGCCAGAGATATTTCAGTCCATTTGGAAATCTGTGAGATAAAGCATCCTGGCTTTGATAAACCCAAGGACAAGGTCAAGTATTTTGAGGTCTCTGAAAGAAGAAACAAATGTTCCCCTCGTTTTGTTTCCACAGCCTCCAGTTGACATTGGGTGGACGCTGGTGGGGCTCACTGTGCAGGACGCCTTCCCAGAATAATCCCAGCACTCAGGAGCAGGGCTTGCAAGACGAGCTGTCTTTCACCATGCTAGCCCCCACAGCAAAGAGGCACTCTAAGTACACGCTAAATGGACATCTTGGCCCAGGAAACGGCAACGTCAGCAGCGGCGTCTTTGATAATGAAGGACGATGATGCAAGCAGGGATGAAGGCAGGAAGTGTCCTCGGGCCTCTCAGCATGCCCCGGGCCACCCTGTGGGGTTAGTGTCCACATCCTGGTTTTTAGGGCTTCCGTTTCCATGGCCCTGCTCCCTGGTCTATTTGGAGGACCGTTTCTATATGCCAGATGTCTCACTGTGTCTCGCTCTAACTATTTGAGGAATTTCAAGAAAATGCCAACTCATTAGAGATGGAGAGCACTTGACATTCTCTCTGATAAAAACCGGTTTGTCGAAGGGTTTAAAATTCATGCAACACGTGGCCCTGAACCGGACACGATGTGAAGGAATCAAAATCTGAGCAATCAAGACCTGAGTGACGGAGGTGTGGCCAAAGAAAAGCCGTTTCCTAATGGGCTGGATTCTCAGCAATGTGGTCAGAGTCTCAGAGTTACACACACACACACACACACACACACACACACGCACACACACGCACACGCACATCTCAAAAGTATATTTATGTATATATTGAGACAGGGTCTTGCTGTGCTGCCCAGGCTGACCTTGACCTCCTAGGCTCAAGCCACCCTCCGCCTCAGCCTCCCCCGTGTGATCTCTGAAGATGCTGAAGTGACCATTGGACTGAGGGAAGTATAAAGCAGGAGGGGGACCCCCTGGCAGGGAGCCTGGAGGAAGGGGTCATCTGGCAGCAGCACAGGCTTTGCCCAGCGATTGCCAGGAGTCCCTCCTTCTCCTCCCAGGTCCGCTGTGAGCAAGACCCAGCAGGTGGATTTAAATGACCTGGGCTGCAGGCTGCAGTGTGGCCCAAGGTCACCCTCTGGGCCTCACCATCACACGGACATGTCCATGACGTCGGGACCTGTGTGTTCTGCTGGGGACCGACGTGAAGGATAGGGATGAGGCCCAAGTCACGCAGACTCCAGAAGCCCCCGGGTCCTCTTTTGATTCAACTTATTTGCTCTTTGATTTTAAAAGGGAAAGTGCCATCATCCGTGATTATGTGGCACACAACAGTAACGTACGTGCTGCAGCTGGGTGGAAAAAACCAAAGGGAAAATTTAGACTGGAATAAAAAAAGGAACATTCATCTCTGCCCTGTCCTTAGCAGGAATATTCTCTCACCATCCTCCAAAGGTGGCACTCAGGTCTTACCTCACGTTCTCCTGAAGGAGGTCGACCACTCTCTGTGATAAGTCAGTAACGGTCTGGAACATTCTACAGTGCTAACTCCTGATACTTAGCACTGACCCAGGAGTAACCGGGAGTCCCCGCCAGGGCTGCCCGAGCTCGCCTGCCTGGGAAAGTTCCTCTACTTCCCCAAGTCTCCTTCTCCCCACCTGTCAGGTAGGGGTGATGACCGTTCTCACTGCAGGCTCCTAACGGTAACTTAGTGACACCCTTAGCACCGCGCCCTCGGCAAAGGTGGCTACCATCACGACCGTACGCGCCTGGTGCTTTGCAGATGCTCCTAGGGGGATTCTCAGCTGGCTGAACGTTGAGAAAGGGTGCTGGGATCTCAGGCCTTGGAGGCAGGTGACTGAGGAAGGAGGAATGTGGCAGGACTTTGCATTAGTCCGTGGTCCGTGGTAGTGTTCCCGTGAATTCCCTGGATGTAGAAGACTGTCCTTGACTGGAGTCAGCCCCTCACGGTGGTCAGGTCCTGGGCCCCAAGCTGCTGGCCTTGCAGTCCTTAAATGCTGATCCAACTCCAGCAATCGATGGAGAACAGATATTGCAGCCAGACCAGCCTCCATGTTTAAAATGATTTATGTTCGCCCCAACTGCTGGTGACACGTGAAGTTAGGAGAGGTAGCAATAACATCAGTGACGAATCAGGATTCAATAGCATCTCAGAGGCTGGGAGGAGCTCCGGGGAGTGCCAGCATTTCAGCAAAAGGAGAGCAAATGGCCTCTCTCCTCCTCAGGAACCCGCGCCGGCTCCGCAGCCAGGAGCCCAGTGTCAGCCAGATGCAGGGCAGAGGCAGGGCCTGCCTTGCCAAACCGACTGCAGAACAGAAGCCTGATTCCATCACACGCAGCCGGCTCCATGCAGCAGGGGGCAGGTAAACGCTGAGGTGGACCCACTGCCCTATTCAAGACTGGCCTGCAAAGCCCGCACTCACGTTTGAGTGCTTGATTCTGAAGGTGCCCAGGAGGTGGGAGGGGTCCAAAGAGGAGCAAACAAAACAGAAAAGAGTGCAGAAGCCATTCACCCGCCTGTGAGTTTGAATACGGTGCCCAGGCGTGTGCCCAGCACAGCCAGCCTCGGCACAGACCTCCCTGGGGTGTTCAGATCACCTTGTGGGATGGGGATCTGTTCCTGGTCAACAAGTCAGAAAACAGAGGCTCCTGGTGGACTCAGCCATCAGCGACGCCCGACCTCACACGGCCGGAAACGGCTGGGCCCAGGTCTG
This sequence comes from Ictidomys tridecemlineatus, assembly GCF_052094955.1. Taxonomy (NCBI): domain Eukaryota; kingdom Metazoa; phylum Chordata; class Mammalia; order Rodentia; family Sciuridae; genus Ictidomys; species Ictidomys tridecemlineatus. The sequence goes on from NC_135478.1 coordinate 229,902,411, forward strand.
CATGGAGACCACCGACCTAGAATCTCACAGGGGGGCAAGGTGTCTCCTGGAATTATTGATGAATTGGGCGATTGGAAATATAACCTGTCACTAGAGACTAGTCATGCATTGGTAAAGGAAGCAACTCTTTGCTGTTTTCTGGACTTTTAAAAAGTGGACAATCACAGTGGTTCTTCAGGTTTCATTTCTCCAACCTTGTCCCCAACGGAACTTCTGTTGCGACCCCCTCCTTCGAGTTAGCCATTGTCACTGTTTATTCAAAAACATGTTGACATCACTCAGCACTTTCTTTCACAGTGAGTTTCTGGAGAGAACAACTCCAGCCCTGCAACAGCCCCCAGGACAGACAGACGCGCTGGGCACTGCGGAGAGAGGACAGGTCCCAAGGTCACGTCAGGAAAGGGGCTGCTCTGTGTGCGCCTGGACTGGGGTCCTGGGGGCTGAAGCTCCCCGGGACGGTGCTGCTTCCTGCACACCTGCTGTCTGCTCTTGCTCACGACTCGGGACGTGAGGCAAGCCGCTGCCCGTCCTCGCTGGCCTCCTTCCTGGTGCCCGTGTGTTTCTGACTCTCCCAGGCAGAGAGGATGCGCAGCAGACCTGCTTCTCCCTGAGGAGAGGACAGGAGGGAATGGAGGCTTCGCTCGGCCCAACTCTGGGTTTCCTGCAGATGCTGGGGGGGGAGCCGGGCACCTCAGACGAGACCCCAACACTGCTGTGAGACAGCTAATAGCCACCAGAGGACACGGGTCCCAGGGCCTGAGAATGGGCCTTGTGGTCAATGGCTGGTGGTTCCCAAGGCTGCCTTTAATGACAGGTGTCTCTCAACACAAGCAGCCTCTCTACTGGAGACCAAAGACAGAAGGAATGGGCATGGCCCAGGAAGTGTCAGGGCCACCTGCAGCGGGGACTCAAGCTGGGGCGTAACATGCCCTGGAATCCCAGGCCACCCTGGTACCCATGTGACCATCCGCATGAAGCGCATCCCAGCCAACGCCCCAGCCTTCACTGAGAAGCTCCCCTGTGCCTGGCACTGGGCTAGGTTCTGGGCTTTCCTGAGCAGTACGGAGTCCCTGGGGAAGAGACAGACGTGTGTCAACGTTTCCATGGGTCAGAAAAACTGCAAGGACAGAGACTTTGTGATCTACACATAGAAGGTCACCAAACGTGTGACAGACAGGAAGGACTCCAGGTTGGTACCACACTGGAGGCAAATCTAAATTGGACACAGTAAGAGTGCCCCAGACGGAACGGGGCCCTGTCCCCATACGCCCATCACGGCACAGGCGTGTATTAAGAAGTTTGAAGACTCAGCTTACATGGCCACATAGACAGAGAAGTCTAAATCCCCAAGAACAGGTGGAGCTGGAGGGTTGGGCCGTGTTGGATGCTGCAGTCTCAGGGGAGTCTCGGGGCAGAGTCTTGGGGCAGAGTGGGCCCAGTTCCCTGAAGAGGGTCACCAACTTTAAAGATGAGCCACTGTAGATGTCAACCACATCTGGGACAGGTCTCTCTGGGGACAGTGGCCTAGCCCATTGACACCTACTGCTAACCCACATGCATCTCAGAAAGGGGCCATAACCACCAGGATCCTCTTAGACACTAGGCAAAGCCCTAAACATCCAAATGTCAAACTTGGGTGCGTCCACAGCCCACCTGGGGAGCTCAGAAGTGTCTTCCCATTTCACAGCGTGGGGAACCCTCTGGAAGAGCTGAGCCCACCCAAGGCTCGCTTTCAGAAGTAGGACACCATGTCTGGAGCAAGTCGACGGCTTCCCAGTTCTCTTGCCAAGCAGCTCCCAGGCCACGGGGCGGGGGGCACAGCCTGTCTCTGACCCGCCTGCAGGACTTCCTGGCCCTCGGTGGACAGGAGAGGAAGGGAGGAGGCCCAAGAGGCGGCAGCTGCAGGGGTCAGGAGGCCGACACCCACAGCCCCACCTCTGTCCCCAGGAGCCCCTGCAGGGCCAGGACCTGTGAAGACATCAGGCCCCAGGGGCCTGGCCGGGGGGAAGCCAGGTTCGTGGGGATCATCCCAGGTTCATCCCAGGATCGTGCCTGGGCAGGGCTGCTGGCCTGGAACTCAGGGTCAGCTCAGGCCATCGTCCCCTGAGACCGGAGCCCTCTCGGGAGCAGACGCCACAACAAGGTTCATGCCGCAGGAGACGCTGGTGGCGTGGGGCTCATCCAGCAGTCGTTTTACTTGACAGCCCCAGGAGCTAGACACAGGGGACTATAAGGGCCCATGTGACAGGACGGGGCCTCGAGGTGCAGACCAACATGGCCGGAGGGCGCACAGGGCCAGCAAGGCACAGAGGGCAGCAGGAGCAACAGCTCAGCCTGAGGAGACAAATCAGCAGCCACCAGAGACGGGCAGCGTCAAGAGCTGCTGGAGGCCTCCGTGCACTGAACAGGACGCCGAGGACTGCAACCCCAAGGCCAAGCCAGGGACAGTGAGACCTGATGGCTGTTATCTTAATCTGAAAAGCCACCTCTGTGCAGCCCTTCCTGCAGCAACCCTGGTAAACAAGAGGAATTTGGCTTCCACCATATCTCTCTCGGGCTGTCCTTTAGATGCCTTCCTGGGGGGCCTGGGGCTGAGGGCAGAGCGCTTACCTAGGTGAAGCATGCTCAGGCCCGAGTCCACCTCCCAGCACCAGAACAGGTAAGTGAACAGACAAACAAGTGACCTCTGTGCACGCACAGCCTGTTGATGACTCATCAAGGAACCAGGCAGATATCCTTCAGGTCTAGGAGCTGATGTGGACTGAAAGTCAATCAGAGATGAGTGTAGGATTTCCTTCTCTGAGCTGATTATACAAGTCAACAGGGAAATGTGTTCAGATTTTGGAAGAGTCCATTTTGAGGCAACATTAGGGATGACATCATGTCCATGAAGTCAACACTCAAGTCACAAAATAGCTCCTAAAAATAGGACTCCCACTGAGCCATCCAGCTCTGCCAGGACCTCTTGGGTGTCTTACAGCACATGAGCTGTCTGCAACAGCATGTAAGTGAACAGAGTGCCCAGACGTACAAGGAAAGCATGAGTAACTTCTGCTGCTTGGAAGTGTCCCCGGGCTAAGTGGTTCTGTAGCCTCCTTCCCTGCAGGGGCCACATTCACAGACCTCCATCAAGAGGATCCCACAAGTAATCCTTAAATAGCTGCAGGGACACGTGGAAAAGACCAGGTCCCGACCTGCATCAAGAAACCAGCACAACACAACCATGGAGACAACAAACGCCACCATGGGTCCACCATGGGTCTAACACACCCACCATGGATCCATCACACCCACCATGGATCCTATACACCCACCATGGATCCAACACACCCACCATGGATCCAGCACACCCCATCATGGATTCAACACACCCACCTTGGATCCAGCACACCCACCATGGATCCTATACACCCACCATGGATCCAAAACACCCACCATGAATCTAGCACACCCACCATGGATCCAGCACACCCCACCATGGATCCTATACACCCACCATGGATCCATCACACCCCACCATGGATCCAGCACACCCCACCATGGATCCATCACTCCCACCATGGATCCATCACACCCACCATGGATCCAAGATACCCCACCATGGATCCATCACACCCACCATGGATCCAGCACACTCCATCATGGATCCAACATACCCCACCATGAATCCATCACACTCCACCATGGATCCAACATACCCCACCATGGATCCATCACACCCCACCATGGATCCAGCACACCCCACCATGGACCCATCACACTCCACCATGGATCCAACATACCCCACCATGGATCCTATACACCCACCATGGAACCTATATACCCACCATGGATCCAACATACCCCACCATGGATCCTATACACCCACCATGGATCCAGCATACCCACCATGGGTCCAGCACACCCACCATGGATCCATCACACCCACCGTGGATCCAGCACACCCACCATGGATCCAGCACACCCACTATGGATCCAAAACACCCACCATGGATCAATCACACCCACCATGGATCCAAAACACCCACCATGGATCCAACAAATGCCACCATGGATCCAGCACACCCCACCATGGATCCATCACACCCACCATGGATCCAGCACACCCACCATGCATCCATCACACCCACTGTGTATCCAAAACACCCACCATGGATCCAACAAATGCCACCATGGATCCAAAACACCCACCATGGATCCAGCACAACCTCTATGGATCCAGCACACCCACCATGGATCCAACAAATGCCACCATGGGTCTAACACACCCAACCATGGATCCAACACTCCCACCATAGATCCAACACACCCACCATGAATCCAACAAACCTTCCCTTGATCCAACAAACCCACCATGGATCCATCACATCCACAATGGATCCAGCACACCCCACCATGGATCCAACACACACCCTATCATGGATCCAGCACACCCACCATGAATCCAGCACACCCACCATGGATCCAACAAATGTCTCCACGGATCTAACACACCCACCACGGATCCAGCATACCCCACCATGGATCCAGCAAACCCACCATGGATCCAGCACACACCACCATGGATCCAACACACCCAACATGGATCCAGCACACCCCACCATGGATCCAACACACCCACCATGGATTCAACACACCCACCATGGATCCAACACACCCACCATGGATCCAGCACACCCCATCATGGATCCAACACACCCACCATGGATCCAGCACACCCCATCATGGATTCAACACACCCACCTTGGATCCAACATACCCCACCATGGATCCTATACACCCACCATGGAACCTATATACCCACCATGGATCCAACATACCCCACCATGGATCCTATACACCCACCATGGATCCAGCACACCCACCATGGGTCCAGCACACCCACCATGGATCCATCACACCCACCGTGGATCCAGCACACCCACCATGGATCCAGCACACCCACTATGGATCCAAAACACCCACCATGGATCCAAAACATCCACCATGGATCCAACAAATGCCACCATGGATCCAGCACACCCCACCATGGATCCATCACACCCACCATGGATCCAGCACACCCACCATGCATCCATCACACCCACTGTGTATCCAAAACACCCACCATGGATCCAACAAATGCCACCATGGATCCAAAACACCCACCATGGATCCAGCAAACCTCTATGGATCCAGCACACCCACCATGGATCCAACAAATGCCACCATGGGTCTAACACACCCAACCATGGATCCAACACTCCCACCATAGATCCAACACACCCACCATGAATCCAACAAACCTTCCCTTGATCCAACAAACCCACCATGGATCCATCACATCCACAATGGATCCAGCACACCCCACCATGGATCCAACACACACCCCATCATGGATCCAGCACACCCACCATGAATCCAGCACACCCACCATGGATCCAACAAATGTCTCCACGGATCTAACACACCCACCACGGATCCAGCATACCCCACCATGGATCCAGCAAACCAACCATGGATTCAACACACCCACCATGGATCCAACACACCCACCATGGATCCAGCACACCCCATCATGGATCCAACACACCCACCATGGATCCAGCATACCCCACCATGGATCCAGCACACCCCACCATGGATTCAACACACCCACCATGGATCCAGCACACCCCACCATGGATCCAACACACCCACCATGGATCCAGCACACCCCACCATGGATCCAACACACCCACCATGGATCCAGCACACCCCACCATGGATCCAACACACCCACCATGGATCCAGCATACCCCACCATGGATCTTATACACCCACCATGGATTCAGCACACCCCAACATGAATCCTATACACCCACCATGGAGTCAGCACACCCACCATGGATCCAGCACACCCACCATGGATCCAGCACACCCACCATGGATCCAACACACCCCACCATGGATCCACCACACCCACCATGGATCCAGCACACCCACCATGGATCCAGCACACCCACCATGGATCCAGCATACCCCACCATGGATCCAGCACACCCACCATGAATCCAGCACACACCCCATCATGGATCCAGCACACCCACCATGAATCCAGCACACCCACCATGGATCCAACAAATGTCTCCATGGATCTAACACACCCACCACGGATCCAGCATACCCCACCATGGATCCAGCAAACCCAACATGGATCCAGCACACCCCACCATGGATCCAACACACCCAACATGGATCCAGCACACCCCACCATGGATCCAACACACCCACCATGGATTCAACACACCCACCATGGATCCAACACACCCACCATGGATCCAGCATACCCCACCATGGATCCAGCACACCCCACCATGGATTCAACACACCCACCATGGATCCAGCACACCCCACCATGGGTCCAACACACCCACCATGGATCCAGCACACCCCACCATGGATCCAACACACCCACCATGGATCCAGCATAGCCCATCATGGAGTCAGCACACCCATCATGGATCCAGCATACCCCACCATGGATCTTATACATCCACCATGGATTCAGCACACCCCAACATGAATCCTATACTCCCACCATGGAGTCAGCACACCCACCATGGATCCAGCACACCCACCATGGATCCAGCACACCCACCATGGATCCAACACACCCCACCATGGATCCACCACACCCACCATGGATCCACCACACCCACCATGGATCCAGCACACCCACCATGGATCCAGCATACCCCACCATGGATCCAGCACACCCACCATGGATCCAGCACACCCCATCATGGATCCAGCACACCTACCATGGATCCAGCACACCCACCATGGATCCAGCACACCCCACCATGGATCCAGCACACACCACCATGGATCCAACACACCCAACATGGATCCAGCACACCCCACCATGGATCCAGCACACCCCACCATGGATCCAGCACACCCACCATGGATCCAGGACACCCACCATGGATCCAGCATAGCCCATCATGGAGTCAGCACACCCATCATGGATCCAGCATACCCCACCATGGATCTTATACATCCACCATGGATTCAGCACACCCCAACATGAATCCTATACTCCCACCATGGAGTCAGCACACCCACCATGGATCCAGCACACCCACCATGGATCCAGCACACCCACCATGGATCCAACACACCCCACCATGGATCCACCACACCCACCATGGATCCACCACACCCACCATGGATCCAGCACACCCACCATGGATCCAGCATACCCCACCATGGATCCAGCACACCCACCATGGATCCAGCACACCCCATCATGGATCCAGCACACCTACCATGGATCCAGCACACCCACCATGGATCCAGCACACCCCACCATGGATCCAGCACACACCACCATGGATCCAACACACCCAACATGGATCCAGCACACCCCACCATGGATCCAGCACACCCCACCATGGATCCAGCACACCCACCATGGATCCAGGACACCCACCATGGATCCAGCATAGCCCATCATGGAGTCAGCACACCCATCATGGATCCAGCATACCCCACCATGGATCTTATACATCCACCATGGATTCAGCACACCCCAACATGAATCCTATACTCCCACCATGGAGTCAGCACACCCACCATGGATCCAGCACACCCACCATGGATCCAGCACACCCACCATGGATCCAACACACCCACCATGGATCCAGCACACCCACCATGGATCCAGCACACCCACCATGGATCCAACACACCCACCATGGATCCAGCACACCCACCATGGATCCAGCACACCCACCATGGATCCAGCACACCCACCATGGAGTCAGCACACCCACCATGGATCCAGCACACCCACCATGGATCCAGCACACCCACCATGGATCCAACACACCCACCATGGATCCAGCACACCCACCATGGATCCAGCACACCCACCATGGATCCAACACACCCCACCATGGATCCACCACACCCACCATGGATCCAGCACACCCACCATGGATCCAGCACACCCACCATGGATCCAGCATACCCCACCATGGATCCAGCACACCCACCATGGATCCAGCACACCCCATCATGGATCCAGCACACCTACCATGGATCCAGCACACCCAACATGCATCCTATACACCCACCATGGATCCAGCACACCCCATCATGGATCCTATACACCCACCATGGATCCAGCAAACCCACCATGGATCCAGCACAGCCCATCATGGATCCAACACACCCACCATGGATCCAGCACAGCCCATCATGGATCCAACACACCCACCATGGATCCAGCATACCCCACCATGGATTCTATACACCCACCATGGATCCAGCACACCCCATCATGGATCCTATACATCCACCATGGATCCAACACACCCCAACATGAATCCTATACACCCACCATGGAGTTAGCACACCCACCATGGATCCAGCACACCCACCATGGATCCAAAACACACCCCATCATGGATCCAGCACACCCACCATGGATCCAGCACACCCCACCATGGATCCAACACACCCACCATGGATCCAGCATAGCCCATCATGGATCCAACACACCCACCATGGATCCAGCATACCCCACCATGGATCTTATACACCCACCATGGATTCAGCACACCCCAACATGAATCCTATACACCCACCATGGAGTCAGCACACCCACCATGGATCCAGCACACCCCACCATGGATCCAGCACACCCCACCATGGATCCAGCACACCCAACCATGGATCCAGCACACCCACCATGGATCCAGGACACCCACCATGGATCCAGCACACCCACCATGGATCCAGCACACCCACCATGGATCCAGCACACCCACCATGGATCCAGCATACCTCACCATGGATCCAGCACACCCACTATGGATCCAACACACCCACCATGGATCCAGCACACCCACCATGGATCCTATACACCCACCATGGAGTCAGCATGTCCCCCACGTTAGTCCCACACACCGGCCTGTAGCCTGCACTCATCGCCATGAGGCCAGCAGCGGCCCGCCACCCCACAAGGCAGCGGGTCTCACTGCACTGGCTCGTAGGTGGGACACCTGTCTCTGCTCTGCTCTGACCTGCTGACAGAGCTAAGCACAGAGTGGGGAGCTGTGTTTGCCGCCTCCTCTCTTGCCACACAGAGCCCTGTCTTCTCCTTTCCTGGAGTAGGAGTTAGGCCAGCCCTAGTCCAGCACCTATTATGCCCACAATCGTCCCTGGTGATGGAGTCCCCATCCCTGAAGGCACTCTGCTGGTCACAGTGAGGAAATACTCCCTGAAAGGCCCCACCACGTAAGTTACCTCAGCCTATCCATTGTCCGACCCCGAGTCAAGAAGGAACAGGGAAGGGTGAGGGCATTGGAGCCAAGGCGAGGCCCCAGCAGGCCACAGAGTCACCTCCTGCAGGCCGGGAAGGAGGCCATGCAGGAAAGGAATCCTCTCCTGCTCCTGTCCCTGATGTCCCCTGTGCCCTTGAGGATCTGGGAGCCAGGCTACCTCAGAGTTTCTGGATGGAGGAAAGTGTCCCCTCCTGCTGACCCTATGTCCTGACCTCTGGAGAAAGTTCTGGATAGAGAAATGGCAGCCCCAAGAAGCACAGTCTCTGCCAGTCCACAAGGAGGGCATGCAGCCCACACGCAGGATTGTTGAGGTCCCATCTGCACATTCCCCAAAGCTGTGACCCTGTCCCAAGCCACACCCGCCACCAGCCAGTCCCGTGCGTTTCCAGCAGCCACCTGGGGCCGTGGGCGACAGGGTCAGGCGTCTCGCAGGTATCTCCCTGCTTGGGTGGGTGGGTTGTATTGCCTGGGAGATTTCAGCAAGAGGGGCGACGTCACCAGCTGCAGAGATGTCGGAAAGCATCAGGAAGAAGATCCATCACGGGGATTACCATGGTCCCCATTTTCATCGCCAAGTGGGAAGACAAAAGAGTCGCCGGCCTTTCCTGTCCCCTAATAGGTTGTGGGCACTCAAGGGTTGGGAGCAGTTCCAGTGGCTGAGCAGGCCACTTCCAGTTTGGGACTCCATGCATCATCCTGCAGGCCAGCCCTCAACCCGGCACCGGTGTTCCTGAACAGAAAGCTAGGAGCCTCGCAGACGTGCCCACCGTTTCTGCAGTGGCTACCGGCTTCACTTGTCCAGCTCAGAGATCGAACATCGTGGGACACAAGTCATTCCAACTTTATCATTTTAATAAGAAATTCAATGAATAAGACACTCAATTTTCAGTAAATGGATATATAGGAGTGTCGGAAGGACATGTCTACACATCACGAGGCCTCATTTCCTGCCGATAGCAGGACTCTTGGCAAGAGTCTCGCAGAGACACACGGTAGAGCCTCTGGTTATGTGGACAAGAGGGCAGGCTGAGCAGTGGCCTTGCAGGTGCTCCCACCGCGGGCAGCAGAGCGACCCAGAAACACAGGCCCGGGCACACATTCTGCAGTGTCCCTGGCTTCTCCGGGTTTGTCCCTCCCCCTGGAGCATCCTCTTCAGAGAGCTCAGATCACGAGAGCCTCCTGCCCACAGCCACTGCCGTGGGAGAGCACTGCCCTGAGCGTCTTCAGCCCAGGCCCAGACCCCCAGGGCCTTCAGACCCTGCCTCCCACCTCCACCTAGGACGTGGCCTGCTGGGCCCCTGGAAGCCTGGGCTGGCGCCTTCAGTCAGAGACGGCCTTGACCCCGGGAGCCCAGTCTCCCTGAGACACGCCAGGGCGACCCCACCTCTGACCCTCTCCACGCAGGCCCAGGTACCCACCACCCCTGGACCACCGCAGCTGTCCTCAAAACATTTCTTGTTGTCCAGAAACTTCACGGACCCTTTTCTGCTTGCACTTTTCCTCCGTTTCTTTGGATCAGCTCAGGCATGATCCAGAGGTAACGCGGCACGTGCTGCTGGACCTTCACTGTCGAGCCAGGGACAAGCCAGCGCTCCCAGTGGCAGTCCCAAAATACTGCCCCACTGACCTACCTCTCCTGCTCCAGTTTGTCACCCAGAAGTGAGCTCAGAAAGGAAAGTGGGACCCACGTCCCTCATACCTGACATCCAAAAGCAGTCATGGACTTTTTTCTTAAATTTATACGACTAGATTATTGATTAATTAAGCACTCCACAGAGCTTTTAATTAAATGCCTACTCGGTCGCCAGGCATTATTCTGTGCGATTTATCCCAGAGGCCATGAAGGAAAGAGGAGAACCCTAGCACAGAGCACGCTTCTGAGGGCCAGTTGCCCCTGGGCCGGGCGGCTCCTGGGGGACTTCATGGCCTCTGACTGCACGTGTCTGGGCCGAGGCGGGAAGAGTTGGATCCCAGGAGCCCTTGCTGGGTTGGAGGATCCGAACTCGGCAGCAGAGCTCAGGGCTGGGACGAGGAGGGTCTGTCTCCACCTTCCCGCAGTCGGGCCCACACAGAACAGGGTCCAGCCCCTGGAACCGGCGTGGCCCTCACTGCCTGTGGGAGACTTACCTTCCCCTGGACCCGCAGGAACCCACGATGTGAGCTGCCACACGCACCTGGCATAGAGCCCCCCGGGAAGGTTGGTCCCTACCAGGGCCCTGGGGCGCCCCAGCAGACCCTGGGAGCCGGAGGGCCCTGCGCCACTCCCTCCCTGGCCCTCAGCTTCTGGGCCTGAAGGATGAGGACAAACATGCCTGTATCGGGTTGTTGCAGATGAATTAGGCAACAGCTGTGCTTCTGTCAACTGAACGGTCAGGAACTCCGTCCCTGCCAAACAGGCCTGCAAAGGGACTCAACCTGGAGCCATGGACTCCAGCTTCCCGGTGGCGAGGGGCTGGGTGGGACACGCGGCCTCTCAGGATGGCCCCCAGGAAGGGCGCCTGTGGGAGGAGCACTGGGGAAGGTGGCCATCGAGCTGTGCAAGGAGCCGAGTCCACGCTCAGGGACGAAGCATGGACGCAGGGCTGCCCCGAGAGGAGACGTGTGGGGATCCTCCCTGGGTGGGCTCCAGGCGTCAGTTCTCCCCAGTGGTGGACAGAGCATGGAGATTCATGGACCCCAGTCCCCAGGTCTCCCGCAGCCTGCAAGCACCTGGTCACATTGCCCGCTCCCGTCAACAGTCCCCTGGGGGCTGCGCTCAGACTGGGCACTTCTGTCTGGATGCCCAGGAGAAAGCGCATCTGCTGGACCATGCACAGGGCCCTCCCATGACTCTGCAAACCTGCACGAGACCAGGCTGTGCTCCACAGGAGCGACCCCAGTGCCCACCAGGGAGCAGCCACCTGCAGCCTCTCCCGGCCTGTCACTGCCCGCTCCAATGTCCCGCTCTTACTGTCATTTGCATTTTTATTCCATGTCCTTGGGCACATGATACACAAGTAACAATCCAGAAGAAACTCCACGTACGCCCCCCCCCTCCTTTGATGCACACGGAATCTGAGCCCAGAAAGCTGAGGTGGCCCCCCCGAGGCAGAGGCCCCTGGTCTCACCACTGTCACCTCCCCTCCTGGCCGTGAAAGATGAGCCTGGATCTTCAGGTTGGGGCCTGGTTCTGCGTGGGCCTGCGGGTGTGTGGAACCCTCTGCCCGCTGGACTGCTCCCACGGGTAGACACTGGCACCACCTGCTCCCTGCCGTACCCCCGGACGTCCGCCACACGGCTGGCCACCAGGGCCTACTGCGGGCTGCGCTCCTTGCCGGGTGGCCCCCGTCTCCAGACACAGCAAGCCCCTCCGTGGCCATCTCGCTGACTCCCGCCATCCCAGACTTCCACTCGGGAGACACTGGGAATGTCCCATGCTCCACCTGTTCTCACAGCTGGCCCTCTGCAGTGGGCATCAAGCCCACACCCCAGGTGAGGAGACTGAAACTCAGAGACTAAGAAACGGGCTCAAGTCCATCCCTGAAGGGGCAGAAAGAGAGCCGGGCCGTGGCCAGGCTGACAGTGCCTTTCCTCTCAGGGGCCAGACCAGCAGGCCCTGGCTAAGCTCCCTGGCTCGCGTCCACTGTGACTCCGGGAGAAGCAGCTGTCCGCCCAGCAGGGGGATGTGTCCAGGAGGGATGTGTCCAGCTGGAAAGAGCAGTGACCTTTGCCTCAAGATGTGGGTGTGAGCCTTGGCCTTGGCCCTCCCTGGCGGGAAAGGAGAGTCTGGACCCGGGCAGCCCACCACCCTGTGGAGTGGACCCACGGACCTGGGCAGCCCCCCAGCCTGTGGAGCAGAACTGTGGACCTGGGCAGCCCCCCAGCCTGTGGTGTGGACCCACGGACCTGGGCAGCCCCCCAGCCTGTGGAGCAGAACTGTGGACCTGGGCAGCCCACCAGCCTGTGGAGCAGAACTGTGGACCTGGGCAGCCCCCCAGCCTATGGAGTGGACCCACGGACCTGGGCAGCCCCCCAGCCTGTGGAGCAGAACTATGGACCTGGGCAGCCCCCCAGCCTGTGGAGCAGAACTGTGGACCTGGGCAGCCCCCCAGCCTGTGGAGCAGAACTGTGGACCTGGGCAGCCCCCCAGCCTGTGGAGCAGACCTGCGGATCTGGGTGGCCCACCACCCCATGGAGCGAACCCGTGGACCTGGGCAGCCCCCCAGCCTGTGGAGTGGACCCACGGACCTGGGCAGCCCCCCAGCCTGTGGAGCAGAACTGTGGACCTGGGCAGCCCCCCAGCCTGTGGAGCAGAACTGTGGACCTGGGCAGCCCCCCAGCCTGTGGAGCAGAACTGTGGACCTGTGGAGCAGAACTGTGGACCCGGGCAGCCCACCACCCTGTGGAGTGGACCCACGGACCTGGGCAGCCCCCCAGCCTGTGGAGTGGACCCACGGACCTGGGCAGCCTCCCAGCCTGTGGAGCAGAACTGTGGACCTGGGCAGCGCACCAGCCCATGGAGCAGAACTGTGGACCTGGGCAGCCCCCCAGCCTGTGGAGTGGACCCACGGACCTGGGCAGCCCCCCAGCCTGTGGAGCAGAACTGTGGACCTGGGCAGCCCCCCAGCCTGTGGAGCAGAACTGTGGACCTGGGCAGCGCACCAGCCTGTGGAGCAGAACTGTGGACCTGGGCAGCCCCCCAGCCTGTGGAGCAGAACTGTGGACCTGGGCAGCGCACCAGCCCAAGGAGCAGACCTGCGGATCTGGGTGGCCCACCACCCTGTGGAGTGGACCTGTGGACACTCGGCACTCTGGCCCTCTCACTGTGAGCCCAAAACCTGAGATTAGAAAGACAAAGAGGGTCTTCACTCACAAGAAGGTGATGTCCATGAGGAGCGGACTATCTCCTTCACACTGACACCGATCCACACCAGGGCTGATGAGCAGGTGTGGACAGCGCCGGAACCCTGCTCCGCCCTCCAGGCCCCGGGCCTCCTCCTGCAGGGCTGCTGCTCCCAGAGCAGGCTCCTCCACCGTCCTCCCGCTCTAGAGCCAGCAGCTGCCCGCTGCTCGGGACCCTGAGCAGGAGCTGTGGGGAGGGGAGGGTGGACACCAAACCGTCCAGGTGCCTGGCCCCGACGGTGAGGGCTGCTGCCTGGCAGGCGTGGTGAGATGACACCATGACCCACACGATGGCTGTAGGGGCACCAGGACGTGCCCCTGAGAGAACTGCAGCTCACACCACGGTGGTGATGGCCACGCTCCTGGTCAGACCTTCTGTGGGTCTGGTCAGCTTCGTCCACAGGCCCTCTGCCAAGCCCCGGGGACCTGCTTGGTAAAGCACACTGCCAGCACTTGATGGCCTCTTGTTCCTCTGGTTCCACGTCTTGCAGAAAAAGAAGGGCCCAAGAGAGTCTGCTTGTCCGTCCCAGGCCACCAGTCAGCTGGTCAAGAGCCAAAGGGAAACCCAAGGCTCCGGGGTCTTCTTGCTGTGCTCTGGAGTGTGACCATGATGTCCTGGTGGAGAGCACCCTGGGTGGGATGTCATTGTCATTTTACTAGATGGAAAAATGAACTAGTCTGCACTAAGTAAGTGACCAAGTAAGTGCTTCCCAAGCTGGACATCAGTGGTAACCGGGAGGGAGGGAGCAGGTCTGCCCATACAGAACCGTGGGCGGAAGACAGGTGCGGCCCGAAAAGAGCAACCTGGAGCCTCAACTGCGCCACGTGGAGCACTCACTCACCGATGGCATTTCAGTGACGTGTTCACAGAAGTTCAACCAGCACCAAGTGCCATTGGGTCTGTGTGACAGATCCGGGGAAGACAGGATGGCGACGTACAAATGCCCAGGGCATACCCCTGCATCAAGTGGCCCCACCTCCAGACGTGGCGAGGGGGGAACAGAAGCAAGACGGCGGGGTGGGGGGTTAGAGGCTCAGATGAGTCATCACTGCACACACACACAGGGGACGAGTCGGAACCCCAGAAACGGGCTGCAGGTGACAGTCCACCCAATAACCTTCCCAGGCCCCGATTCCTTCATGTGAAATCGGGGAACTGTAACTCCTTGCTAGTGCCACCCCTGGTTCTGAGGCTCTGTGCTGTGTGAGCTCAGGGAAGACGCGGTGGGCAGGTGGGACTCGGAGCAGAAGCAGAAGGGGGATGGGGCTTTGCTGGAACGCGGCTTTGGTCCCTCTATGCCGACGTCAGCGTCTTTCACTCTGAAGGACACGGAAGCCTCGTGAGTCCTCACCTCTTCTGCTTTAAGACCGTGACTCAGGTTCAGCCTCTCGGTGGTGCCCAGCAGAGCTGGTAGGGGGTGGGGAGGGAGGCTGGGAGGACACCGGAGGCTGGGTGGTCATTTCCATTGCCACCTGAGCCCTCTCCTCCCAGGTAATGTCCTGCTGTAAGCAAGGACCTCCCAGGTAATCACCGGCTCTTGGAACACAGGCTGTCCCCTGTGTGAGACTCTGCCAAGATGCGGGCATTTGGGAGAAGAACCATGAAGTGTTGGGAGGGAGAGGATGTTTGGGGGGAGGCTCCTCCTTGCTCAGGATTCCACTTTGGAAAGGAGCATTGTGTTCCCCTGGCCAGAGGCTGAGAACTCACCTCTGCCTCCCTGCCACATCACTCACGGACCTGCCACGGCACTCACGGACCTGCCACTGCTGAGCCCCACCCTGCTTGAACCACCAAACCTTACCTGATGCCCACAAACCAATCATGGGCCACGGCAGCACTTCAGGAATCATGGTACAGGCCACGGAACACCTGGCACACCCAGCACGGTGGGGAGACAGCACCCTGCTCGGCCCGCCAAGGGTGAGGACCACCGGTGAGCACCAGCCTTCACGCATCCAGCCTCCTCAGGGACTGGTCAGAAAAGATGCCCGTGGAGTTGGCCACTGGACAGGACATGTCCTCAACAGGAGTTCTAGAAAGGCAGGACAGAATTCCCTGAAGTTGCTGAAAAGACTCAAGAGGGAGAATGAGGCCTCAGTGGTCCTGGAAGGAGGCATAAAATGTAGGTCCCCCAAGAGGAGGAGACAGGGACGTGCCAGCAGCAAAGGGGAATGGGGGGCTGGGGGGTGGGTACCAGGGGGCCCAGCCTAAAGCAGAGTCCATGCTGCAGAGTGAGCGTGGGCTTAGCCAGGGTGCTGCAGGGTGTTGAGACAGGGGGGACGCCGGGCGGGAGTCGGGACGGAGCCACCCCACAGGGAGGAAGCGAGCCTCGAGCCCCCCAACCCGCACAGCAGGGTTTTCTGCTCAACTGCAGCTTCACAATTAATTCCAGGAAACGGGACGAGAAGGAGATGGAATGAAGTCAGGGCAGAGTCCAGAGTGACAGCTGAGGAGTCGGCAGGTGGGCCCAGGAAAGGCGCGTCCGCACGCAGGGTGCACTTCGCCTTAGCGAAGGTGTGTCCGTCTGTCCTCCTTCACGTCTGCCTAGGTGTCTGTCTGTCCTCCTTCACGTCTGTTGCCTGGGTGTCTGTCTGTCCTGCTTTACATCTGTCTGCCTGGGTGTATGTCTGTCCTCCTTCACGTCTGTTTGCCTGGGAGTGTCTGTCTGTCCTTCTTCACGTCTATCTTCCTGGGGGTGTCTCTCTGTCCTTCACTTCAGTCTGCCAGGGTGTCTGTCTGTCCTGCTTCACATCTATCTGCTTGTATATCTGTCTTTCCTCATTCACGTCTGTCTGCCTGGCTGGCTGTCTGTCCAGCTTCACATCTGTCTGCCTGTGGGTGTCTGTTTGTCCAGCATCATGTCTCTTTGCCTGAGGGTGTCTGTCTGTCCTTCTTCACATCTGCCTGCCCCTGGGTGTCTGTCTGTCTACCTGGGGGTGTCTGTCAATTCTGTCTTCCTGGGGGTGTCTATCCAGTTTCATGTCTCTCTGCTTGGGTGTCTGTCTGTCCAGCTTCACAACTGTCTGCCTGGGAGTGTCTGTCTGTCCTCTTTCATGTCTGTCTGCCTTGGTGTCTGTCTGTCCTCCTTCACGTCTGTCTGCCTTGGTGTCTGTCTGTCCTCCTTCACTTCTGTCTGCCTGGGGGTGTCTGTCTGTCTTCCTTCACATCTATCTGCCTGGGAGTGTCTGTCTGTCCTCTTTCATGTCTGTCTGCCTGGGTGTCTGTCTGTCCTCCTTCTCGTCTGTCTGCCTTGGTGTCTGTCTGTCCTCCTTCACTTCTGTCTGCCTTGGTGTCTATCTGTCCTCTTTCACGTCTGTCTGCCTGGGGGTGTCTGTCTCTCCTCCTTCACGTCTGTTGGCCTGGGGGTGTCTGTATATCCACCTTCACGTCTGTCTGCATTGGGGTGTCTGTCTCTCCTCCTTCACTTGTGTCTGTCTGTATGCCTTCACAGGTCTATCTGCCTTGGTGTCTGTCTGTCCTCCTTCACATCTGCCTACCTCTGGGTGTCTGTCTGTCCTACTTAACTTCTGTTCGCCTGGGTGTGTCTGTCTGTCCTGCTTCACTTGTGCTGGCCTGGAGTGTCTGTCTGTCCTTCTTCACGTCTGTCTGTCTGGGTGTCTGTCTGTCTTCTTTCACATCTGTCTGCCTGGGGGTGTCTGTCTGTTCTGCTTCATGTCTGTCTGCCTCGGGTGTCTGTCTGTCCTCCTTCACTTCTGCCTGTCTGGGTGTCTGTCTGTCCTCCTTCACATCTGTCTGCCAGGGGTTGTCTGTCTGTCCTGATCACATCTGTCTGACTGGGGATGTCTGTCAGTCCTCCTTCAAGTCTGTGTGCTTGGGTGTCTGTCTGTCCTCCTTCACATCTGTGTGCCTGGGTGTCTGTCTGTCCTATTTCACAATGTCTGCTTGGGGGTGTCTGTCTGTCCTGCTTCACGTCTGTCTGCTTGAGTATCTGTCTGTCCTCCTTCACATCTGTCTGCCTAGGTGTCTGTCTGTCCTACTTCACATCTGTCTGCCTGGGTGTCTGTCTGTCCGCCTTCATATCTGTCTGCCTGGGTGTGTTTGTCTGTCCTCCTTCCCGTCTGCCTGCCTGGGTGTCTGTTTGTCCTCTTTCACATCTATCTGCCTGGGGCTGTCTGTCTGTCCTCCTTGATGTCTGTCTGTCCAGTTTCAGGTCTGCCTGCCTGGGGGGGTCTGTCTGTCTTCTTTCACATATGTCTGCATTAGGTGTCTGTCTATCCTGCTTTACGTCTGTCTGCCTGGGGTGTCTATCTGTCCTGCTTCACATCTGTCTGCCTGAGAGTATCTCTCTGTCCTCTTTCCCGTCTGTCTGCCTGGGTGTCTGTCTTTCCTGTTTCAAATCTCTCTGCCTGGGGGTATCTATCTGTCCTCTTTCAAGTCTGTCTGCCTGGGTGTCTGTCTGTCCTCCTTCACGTCTGTCTGCCTGGGGTGTCTTTCTGTCCTGCCTCCTCCCGCGTGTCTGAGAGGAGGCTGTCTGCAGTGCTGGGCGTGTGCTGGGTCTGCCTGGTGCTATGAACCGCTCTCCTCCCTGGCCATGAGGGGGTTCCCCCAGGCCTTGGCTTGAGGGGACCCCTGCCCATGGTTTGCCAGTGGGCTCTGTCTTGCGACAGGACTTGAAGAGCTTCCTATCAGGTGAGGTTGGCCCCTTAACACTTGGGGACCCTGGAGCTCATTCCTTCCCACTTCCACTTTTTCTTTTATCTATTGTAGATGGTCTTGCCTTCTTTGCATTAGTGGGTTTCTTCTCCTGAGGTTAAATGTCTTTAATTTTGTTCTAATGGTGAATTTCATAATTGTAAAGTTGTGCCACAGTCTTGAAACTCTGCTCTTATGGACCGCGGCCACCTATAGCTCTTACTGCCAAGCAGGCAGTGTCCAGCACCATGTGGTCTGATGTAGCACGGACCACTCAGGTCTGCTGAGCTCTGGGAACCAGGCATGGAGACCAGATCTTCCTCCACAGGTTTCTGAAGACAGGACAGGGGTGTGAGGAGTGGAAGAAACACACCCTGGGCCCATCCTGTCCTCACTGGTCAGCGGCCATCCCATCCCACTGGTCAGTGGCCATCCCATCCCACTGGTTAGCATCCATCCTATACTCACTGGTCAGCATCCATCCCATCCTCTCTGGCCAGCGTCCATCCCATCCTCACTGGTTAGCATCCATCTCATCCCACTGGTCAGCGTCCATCCTGGTCCTCACTGGTCAGCATCCATCCTATCCTCACTGGTCAGCATCCATCCTGTCCTCACTGGTCAGCATCCATCCTGTCCTCACTGGTCAGCATCCATCCTGTCCTCACTGGTCAGCATCCATCCCGTCCTCACTGGTCAGCATCCATCCTGTCCTCACTGGTCAGTGTCCATCCTGTCCTCACTGGTCAGCATCCATCCCGTCCCACTGGTCAGCATCCATCCTATCCTCACTGGTCAGCGTCCATCCCTTCCTCTCTGGCCAGTGTCCATTCTATTCTCACTGGTCAGCATCCATCCTGTCCTCACTGGTCAGCATCCATCCTGTCCTCACTGGTCAGCATCCATCCCATCCCACTGGTCAGCGTCCATCCCTTCCTCTCTGGCCAGTGTCCATCCTATTCTCACTGGTCAGCATCCATCCTATCCTCACTGGTCAGCGTCCATCCTATCCTCACTGGTCAGCGGCCATCCCTTCCTCTCTGGCCAGTGTCCATCCTGTCCTCACTGGTCAGCATCCATCCTATCCCCACTGGTCAGCATCCATCCTGTCCTCACTGGTCAGCATCCATCAGGTCCTCACTGGTCAGCATCCATCCTATCCTCACTGGTCAGTGTCCATCCTGTCCTCACTGGTCAGCATCCATCTTATCCTCACTGGTCAGCATCCATCCTGTCCTCACTGGTCAGCATCCATCCTGTCCTCATTGGTCAGCATCCATCCTATCCTCACTGGTCAGTGTCCATCCTGGTCCTCACTGGTCAGCATCCATCCTGTCCCACTGGTCAGCATCCATCCCATCCTCACTGGCCAGGGCTCATCCCGTCCTCATGGCCAAGGTCCACTTGATTTCTTTGGGCTCAGTTTCCTATCTGTGAAATGTGCCTGGACTGTCTTGGGGGTAAAGAATTAGACCCATGAATCGTGTAAGCTGAGCCTGGTGGCAGAAAGGGGCTTGTCTGCCAGCTCAGGGCCTCTGTCCTGGATCCTGTGCCCTTCATTGTCCTCCCATTGGTCCCTCAGTATTTTTGTGATTTGGTCATTGAACCTCGGGATGCACCTGGGCATATGATGCCTGGTCCACTTATTCTGACCCCTGCACACGAGTGTCTTTGGACATCCTGTGCTCACGTACCGCTGACCGTCTGTCCCTCTTCTCCTCCTGGGCCCCTATGGCCGTCTTGTCCCTGGAAGTCTGCCCTGTGGCCCTCACCCAGAGCTCTGCAGCTGTGAAGCCCACACTGCTCTGCCTCCGAGGGCTCACACTCAGCTCTCCTGTCCTGGTGGTGGGCCTCTCTGACTGGCTGGCCTCTGTCAGTGTCTTTTAGAATGACCCATGGGAACCACGTGCTCTGCGTGTGTGGCTATCGCGGAGCACCTGTGACCTTTCACCCCTCGGCTCACCTTCACACCTGTGCTCTGCTGCTGGGCACAGAACTGCTGACCAAGAGCACCTGTGTGCGACTCCTCCAGATGGTGGCCTTCAGGTGGTAAGATGCCCAAGTGTGAGCCGGACTCCAGCAGTGAGTGTCCTAGGCAGAGCACATGCCTGTGGTCACCTCTGCCAGGTGCTGATGTAAAGGTGGCCATGACAGCCAGATTCCAGGGAAATACAGCGAGCCCTTCAGTGGGCAGTACCCAGCACTCACAGTCACATGAAGTGGACAGCCTCACAGCATCTTTTTCCTTATGGTCTCACTTCTCCAGGATCCAGGGGCTTCCCTGGCTGAGGCCCTGCATGCCGCCCTGGGAAAGCTGGCTGGGCAGGACCGTGCCCTTTCTTGTTGCCATCGCCCAGAGTCCATTCCACCTACCACTAGCCGTTTCTGCGTAAGCTCTTATATCTCGCCTTTGTCCTCTTGTTTTATGCAGGTGAACCGTTTTCTTGGTTTTAAAATACCACCATGGACTGTGTGGTCATAACTGTTGTCTACCTCTTGGCCCTGTTTTTCAAATAAGAGCTTTCACCTGCCATCTGTCCATCCTGTAAATTTAATATATTTTCTTTTATTTTAAAACAGACCTTTTAAATTATAATTTATTATGGAATAAGGGTATTTCTTCCTACGTCATTTGATGAAGCTGCACAGGTGAAACCCGAGGCCTGTTCTAAGCACGTGGGAATTCTGTGTCCAGGGTTGTGTGTGAGTTAGCTCTTTAGGCCCTCCTGGCTCGTCCCACAGTGCTGCAGGCCGCTCCCTGTGGAAGTCCTTCTTCTCCCAGCCTCACCCACATTCTGCTTTTCAGACCCACAGCTGACTGCTGGTCTTCCTGTCATCCCTGCCTTCTCTGCTCCCTGAGACTTTATGGCAAACTGTGCCCAGGGACACCTGCTCTTGGCCCAATCGTTTTCTTCTTTCTTTCCAGACAAATGGCTGCTGGTGTTCCCCGGGGACGGGTGGCTTCTCTGGGGAGGACAGCTCTGTCTGCTTTCCGAGGTCTGCAGCTGTGGGCAGCTCCCCGTCCTGCTGGGCCTCTGTGACCTTCCCTCTCCTTGGCAGTCTTGCCTCACAGATTGTGTTTCAGGCCCACAGATGTCTCCTGGCTCTGCTGTAAGGACACTTTCGCGTTTTCCCTTCTCCTTCTCCTTGCTGCTTTGGGGCGGTTTTCAACAGGAGGAGACGGGAAACGCACTCCTTACAGAGCTAATCCTAAAATGGAATTGCTCAATAAATTCTGGATAAATTTTTAAGTGCAAACAGGCACCGGGTAACCAGGCGCCCTGCAGAGGTCTGAAGCCCTGAATACCCTCAGGAAGGCAGCCAGGCCCAGCGGCCCGAGCAGGCGGGGCAGACGCCTGATGGGTGAGTCAGGAAACGGCTTCTCTCCCCGGGGACCAGTGCTCAGGGAGCAGCCAGCGGCCCAGCAGCTTTGTCAAGATCAAGTGCAGCCGCTCAGGGATTTAAAAATGGGCTGTGATGATCTCACCCTGAAGAGGCTAAAAACTATCTTCTCCCAAGGACGAGAGCCAGATATCAAGGCCAGCTTATTGAGGTGGCTTCACGCTGGCACCGTCTAGGACTTCTGTCCTTGGTACCCAGCAGTCCACAGACATAATGAGAGCAGGTATCTGCATTTTGAATTCTCCTTTGAATTTTATTTCTTCGCTTTTAGTGAAGCTCTTTTTAGAAATAAATTACAGCCTCTCTCAGTGTTCTTGAAGTAAAAAAAAAAAAAAAAAAAATACGTGGGGCTTTGTTTTGTCCATAATCAGGCCAGCAAGGAAAAGATGAAGAGCAGAGAGCAGCTTGTCCAGGACAACGTGACAGTTCCAAAGTTGTGTGCTTGCCAGCAAATGCATGTGTGTGCACGTCCGTGTGTGTGTCCTGCGTGTGCATTCTGTGTGTGTGTGTTTCTCTGTGAGTGTCTGTGTGCATGTGTGTGTGAGAGAGAGAGACGAAGGAGACGGCTCTGCTTCTCTCTCTGGCCAGACTTCCTGCCCCCTTTCTGATTGACAGGACACACATGACCGACACGCCAGCTCTGGGAAGGAGCAGGCCAGTGGGATGAGAAGGACCGCTCCAGGACAGGGGATGAGGGGTCTAAAGAGTGAGGAGTCTCCACCGACATCTTGAAGAGGAGACACCCGACCCGGCTGCCGGCTCTCCGAGTTGGAAGGTCACCCACTTTTCTCGCTGCTTGCCTGCTCCCTCCTCATCACATCAGCATCCTCCATTTTAGAGATGCGTAAACTGAGGGGACCTCCGTGAGGCCACGGCGTCGTCCTTCCTGGGGCTGGGAAATGAGATCTGTGCCTTCATCTGCTGCCTCAGCTCACCGAGCCATACGCTCCTGATGCATAATTAATAGTGGGAAATGCAGAATCCATTTTCCGGTATTTCTGATTCCCAGATGGCTCAGTAATGAATTTTCTTTTCCAAAGAAAATGTCCATCTCTGGGATGGACGTTGCCCCAAACAGCCAACCATGCTGTCTACATGGCCCTTCAGGTGACTAATGCAGAGGACGGGCGTCCTGCACAGGAACCGGTGGGGCCATCCCCACTGTGAGCAGAGCCCCTGACCCAGGGCGACTCCTGCAAACACTGCGCAAACCCAGCCAGGCCCCGGCGAGCATCCCAGGATGGGTGACGAGGGTGGCCTTGCCGACTCCTGTCACCCCAGGCACCTCAGGTCCCTGCTGAGCACCGCCGAGACCTCCCCAGTCCCAGACAGCTTCTGTGTTTGGAGCTAATGGTGACCTTGGCTTCATTCCCCATCCTCCATGGACGCGCATTGAAGTCGATTTGTTAAAGGGTAGCGCTACAAAGGACAGAGGCGGTGGGCGTCCCTGTCATTGACTCAGACATTCTGGTCACTGACTAAGATGGGGGAATAATGGACCAGGCTTTCCTGAGCCCAGGCCCGACCCACAGCTCGACTCTCGTGGCCTCTCCCTGCACCAAAACCCCAAGAGGGGGCACACCCCTCACCTGGGCTAAGGGGAGAACTGTGGCTTTCTAACTGCTGATCACGGGCAGGTCTTTGAAGACCAAGTAGCCCGTTCCCGTCTAATCTCCCAATAAGCCCTGGCACTTAGATTGCACAGCTGAGATTTTGACATAAATTATTTGAGGCTGTGTGTATTTCATCTTGGTTGATTCAAGAAATTACAAGTGTCCTAATACTTAGTGACAGAAGCTGACATATCAAAGGATTCATAGGAACATAAACAAAAAATAAATCACCGTCTCACTGCCCCTCCCCAGAACTAAATTCCTCATTTTACAAAGACCATATAATCCTTTCATTTTCAAACAAATACCACGGCATCATTGTTATTCTAGCATAAACTAGCATAAATCTTACCACAAGGAGCCCGCTCAGTGGGCTTTGAATAGCCCCGCACGGAGGGCCACTGCCCGACATCATGCGGGGGCCGAGCCTCGGGGGATCACAGGTGTCGGCCCACTCAACGGGTGGCGGTCACAGCACAAAAGACCTACCTGGGAACTCGCCACAGGAAACCAGGCCCCGTATTTTTCTGCCTTGTAAAAGGAGGAATAAAAACAGCTATGAATTAATTGGCACTAAAAGCATGTAACAGTTATCTAATCTATTAATGCCTGGTTGAATATTAACCCCGGTGTCTGCTATGACATGCATTTGACCCGCACAGGGAGCCAGCTCACCGCTTCAGCCTTTGAAGGGGGACGAGAGGCTGGAAGCGTGGAGGGGACGCATTCTTTCACTCTGACCTTGTATTCGAAGACTTGTTTGCTTTGAGACAAGTATTGACTTTCTGTGGGGCCGGCCTGGCCAAGCCTGATGTAGCATGTTCCTCCGTAAATTTTAAAGGACCGCAGGTTCAAGAGGCAGCTTTTAACTCCAGACATTTGAAAAAGCTAAGGTGATAGCATCGTTCTTCAAAGCCGGAGGAGCATTAGCTCCCAAGGGAAGGGCTGCCCAGGGCTGCTCAGCGGGACGGTGCCGCGGGGTCCCCACGTCTTTGTGTTTCCTGTGTGCCTCTCGGTTTTGTTTAATCAGAACCACAGAAAAAGCACTTGAACTTTCCGTCCTGCATTCCAGGAACACGGCAGGCTCTGGAGGGAAGAGAGACCTTGCCACTAAAAGCCATGCAGCCTGCCTTGCTCTGAACACAGCTGTCCCCAGGCCTTCCTGCGGAAGGAGGCAAGAGGCCATAAAGCCACCAGCTGAGTGACGGTCTGAGGCCTGGTGACTGAGTGACACGTGGAGGTCTCTCCTGCGTCCCAGGTGCGTGGTGGGACACAAAGGCCACGGCAAAGGCTGCGCAGGACGTGGCCCCCACGCTGCTTCTCCAGTTCCGTCTCGCCTGGTCCCTGGGCCTCTCACATTACTGTCCTGGAGGTCTGGACTCGGCCATCTCAGGCTCACAGAGCCACCAAGGCAGTTGAGGGTTGTCAGGGATGGGGTGACCCGGGGTGGCCTAGATCTCACAGCCGTGAGCAGCACTGCTCCTCCCAGAGCCTCTGCACCCTGAACATCAGACCTGCGGATACAGCCACGGCCCCGCGTCTGGCCAGGCGGGCTGCGGTGCCCACAGCAGAGGCGCCCTTCCCTGGCCAGCAGTCTGAGCTGGAGCAGCACCAGGCACTCCCGCCAGCTGCGCTGTGCCCTCAGCCACGGGGCCTGACCTCCTCCGGCCTGGCTGCCACTGACAGGGTCCTGAAGAAGGTCCCTTTGGAAAGCCACACGCCTTCCTTCCCTACAGGCCCTGCTCCAGAGTCTGGCTGGAGAGGGAGGAAGCAGAGGAGGAGGGCAGCGGCTCCAGTCCAGGCTGCGCCCCTTCCCAGCCCTGCACTTGTGTCCTGTCTGGCACCCAACGTCAGGCCGTGCAAGAACACCTGACCCTCGGATCCCGAAGGCGAGGCAGCTGCCAGGGCTGGCTGGGCCCAGGAACGGCTCGGTGAGTCATCTCGGCCGTTCCAGAGGCTCTGCTGGCCTTGCAAAGCTATCACATGCGACTCTGTGCGGCCGATAACTTTGTGCGACTCACACCGCCAAGCCCCCGGGCCCAGCAGACCACCCCACAGCCTCAGAAAGGCCAGTCATTATTCCCATGTGTGGACGCAGAAGAACTCGTGCACTGGCTGGGGTCAGAACAGCAGCCAAAGTGACCAGACCCAGGGCTTCCTGGTGTGGAGCCTGAGCTGTGCCTCTCCACGCTATTGCTGGAGAGCTGGGCACAGGCTGGATCCACCGCCCAGGTGGACGGGAGCTCCATGGGGGTGCCACAGCCAGAGCCTCACGTGGGAGGGCCCATGGCCACCCCATGGCTTACAACCAAAGGACACCCCATTCCAGCTGCAGACGTTGAACGTGCACGGTTTGCTATCTGTGGACATCACATCTGGTATCCCTGGCCACAGGACCACCAGCCCCTCCCGAGAGGAGAAGTCCCCAGCTCTGCCCCAGGGCCTGCACGCTGACTCCAGCCCACGGGGTCAGCATGGGGCTCTGGAGGGCTCCAGAGGATTCCCCGGCTCCCACTCGCGGCAGCCAGCCCAGCCAGCTTGCCCAGCACAGCTTCACAGGCACCCGTGGGGAGCAGGCGCTCACCTCCCACGCTGGGAGTGCCACGTGCCCTTGTGCACCTGTGGCCTAGCTAGGTCTTGGAGAAGGCTGAACCAGGCCATTCTGACCCCTCTGTCACCCGACATCCCCTCCTTTCTGGACAGGGGATTGATGTCCCACCCCACCAACCCAGGTCCTGTGCTCTGATTTGCTTTGCCAAGGTCAAAGGCTACTGTCATCCTCGCTGTCACTGGCAAAGCCAAGGCTCCTGAATGACCCATCCTATGGAGTGGCTGAGGCCACCATGGGCTTCCTCACCCAGATCTGTGCTCTGACGCTGGCCGGGCCCTGTGTGCCCAGCAGGTGGGCCTCTGGCTCCATAGGACCCGTGTGATTGATGCTGAGAAGCTGCTCGGGGCACCCGATCGCCACCTCCATGAACCCTGGCTTCTGGGTAGCTCTGCTGCCTTGGGTTTTACTGCCCGAGGACACAGCCACAGGGGCAGACACCAGCCAGCTCCCTGAGGTGCGGGCCTGCCCCTCACGGGTGGCCCTGCAGCTCTGGAGATGCACGTCCCTCAGGCCTGGGCCCACCATGGAGACACAGCAATGTGCAGCTTTACTCTCAGGCCAAGCCATCCCTCCAGCTGCCACCAGTCCCCTCGGAGTTTGGACTAACGGGCACCCTTTGTAGCAGTGTTGACCATGATGACACCAAGAGATAAGTACCAGGTGCCAACATCCAGAGACGTAGAAAGAGCCCGTGTGACGTTATGATTCTCACTTTACTCGGGCCAAGTCACAAGGCAAATCGAAGGCCCAGGTCTCGGGTTCTTGCTGACAGAGTGACAGAGTGTGCCTCAGCCATAAGAGCCAGGGGTTCAGAGACCTGGACGTTCAGAAGCATGTTTGGAATTTAGAGAGTACAGCGACAGGGAACGTGTGTCACTCCCAGCCCAGAGCCTTGCGCAATGGAATGAGGTGCTAGAGAGAGAGGCGAAAATCTCTTTTTCCTGTGTGGGAGGAAATGTGGTGTGTGTGTGTGTGTGTGTGTGTGTGTGTGTGTGTGTGTGTGTGTGGCAGCTCCCTTGGAAAATACAACCTGTCATTTTTTTATGTATTTACTATGTCAAAACAATACTGTGCTTGACAGGTAACACACGTTATTATAGACACCACAAAAACGATGTCGACTTTTTTACTAAAATAAATCACACAAATGTTATGCAATTCTCCACCTTCTCTGCAGAAGAAACCCAAATTCTCTGAGGGCCACATCTGTCCTCTTCACCAGTAGCAGAGCTCCCCTGGTCACCTCTGGCCTCCCCCCACTCCTGGGCCTGGCTGAGTGGTCAGGGTGGGGCCTGGGACTGGTGGAGGAGCCTGGTTTGCCATTGGGAAGAGTGAAGGGCAGGGGCACAGAGATGCCAAGCTCCTCCACAAAACCTTCTTCAGAGAAAGCCTTGGGAGGCCCCGCCCAGCGGGATTTATGAATGGGCGCAGCCCAAAGGGAGCAGGCTGATGAACGGGGCAGGCCTGTGGCCAGGCACAGGAGCAAGTGTGCCCTGGGGCCAACGGCTGTCCTGGTGGACTCCAGCAAGCACCTGCCTTTATAAACTGGGAGGTACTTGTGAGGCTCCCAAGGTGCCACCGCCCCACTTGGTCAACTTCAGTCGGCCCTGAGAAGGTGATGTCTGGGCTCTGCTCTGCCACAACAGGGTACGCCCCAGGAGGACTCACACTGCCTCCTCCCCCCGTGCCTGGGGCTGTGGCTCCATCCACCTGGATGGGGCATCCTTGTGTCCACCTTTGGCTGTCGTGGAAGAACCTGTGAGACCCCCGAGTGCAGCCTGGCAGAAAGAGGAGGACTTGCCCATCGGCCTTCCTAGCCCCACACCCTCCCCAGGCTGATCAGATAGAAAACCAGTCCTCGGTGCTTCCAACAGGAAGCACAGCACAAAAAGTTAGAATCTTACAATAAGTGAAAATGAGAACCACACAATGTAAATCGTGTGCTAGTGAGCTTGCTGTTGCTGTGACAAAATACGTGAGAAAAACCAACTTAACGAGGAGAGATTGACGTAACGGCTCACAGTTTCAGAGGTCTCCTCGATGCTATACTGGCTGCACAGCATTGGGGCCTGTGGCCAGGCAGAACACCATGGCACACGCTGGAAGACAATTCTCACTTCCTGGTGGCCGGGAGCAGAGAGCCAGAGTGCAGCCCTGGGTCCCAGCACCTCCCAATAGTGCCATTGGCTGGGACCTTCAGCACAGGACTCCTGGGGACATTTAAGATCCAAGCCATAACAACCCACCTGATGATTAACTCTTTTTAACCATTCCACAAGGCATGAGCACTTTTAAACATTTTGTTCATGAGAGGCACAAGAAATTTTACACACCAACATTAAAAATATACTAGAAAAAATACAATACGTAAAAATAAGTGCTACCATTGGAACAAAGAGAGAATAGGATTGGAAAAATACACAGAAGCAGGAGCCACGTTAATACATTCCCGGCACCGTGAGCCCTGGGCACGTGCTCGAGCTGGCTCTGAATCAGTCTACAGAGCAGACGAGGTGAGAAGGCAACTCAAGCCACCGTCACAGAGCAAGCACCGCAGGCCCACAGAGCAGACAGGCCCACAGAGCAAGCACCGCAGGCCCACAGAGCAGACAGGCCCACAGAGCAAGCACCGCAGGCCCACAGAGCAGACAGGCCCACAGAGCAAGCACCGCAGGCCCACAGAGCAGACAGGCCCACAGAGCAAGCACCGCAGGCCCACAGAGCAGACAGGCCCACAGAGCAAGCACCGCAGGCCCACAGAGCAGACAGGCCCACAGAGCAAGCACCGCAGGCCCACAGAGCAAGCACCGCAGGCCCACAGAGCAGACAGGCCCACAGAGCAAGCACCGCAGGCCCACAGAGCAGACAGGCCCACAGAGCAAGCACCACAGGCCCACAGAGCAGACAGGCCCACAGAGCAAGCACCGAAGGCCCACAGAGCAAGCACCACAGGCCCACAGAGCAAGCACCGCAGGCCCACAGAGCAAGCACCACAGGCCCACAGAGCAAGCACTGCAGGCCCACAGAGCAAGCACCACAGGCCCACAGAGCAAGCACCACAGGCCCACAGAGCAGACAGGCCCACAGAGCAAGCACCGCAGGTCCACAGAGCAAGCACCGCAGGCCCACAGAGCAGACAGCACCCACCCCTTCTGGTACCGAGACGGGATTGGCTCCTGTGGTCCCCATCGAGACAGCGGAGGTGCCTGGCAGAGGCCACAACAGTTGACGCCACCTGCAGCCGGGAGTGCCCTGGGCTCCTTCCTTCCTGGGCCTGCGTCGCTGAGGTGCAACTGCAAAGGGGCAACTCTCATCAGCTCCCACGGTGGGTGAGCACAAGACAGCCCTGGCACTTCCCCCGCGAGACTCGCGGTCCACAGGGAGACGGGCAGCCCCTCTGCATGTCCACGTGGAGCTGCAAGACGCAACCAGTGAGCAGAACACGCCACAGGAAAATGAAGGGACTCCGAATGGGACAGGTGACATCACAATGGCATCTGCAAGGTGAGGAGGAACCGGCCACCCAAGAAATAACAGGGAGGTGGGGAGCAGCTTCCAGACAGTGAGGCGGGAGGTCAGCTGCAGGGGCGAAGGTGGGGCCCACGGAAAGGAAGGTCAAGGTGGCCTGCCCCGGGCACACTGCCCCAGTCAGGACGAGGGTGCTCCCCACACCACCCTCAGGCCTTCTGAGCTGGGAGCACCACGGGGCACTGGTTCTGCACCCGCCATCCTGCACGGCTGGGCTCAGTCACCTACATGGTCTGGCACCAGGGGGCCATGGCCATCTTCCCTCGAGTTGGCCAGATTGTGAGCTCTCCAGGGTGGGATCTGAGTGAAATTGTGGTGGCTGCAGCGGGGCTGATGTGAAGTGGCAGGGGTGGTCAGCGGCAGAGCCTGGGTCAGAATCCACGTGTCTTGGTTAGCTCACTGCTTTCCTTCTTGCCTCCAGGTGTGTGAATTCACTCCTTAGCCAAAATCCTGGGGCTCCTCCCAATCTGAAGGTTGCTGAGGGAAAACTGTGGGTTTTGCCTTGAACCCTCGTACAGGACTTACTCCATGGCTTGAACTGGCCGCCCTCGGCTGTGCATTGCTTGAGAGTTTGTTCACCGTTGGAAATTAAGGCTATTTGTTCCGAGCACATGAGAGTCAGAGTCACCTCTGAGAAAATCAGCAAATAGACATCTTCAAATCAGAGACTGAGCTCATCTTTAGACAAGGTTTTGCGTTGTAGGGGCTTAAAAGGTGACTTCCTGCTAACGGCGTGGGAGACCAGGCAGTGGGCAGCAGAGCAATCCCAGGCCACCCAAGGACCAGCTTCAAGAAGCTCCTCCAATGGGAGGCCTCAGATGGTCTTCACATGAACCAGCCCTGTGCTCCCCTCCAGGAGCGTCCTGGGGTCGGGCAAGCTGGCCCCATGTTCTTGCTGCTCTCAGGCACAGGATAGAGCCACAGAGAACAAGTTGCTACTCAAACATTTTGCAGATAGGAAATGGCTCCCAGAATGTTTTGATGCTTGTCATGAATGAGAGACTTAGCAGGTACAACTAACCCCTCAGCACGTGTCCACAGTGATTCAGGTCGACGCAGAAGGTAAAGAGCCTCCAGAGGAACAAGCTCACAAACTGAGTCGTAGGACACAAGTCCCCCTCCAAGGGGACTCTGGAGCCTGTCTTCTGCTCCACCCACTGCAACCACTGTGCAGAGCTGCCTCCGAGGTCCAAAAGACTGGCACTGCAGAACCCCAGTGCCTGCAGCTCTCGGACAACAGAAAGTGTCTGCTTGTAGATCTGCCTCTCTGCTGGCTTCCTTCAGAGTGAAAGTTAATTTGCTAAAAGAAATAAAAACAAAAATGAAAAAAACCTCCCAGCAACCCATGAGTAGGGGAGACGCTCCCCCATAGGGCTGTGTCATGTAGCCCACAGCAGACATCCTGCTCAGTGTGACAGGGACCTTCCTCGCCACCCGCCCCCACGGCTGGACTAGGAGGTCTCAGTGCTGCAGTGGGGTAGAGTGCACACACACACACACACACACACTCACACTCACACTCACACTCACACACACACATACACTCACACTCACACACACACACACATACACTCACACACACTCACACACTCACACACTCACATACACTCTCACACTCACACACACTCACACGTGCACACACTCACACTCACACACATTCACACACACTCACACACTCACGCACACTCACACTCACATGCACACTCACACACTCACATACACTCTCACACTCACACACACTCACACACACATACACTCACACTCACACACACACACTCACACTCACACACACTCACTCACTCACACACTCACATACACTCACACACTCACATACACTCACACACTCACATACACTCTCACACTCACACACACTCACACGTGCACACACTCACATACACTCACACTCATGCACACTAACATGTGCACACACACTCACACACATTCACACACACTCACACTCACATGCACACTCACACACACGTGCACACACTCACACACACGTGCACACACTCACACACACTCACACACTCTCACACACACACATACACTCACACACATGGTGTGAGGATTACAACAGGAGAAACCACCCTTCTTCACAGATGATGCAGCCATGGGGTGGAAAACCCGAGGAGCACTGGATAAAGGGCTAGCTTCGTGGCGGGATTTAGGGCCAATGGGTGGTGGTCAATGGGAAAAGCAGCTGGAGGCCTTTCCACTGGCAGCAAACAGAAACAGCCTCCGCAGGACAGTGTGGCAGGTTCTGCCGTGACAGTGCTGGGAGCTGCTGCTGTGTGACTTCAGCACAGCCCTGGTGGACAGCTCCACACCCAGCACTGGCCCCCCTGCACACCGCCTCAGAGTCCACGCAGGCCTGGGAATCCGGCCCGTCTGTCCAGGGCACTCAGAAGTGCCCAACATCAGATCCCAGCAGGGGACCCTCCAAGTGGGCTACCGGCAATGCCCCGTCTGCCTTCGGCTGAAAACCCTGAGACCGCCCCCGATCCGTGAGGCAGTCCCCGCGGCCCACGCGGCGCTTGCTCAGTGATGCACGCCTCCCTGGCTTCCCTCCTGGCCTGGCCCACTTCCAAGTCCCCACTGGACTTGGGTCACCTTCTCAACAAATGACCTGCCCTGTGTCTGTCTTCCAGCAACAGACTAAGGCCATTTACAGCACCGTCCACAACATCAACAACTGCGAGGACTTAAGAGATGTGTGGGACCTCCTGTGGAAAAGGAGGAAGGATCAGTGCGAGAATCTGAAGAGCTGAGTGGGCGGAAGTAGCCTCAGCCTGGTGGATCGGGACACGTGGTAAAGACATCAACTCGCTACACGTTGATCTGCATATTTAATGTGATCCCAATTAAAAACCAAGTTTCTTTTTTTAAGAAATTTGGCAAGCTCACTCTAAAATTTTACAAAATTCAAAGAGCAAAGAAGAGCTAAAACATTCTTGAAGAAAAACTAAAAAGCTAAGAAACACATTATGAAATATTAAGATCTTTTAAAGGTACAAAAACGATGCGGTATGGCATTGGGTGAATGATAAGTAAGCAGACTATTAGGACAGAATGACATGCAGAAACAACCCCTTCGATTGAGTCACTCTGTTCACAACAGGAGTGATTGTGTGTGTGCACGTGTGTGTGAACCAGCTTTTAGTGACATTGTAATACCGGCATCATATCGTTGCTCAGATCTGCAGGGGGAAAGAAACTGCACGGTGGGGGAGGCCTCGGCACTCAGATCCCATGTGCACCGAGGGTTCCTGGGCCTGAGACCCCAGCCCGCTGGACTGTGAGAACTGGAGACGGCGATCGCTGGCCAGACACCCGGAAGCACCTCGCCTTGCAGGTCCTTGACTGAGGTCCCAGAATGCAGTGCCAGCTCCGGGATCCTGTCCCCCGGGTCTGGCTGAACAGTGGCTCCCTTCCCCTGGGGGGCTCTGTACTGTTTCTGTCCCTGCAGTCCAAGCTCTTAGGTCTTTTTTGAACGTCGTGGGTCTCTGGGCACCAGAGGGTCTGTGACCCAGGCCACTGGACTACAGCACAGCTGCACCTTTCTCTGAGCGAGACCCTGGGCCTGGAGGCCCTGGGAAGGCAGCTGGGAACCGTGTGCAGATTCCTCGGGAGACTCCAGTCTGGGAGGCGTCGCCTCACTCCTGAGGTCTGTCCAGAAGTCTCACCACCCGCCCTGGGCGTCCCCCCAGCCCTGGGTTTCCTGACAGCCCAGTGCTCCCCTGCTCTCTGGCCAGCGGAGGTCCCCTCTGGCATGGCAGCCACTGCAGTGAACCTGGTGGCAGCCCAACACCCTGCGGGGACTCCCGGGCTGGCAGGACTCCGCTAGGCAGCCAGGCTCAGCCCTCCCTTCTGCAGACCACTCCCTCTCCTTCACCCATCAGCTGGAGGCTTGCGGGCCCCTGTGACATCCCCAGCAGGGCCCACCGTGCTCTGCTCACTGACCCCTTCCAGAGTCACCTGGGTGGCAGCAGGCCCTGACCCTCCCCACACCCCCAGCGCCACATGGTGACCTTGCTTTTAGTGACACTGTAATACCGGCGTCATATCATTGCCTAACAGAGATGTTTTGGCTTAAACACGGGTTTTATGGAAGCACATGGTTCATTCACCTTCCTGAACTGGGATGAAAGGCTTTGCATTGAATTCAAAGTGTTAACCATCTGTAACTATTGTCACAAAAGTTCTCTAATTTTATTTCTCTTCTTATATTTATAATTTCCATTTTTATTTTGTGTTATTTCTGTTTTCTGTATTTTACAAAAATGCAACGGAAAATGTCTCACTTAGCAAGTAATTATGACAAAACAAAATATCTAGAAATATACCACGTGCTGGAAAATATGTCAGACATAGGAAGAGAATTTTAAAACTTACCTGAGAAACACAAAGGAAGAGTTAAAGAAATGAAAAATGAGCATGTATATCACACTGGCTAAACTGGGATTTAATGCTATCAACTTCCCCCAAATTATCCTGTGAATTAATTGCGGTTTCATTTGTACCTTTAAAGTGCGGTTTGTTTGCTTGATGGCTATCTTCATAATTAGATAAAGTGTGTCTGAAATAGTGTGAATAATAATCTGGAAAAAAGTTTAAATGTAACTGAAAATTTCAAGATGAAACTGGCCCTGCCAGAGCCGCGACAGGTGAACCGGCTGGTAATGATGAGAGACGGGCAGAGCCGCCAGAGGCCAGAGGGCACCTGGGGTGGCCTTCCTGGGGGGGGGGGGCCCAGGGAAAGGACCCACGCCCACACTCACACACACCACACACACTCGCCCACTCACACTCACTCTTGCACACACATTCACACACTCACACTAATCCTCACACACAGAGGTACACACACTCTTACACACACTATCACATACATGTGCAGTCACACTCATACATTTGCACACTCACATGAACACATGCATTCATACACTAAGTCATAACACATCTACCACACACCCACTCACACACATTTTCAAACACACACACACACTGACACATGCACGTTTTCACACAGTCACACTTTCACACACACGCACTCCTACACACACTCACACACACAGACCAAGGAAAACACTGTGACTTCCTGGGGGAGTGGAAGGCGCGAGACGGCACCCACTGGGTGTGCAGGTCTGTGGGGCTCCAGCTGCCCCACCACCCAGGAAGGTGGGTGCGTCCCCCTGGGACCACCTGTTGTGGACAGCAACCCTAGGGAAAGCCAAGGACAGCGGTTGGCATGTCAGTGACGTCGGGGAAGGGGCGGGGGCCAGGCTGGACACACGTGGTCCACAGGGCAGTACCCTCTGTGGGGGGCCTTTCCCACAGGAACTTACACAGTTACCGTCCAGGCCCCCGAGTTGAGGGTATGAAGGCCAGCGGGGAGGCGGAGGGAGGAGGCCAGGGCTGCAGGGACTTGCCCACAGCAAGCGGAGCCCTGCAGAAACCTGGCTGGAAGGAGCAGGGCGCTCAGGGACCCGCAGAGCTGACAAGGAAGACGGAGATCATTCTCACAGCCACATTAAAATAAAAACATTACCCCTGTCTGGGTTGTTCCTACGCGGCACACGTGATAGCCAAGAGGGCACAAGCACAGTGCCCACCAGCAGCCATCCGCGATGGGGAAGGAAGCAGAGGGAGGGAGAGGCTGGCGCAGATGGCAGGGCCATGGCAGCCACCGGGGGCCCTGCTGGCCTAGCTGAGCCGGCTGTGGAGAGCCGGGCTCACCGGGAAGCCTGGCAGGCCCTGCGCGTGGTCCGCGGTCCAACACCGGCAGAGTGCAGAGGGAAGAGCAGAGACAGTAAGGAGACCCCGGCCGAGTGGGAGGGACCCAGCGTCCGCCCTCCAAGGCTGGCCGCTGCAGTGCCGGACACAGAGCTCCAGCAGGCGAGAGCGAGCAGGGTCACAGACACCACCCTGCAGAGAGACCCTGGCCAGCGGAGCCCTGCGCCTGGGCGACAGCGCTCCGGAGAGCACCTGCCTTTTGCTCCATCTTTCCGTGATGATGTCTTGTAGGTCTGTCCCATGACTGTTTGGCATCTTCTACGTGTGACAGAGCTTCACTGAACACAAGGTCCTTCAACTGTCTGGGAGAGCTGGCAGATTTCACCTGGGGCCACCCTGAGTGGTGGCACATTCTTAGGGGCATGGGATATAGCGTCCACCCGTACTGCTTGGGTCTAACTCAAATCCTGCCTGCTGCCGTCAGAGCAAGCCCCTGCCATGATGGTATAGGAGCGAGCTCAGGGCACAGCCCCGCAGGAGGATAAGGTGGCCAGGAAGAGTGCGGGTGGTACCCGAGAGCTCCACGCAGAGCGCCGAGCGGTGTTTGGGCGCCAGCCTGGGGCCCATAATGCCTCTAAAAGCTAATGGCAAGTTTGTAAATCAAATCAAAACCATGGGAAGTGACCAAGGAAGAGGAGAGGCTGGGCCTTGGTGAGAGGCCTGGTGGGGGACTGATCACTTCTTGGCACCACTGCCACCCTCCAGGAAAGCTCCTCTGGTGCACTGTCAGGTGCTCCCTGAAATAGCTCCTGACCTGCTGTCCTCGTCCTGGGCTGTGTCCAGCCTGCACGAGCTGGGCTCTCCTCCTCCTCAGCCATCAGAGCAACACGGCCCAGGCAACCCGAAGACTCCGAGGCCACCCTCCTCCTGACCTGCTGTCCTCGTCCTGGGCTGTGTCCAGCCTGCACGCTCCTCCTCCTCAGCCATCAGCAAACACGGCCCAGGCAACCCGAAGACTCCGAGGCCACCCTCCTCCTGACCTGCTGCGGTGTCTGCCGCCCCCTCCACAGGAACTTGAGTTGTGTATCTGAGACACCCCACTAAAAATGTGGATCGTTCATAGCTACTTATTTGGATGAATGCTTACATCACAGGTGTGCACACCACATAGGATTTCTTTGCAAAATATTGTTCTGAAAAAAATGCTTTGGAAACACCGACGCGTGAAGTTATTCAGGTAATGTCGAGGATGCTCTCCACAGCTGCCTCCGCCTCCACGCTCTGCCTTCGAGCACTGGACAGGACTCGGGCTCCATGAAGCTATGGGATGAGGGGAGCAGGTGTCGGCAGACAGGTAGAAAGGGCCACGGGAACAGGCGGTCCCCAGAGCCCCCACCCACTCCTCAGCCCCTGTGTGTGCACACCACCTGCCGGCACCTGGAGTGCACGGGGCTCTCTTTGGGTGGTGTCTGTGTAAGGTGAACACAAGTCATTATCTGGACGTTAGTCGGGGACCTGTAAGTGAAAGACATGGACCACTGGCCCACGTGGGAGCCCAGCCAAGTCCAGCTCTCCCAGGAACAGCCGCCTCGCCGCGGGGAAGGGACCTGTCCTTCAAACTGTGCTTCAGGTGCAGAGGGGCTGTTCTGAGGGTGGGGTCCCCAGATGGAACGCACGGATGTTCTGCCGGACCCACTGTCCACCAGGCAAAGCCCCAGGGTGGACAGAAAACACACAGCGAGAGCAGAGGACTTAGAGGATGGGTTTTTGTAACAGGAGGCAGAGAAGAGCGCTGGGTGCCACCTCTCCTCCGAGCTGGAGCACCTGGGACAACCGTCAGTGCAGGCGGTCCCCCGGCTGGGCTGTTCCGCGAGCAGCGGTCCTGTTCCTTCTCCCCGTCTGGGTGCCTCCCTCCTGGTCGGAGTCCAGAGTGATGATTTTCATAGATTCCGTGCTTCACCAGTGGCCTCACAAGTGCGTCTCGTTCCCGGTGGAATCAAAAGACCCTCCGGGACCAGGGTCTTGATTTATGCCTCGTTCCCCCGGCAGCTCCAGCGTCATGCGAGGCACCCAGCGGGAGCTCAACGAGTATCTGTTGATTAATGGGACTTAAGCCATGAAAGACAGCCCTCTTTGGGGAGCTCTATCCGTTAAGTGGGTCAATTAGCTTGTCTGCTCCCCTCATGACTGATGGCATATTGTGAATTACTCATGTCTACAATCAGCAGATTCAGGTACTCATCACTGCGAAGAGCTTTCCACCGTCCCGCCTACCCAAAATAGCCGTACAGTAAACCCTCATTATGCAGCAGGATGGTAAGATGGGTATTCTGATTAATTAAACATTCTGGTCAGTAAAAAGGGGCATGTGCATGCAGAGGACCAGCTTTTACAAAGTGAGAATAAAGAGTCTGAGCCACATGATGTAAGTGTGTGCTCCAAGACCGTCTGAAGGGCTGGTCCCGGACCTGGACCCCTCGCACAGGACCTCCACCCGGGACAAGCCTGTGCTGCCACAGGCACAGCCAGCTTCGGTGGGCTCTGTCCTGGCCCAGAGCACCCAGGACACCCTCCTTTTCTCAGTCGGGTGTGTTATTTGTAGTGACTGAGTCCATGATTCATTACATGAACTTCCTGGCCATTTTACTTCTGGTAAAAGTGCAGTTTAAAGAATATAATTCTGGATTTTAAAGGGAATGGAGAACACAGTCTGAAAGCAAATTTCAAGTGAGCTTGAATTTTCCCTTCCAGACGTCCGTCTGCCTTGCGCTCTCTCTCTCTCTCTCTTTGGAACCCTGCTTGGGGTCACACTTATTTCCACCATTTCAACAGAAATTGGAGAGGACGAAATCACATTTTCGGTATCTTTGTGCAGCTTTTATGCAACTTTAAATGCATTCATTCCAAGATTCTCTAGTGGACAAAAATAATATATCCACTATGACTTCTAATTTATGATTTTTCGGGAAATTTAGGTTCTTTTATGCACATTTGCTCAGAAGCCTTTGAGTAGTGAGGATATTTATAAACAAATGAAATAACATTACAGAGTGACTCAGCAGCTCTGTGGTTCTTAGTCGGCGCTGCATTAGCACGACCCAGGAGCCTTTAGACAATCATGCCCAGTCCAGACACAGGGGGTTGTAAATCATTATTGTGTGAGTGGTCTCGGGCAGGGCCAGGCAGCCATATTTTTTGAAATTTGGAGGGCCTCACCAACATGAAAGCCCAATAGTGTGGTAAAGAGAAAAACTGAGCTTCTTCCTTAAATATTCATTCAAATGAAGAGTGTGCCTCGCCTCCGTGGGGAGGAAACCACACTCTGTCTGGGGGACGGCCCCTCCCAGCTCCGGCACACTGAGGACCTGGACCCCGTGTTCCGCTGGAGGTGCCAGTAACTCTTCGTCTGGTTCTAGCTGTGGGTGCCTGCTGGAGCCAGCTTCCCTGACCTTGACACTGGATTTGTTATTCTAAACCTGAAGAAAAAGGTGCTGGCAAAGTCTTCTCGATACTATTAGTTAGGTGGACCACCTCCTGATAGGAGCCCCGAGAACAGAGAGCCAGCCACGGCTCACACGCACACAGGCTGTGAGCCCAGTGACATCATGGTGCATGTCTGGAAGAAGTGGGCACCAAAGCTCCCTATCGCGACATCAAAGATGCAAGGGCACCTTCAGATGTGCATCACAAACACGTTTTACATACGGGGATATTCCAGGAATCTTTCAGTTCAGCAGGTGGAAAAACAAGGTCACGGGCACCCATGTAAAACAGGAGCCTTACATGTGGCTGCTGATTAAGTTTTACCTGGCTTTGATAGAACCACCGCAATTAAGTGCTCTGATGAGCAAGGACTTGTTTAGCTCTTCACAGGGCACACTGTTGACTAATCCCAGGTTTCTGTGATAAATCCATCATCACTGGGCACAGCTACAAATAAATTTTTAAAGGGACGGGTTTTGTTCTGCAGCACAGATCTAAAATTTGTTTTATCTCTTGGCAGTTGGTGACTTACAAGAGGCAGGTTGGTGGAGCATCAGAGTGCTTGGTGCATGTGAATCTGCGTGTCGCAGGAAACAGACATGATGTGCCATCATTCTTACCCAAGACACAGATTTGCAACTCCTTCTTGCAGTGAATGGGTGGAAAGGGTGGTAGAGGTGGCCAGGGAGCAGGGGCTCACGTCCACACCTCCACACCGAGGTCACCACTGCCCTCTTGGGCCTCATCCTGTGGGAAAGGAGGAGAAGACAGAGGGCTTCAACCAAAGTGGGATGAGACATTGTACCCTGTGTTGTACCTGGAGCCCTTCAAAGAGTCTTAGTCAAGTCCAACTCTTCATTAGAGAAAGGCTTCTCTGAAGGGCTCCCGCCTTCAAAATAAGACGGCAACCCTTCACCTTACATCATGGTCTTCCCAAAAAGAGGAGAAAGAAAGAAAAAGTGGAGCCACGAGAAGCTTCAAGAAACAACAGCTTTATCCACAAAGTATTTCACTCAGAGTGTCTCTCCTGTTTAAATAGTGCTATCTATCTTGAAGACAAAGAGCTGAAAAACATTTTCTCAATCAGCCATTGGATTAAACTGAGGAGAAATGCATTGCACCCCAGCATCATTAAAGATAAATACTGTCATTTCTGTCATTAAGCACATGAATGAAATGCAAGACACACATTGTTTCCCAGGGCATGGGTCACCTGTGAGGAGCACAGATGCCCCCAGGAATGGATCTCAGGTGCACAAACCCCAATTACACAGAACTGACCAGGTTCTTGATGACCCCTTACTTGGCTAGTGTGTGTTGGACATTCACTTTTCTAGGCTGTGCTAGCTGCTAGGGAGGTCAAATACCCTGTCCTGCAAGCTCTCTGTCCCTTCCTGGAAGCATGAGACTGAGGAGCCATGATGAGTCAGTAAATAAGACAATGTCCTGGGTGCACTGTGAGCTCACAGTTAATGTCACATAGTAAAGCCTTCCGTTGAGTGGCAAGGAATATGCCGCTGCTCACTGCGCCCAGAGAGGCTGGGACACAGGTGGGGGCCATCAGCTGAGCACGGCACTCCAGAGCTACTTCTTTCTATTCCTCCTGGCAACAGCGAAGGGGAAAGCTGGACTTTGGTTGAGGGTTGGGTGGAAGAAGGACCACAGACCACACACCTGGGGGGTCCCAGTCCTCCCTGTTTGTGCATCTCTTTGCAGTAACCATGAAGTGTTCCTAGACGTTTGGGGTTTCTGTGCCCCCAGTGGTGCCAGGGACCTGGCCACTGCTGGCAGCAGCTACGTGGGCAGGGTGAGCTTGGTGCTGGGCTGGTAGCTGCTGAGTTGCGGTCACAGGCCTTGGCCATGGGGCCCTAGTAACGAAATCCCCATAGGACATTCCTCTTGATCCTGGCCCCTAGCCTCTGCCCATGCCCTGGGCCACCTGGCACCTCTGCATCCCTTCAGCTGGACCCGGGTGGATGTGTGGGTCCCCCTCCTACCTAGGGAGAGCCCCTGGAAAGCTGCATATCGAGTCACGCGCCATCTTGGTTGTGGTTCCGAGATCTCCTGGAGGATCTGTGGGCAGGGTAGGTGGTCCTTGGTTTTGGCTTTTCCCCACAGACCTCCCTTCCAGGACCTAGGCTCTGTGAGGGCAAGGCAGAGCAGAACCTACTCTCCTATCGACACCCAGCTCCTGTCTCCTCCCCACATTCTGTCTCCACCTGAGACATCTGTTCTCCTCAGACCCACTGGTTCCCAATGGATCAATGAGAACAAAGGAATTTAGAGAACATTTCCTCTCCCGACAAAGCCTGGAATTCATGAGCACTGACTCTTCCTACGGCTCCTTCTGAGACATCAGAGAGTGAACATCCATGTCCATTTCTGCTGTCCCAATTCCAGTCCTCCTGGGTGGAGGTGTCTCTCAAAGAAGAAGGCAAGATCACAGGCAGGGACAATAGCAAGTTCACATACATTCTCAAGAAGTCTGGAAGCCTGACCCCGTGTGTGTTGTTTGTATTTGTTCTTGTACTACAGCAGATCAGCAGGGAAGTCTTTGTGGTGGGACTAGAATTGAATTAACATGGAAGAACTAACAAAGTCAGAGACATAGCTGTCTCAAAAAGCACCTACTGTCTAAGCAGCGGTCTTAGCGAACACAGGATGCCCTGGGCTTACCTGAGTCGAGTGTGTGTGTTGACCTGGTTTCAGAAATGGCTACCATGAGGCAGATCTCCCTTTGTGAACAAATATCCAAACCATTGCTCTAACAAACAGAGATGCTGCTGAACAGCCACCTTTGGTTCACGGTAGGGGTGATGTGGGCCATAGTAGACACCATGAAAAGAACCACTAATCACCTGGTGAACAGTGGAGCAGAACTCCAAGTAGTTCTCCAAACTGGGAACTCTCTCCATGGAGCCACAGCCTCTCCCTCTCAGCTCTCCAGAACCTAGAAAACCAGAAGACCGTGGGGAG
This sequence comes from Ictidomys tridecemlineatus, assembly GCF_052094955.1. Lineage (NCBI taxonomy): Eukaryota > Metazoa > Chordata > Mammalia > Rodentia > Sciuridae > Ictidomys > Ictidomys tridecemlineatus. The sequence goes on from NC_135478.1 coordinate 229,944,606, forward strand.
AATGGCCCCCTTCTTGGTGGTGGGGACGGGCTTTGACACCACATGGCCACTCCACATCACAGCCACAGTCACGGTGTGCACATCTGGAGGTAGACACCGTACACGGCTCCCAATGGCCTACCTCCACGGCTAGCTTCTTTATCGTATGCATGGAGTGGGGTGCTGGAAAGGGAATGCCCGAAATTCCCTTGTCCAGGAAGCCCCCAGACGTGGCCTGCACCCTCTTCTCCTGTAGCACAGGTGTCAGATCCTGCGTCTCCCAAGTCCACATCCTCACCACGGTTCTCCCTGTGAACTGGACCAGTACCTGAGAAGACAGGAGGTGTGCTCAGTGTCAGCCTGGCCTCGGCATCGCGTCCCCACTGTGACACCCTGCCTCCTGCAGGTACAGGTTTTTCCTCCTGGGCCCTGCCCTGACACCACTAGCCAGGCAACCCAGAGACATCCCAACCGCTGACCGCACCACCGCGGACACTCCCTGCAGGCGGTAGGCAGGACTCTCGGGAACCTCGCCGAGCTTCACCAACGGCCGGTCTTCTGCCAGTTTTGCCTTATGGGCCTCAACCTATTTTCCATGTTCTACTCAATCCCTGGTGTTCTATTTCTGCAGTTCTTTTCAGAGCATGAACTTAAATACATTGAAATGCACGAATCTTAACTGAAGAGTTTTGACAAGTGGTTGGTGTGTCACCCACACCATCTCTGACCTAGAACAGTCCCACCTCCTCAGAAGCTGAGTCCTGTCCCCCAGTGAGGCACTGCCCTCGGAGACAACCAACACCCACGCAGACGTCAGACGAGCCGGAGCTAGTCCCCAGTGGGGCCACCGTCCCACGGTCGTGGCTCTAGTTGCTTCCTTCAGGTGACTGCGACACTGAGCACTTCTCCGTGTGGTCATTTGTCACGGCTCCTTCATGACATGGCCATTCCAGTCTTGCCGGTTCTTGAAGGCAGCTGCCTTCTCCTACTGTGAGTAGAGGCATTATAGTCCTACTCAAGTCCTTTGTCACCTTTGTGTATTAAGACTATTTTCTCCCTCCTCATTTGGACCTACTCATTCTCTTTTTATTAACTTTCTTTTTAATGAACAGAAGGTTTTTCCCCAGTTTGCTTAAGTCTAATTAATTTTTTTCTCTAATGAATATTGTTTTACCTATCCTGTCTAAGAAGCCTCTTCTTACCCCCAAGTTATATTCTCCAATGTTTTCTTTTCAAAGGTTGTGGCTTACTTTTTACTTGTATGCCTCTAACTCCTCTCAAGTTAATATGTGTTTACCATGTGAACTAGGCTATTTCTTTTTTCATACATGATACCAAGTTATTCTAGTAACATTTGTTGAAAAGACTTTTCACATTGAATTTCTTAGATGCCTTGGTTGAAAATTAATGGACCACATTAGTGGGGGCTCAAGGATCTTTATTCAAATTCCTGTTCCACTTACCTATTCTTACCCCCAAACCACAGTTTGACTAATGAGTCATGAAGTTGAATATCACAAACTCACAACTTGTGGGACCAGTCCATATTCTTTGTACTTCCGTTTCAATGTGAGACTCAACTATTTAAATTCTGTGTAATTTTGATTGAGATTGTGTTGAACATATAGCTCAAACTAGAGGTGACTGTCAGCCATTCATGAACATGGTATATCTCTTCATTTATTTAGCTATTCTTTATTTTCTCTCAACAATGTTTCGCACCTTTTAATGTAGATGTGCTGTGTGTCTTTTGTTAACTTTATTTATGAATGGTTCATGCTTTTTGGATGGTATACACATGCATTGATTTTATTTTCCAATTTTTTGCTTCTAGGAAATAACAATTTCCTAGCATGTATTTAATATTGATCTTTATCCTAAGGCCATGTTAAATGTACATATTTGTCCTAATAAGCCTTTGCTATTTTTTGTTGTTGTTGTCAATAATGTAGTGTTCTCTGTACAAACAATTGTACTGTCTGTGAATGGAACAGTTTAACCTCTTCATTTCCAATCTGTATGCTTCTTGCTTTTTTCTCTTGTCTTTCCACAGTGGTTAGCATCTGCAGTACGATGCTGAGTGGGAGTGATGATAGAGGTATTCCTTCCTTGTTCCCAATTTCAGGGGGAAGCATGCAGTCTTTCAACATTGAGTATTATGTTACATGAGGGTTTTGTAGATGCCTTTTATCATGGTTCCTTTCTATTCCTAGTTGCCTGAGAGTTTTTTTCCTGAATGGGTTTTAATTTTTGTCAAAGACTTTTATGCAGTGGGGTAAAGATATCAATTTCTTCTTTATTTAATTACTAACGTGGATTATATTGATTTTCAGACACTAAACCAACTTGACAGTTATAGGATGAAGTTCATTTGATGATAATATGTTATCCTTTTATGTACTATTGAATCCAGTGTGCTAATACTTTGTTGAGGATTTCAGCATTCATGTTCCTAGGAGATATTGATCTGAAGTTTCCTTTTCCTGTGGGCCCACTGCCGGATTCTGTTAACAAGATTGTGCTATCCTCATTAATTGAGTTTGAATATATCCTATCTGTTTTATAGAAGAATATTGTAAGATTGTTGATATTTCTTCCTTAGATTTTGAAAGAATTCATCAGTGAAACCATCTGAGCCTAGCATTACCTTTGTGGGAAATCATTTTGATAGAAAGTTTAGGTCTTTGATAGATACAAAGCTATTTAGACTTTTCCTTTCACCTTGTGTCATTTTTAATAAGTAGAATTTTTGAGAAATTTTTCCATTTCAATTTGTCATCCACTGACAAATTGTTAATAAATTCATAAGATGTACTGGCATAAAGTGTTGTATGAGATTTCTTTTATTTCTAATGTCTGTAAGATTGGTAATGACCTCCATCTTTCTTTAGTTACATTTTGTAACTTTTTCTAAACTATTTTGACTGTCTATGAATTATATTAGTATTATTAAAAGACCAAGTTGGGCATTGTTTATTTTCATTATCTGTTCTTGTTCCACGTATTTCTGCTCTAATTTCCATCTTGTCCTTCCTTTTAGTTATTTTGGACTCAATGTGCTTATTTGTTTCTGCATTTTTAATGTGGAAAATTAAATCATTGATTTAAATCACCTCCCTTCTAAAATAAGCATTTCAGAGCTATAAATTCCCCTCTAAGCACCATTTTAGCCACATTCCATAAAATGTTACATATAGTATTTTCACTTTAGTTCAGTTTGAATTATTTATGTTTTCCATTGAGATTTCTTCTTTGATGCATGGGATTTATTAAACTTTACACAACATATAAATATCTAGGGCCTTTCTAGAGCTCCTGTTCCTATTGATTTCACATGCCACTGTGGACAGAGAACAGATTCAGTTATACTTGGAAATTTATTAAGATATGCTTTATGACTCAGCAAATGGGTTATCCTGATAGCATTACATATACACTTGGAAAATGATGTAGATTCTGCAGTGTTGGGTGGAATTTCCATAATGTCAGCTAAGTCATTTACTCGTATGATTTAATTATGCATTTAAGAACACATAGATTTGTAACAATTAATCATGTACATTCTATACTTTTACTGAATTCTATTTTAGTTACTTTTTCAGCTGATGAGAATATGTCTTAAACTTCAGTGCCTCTCCCCGCCCCTCCTTGTCCTGCCTTCTGGACACTAAGTGTGCGTGTTTCTGACCGTCACGACTTACTGATATAGCTCCTCACATGTGTGCCTCTTTGTCTCTGTAACACACTTTTTCTCAAGTTTATTTTGTCTGGTTCTTTGTTTGTTTTGTGTTGGGTCCTGAGGATCAAACCCAGGGCCTCTCACACGCCAGGCGGTGCTCTGGCACCGAACTCCCCCATTCTGACTGCAGTTTCCGACGGCAACGGCACGACATCCCAGTGTGTGTGCCCCCACTGAGCCACCTCCCCAGCCCTATTTTGTATCTTATTTAGAGACAGGGTCTCACTGAGTTGCTTAGTGCCTCGTTTTTACTGAGGCTGGCTTTGAACTTGAAATCCTCCTGCCTCAGCCTCCCAAGCCACTGGGATTACGAGCATGTGCCACCATACCCAGGTTTATTTGTAACTTTTGTTTTTAGAGTTGTTTTGTTTTCTTTAAAAAGTTTGAAAAATCATTACTATAGTCTTTTGTGTCTGCCCACGTAGTTACAATTCCTAGTGATCTTCACTAAATCTTTTAAATCCAATTACCACCTATTATTTTTTCTTTAACTAAAACTTCACTTAGCTTTACTTATAGTAGGGGTCTGCTGAATACAAATTGACTTAAACTTTGCCGCAGTCTGGCTGGGCACAAAATAACCATCAGGTCACGAGCCAGTTGTAGGTTCAAACAGGAACTACTTTATTGCACGAACCCCACAGGAACTCTCCAGAACTCCACAGAAACTCCGCAAGAACAACGGGAACTCTGCAAGAACTCAAAAGTAGCGGGCACCCGAGGTAGCAGGAGCCGCCTTATTGCCGGACAGCAGAGGTTTATATACACAACTGAATACACAGCTTGCCCCAATCCAGCATCATCCAGTTACAGCAATCAGTCATTATCTTAATGATTATACACAGCTTAACTTAATTTTCATCATCTTAATGGCTCGCTGGCGCTACTTCTCAACTACTCCTTCTGGCAAAATGCCAGGCGCCATCTTGACTTGGTTGTGACTCTCAACAAAATTGTGTATCTGAAGTACATTTTTATCTTTTTTCAACATAACTAATGTTTTATTTAACTCAATGCATCCAAAACAGCATCATTTCAACATGCAATAAGTACAAAGATCACTACTGGCATAGTTTGCCTTATTTTATTCAGAGTGAGTCCAGGCATTTGGTGTGTTCTTCACACCTCCATCTCTATTCTGACAGGACAGAGTCACCAGAGTCACCAGCTGCTACTGAAGTGGACAGCACGGCCTTTGACCCTCTCTTTGCACATATATATATATATATATATATATATATATATATATATATTGCAGCTGGACACAGTACCTTTATTTTGTTTATTTATTTTTATGTGGTGCTGAGGATCAAACCCAGGGCCTCACATGAGCTAGGCGAGTGCTCTACCTCTGAGCCACAACTCCGGCCCCTGCCTTTGACTTTTAAGGCTAGTTTTACAGACATGAAATTCTGGATTCATAGACGTCTTGTTGCATCCCTTTAAAAATGTCATTGCATTGATTTTTTTACCTCATTTCTGGTTAAAAATGTGCTGTCATTTGTATAATCACCTTCTGCCTGAAACCTGGCACTTTTTCTGACTACACTTTGACATTTGTGTCTGGATCTCAGAGACTTAACTATGATATCCTGGGGTGGGTCTATTTATGTCTATCCTGGGTGTTCTTTGACCTTCCTGGGTGAGTAACTTGATGTCTATAATCAAATTTGGAAAGTTTTAGTCAACATTTCTCTAAGAGGTACTTTTATGCCCCATTACGTTTCATCTCTTTCTGGGACTTTAATTGCACTTACATTAGGCAACTTGATGCACCCCACAGGCCTCGGAGGCCCGGCTCGTTTTCCTCAACACTCTTCTGTTCTTTGGAATAATCATTCCTATTGATCTACTCTCAAGTTCACCGATTGTTTTCTCCTGACATTTTCATTCTTCTGTGAAGCCAGTTTCATAAGCTTCTCCTCCTGTTACTGAGCACTGACGGCCTCGGATGCCCCAAGAGTTCTTGCAGTCCCCTCTGTCACTGGGTGTGGGCTCCCTTTCCTTTAAATTCTGAAGCACACAGTCAGCTCTCGAAGGCCTCTGCCCGCTGCGTGGCTGTCACCACTTCTCCTCTCGATTCTCTGCATATCTGGGGAGAGGGTGTTCAAAGGAACCAACATGGAGTTGCTGGGTCCGTGTGCCCCTCTGGAGGCTGCCTTACAGCTCGGTATGCAGCGACTCGGCCCGGCACGACAGGGACAGCAGCTGATGTGGCGTTTCCAGCACATTCGCCGGGATCTCCCACTCGAGCCTAGTTCCGTGTCCGGCCAGTGATGAGGGTACTTTTACACGGAGGTGGGGCCACTCTCCCTTGGGACTGGCCCCTCTGGCACTCTGGATAACCCTCCTGCCCAAACCCTCTCCTGGCTCCTCCAGGACACTGCAGGCCTGTCCTCCCAACGCCGTGGCTGGAGACCTCAAAGAGTTGTAGCTTAAAGGTGACCGAGGGTAGAGGCTGTTCCTAGGGTAGACGCCCCAGTCACTCTACAGCACCATCCAAAGTATGTTTTTATTTATTGTTTATTTTTTAGTTGTAGTTGGACACAACGCTTTTATTTCACTTATTTATTTATTTCTATGTGGTGCTAAGGATGGAACCCAGGGTCTCGCACGTGTGAGGCGAGCGCTCGACCGCTGAGCCACGACCCCAGCCCCCTCCAAAGCATTAGACAGTGTGTCCCACGTCACTCTGGTTACGCTGGGAGGGTCAATGTGCCCAAGTTACACCCCCCACCGACCCCACCCCACACCATGGATGCTGACTCTGGCCCTGGACACACAGAGTGACACCCAGGGCCTGGCACTACCTGAGCTGACACAGACATCCCCCTCCTCTGCTGCTCAGGGGAAGTCCTCATCACCTTGCAGATCCAGGGACGGGGCCACTCAGGATGGCCTGCCGTGTCCTCTCCACCTGAAAACCAGCCAGGGCAAGGAAGTTGGAAGGCACCATCACGGACGCACCCACGGAAGCCATCTCGTCCTCAGAGGGAAGTGGGGCCCTGTGGAGGGTCACCCCTGGACGCAGTCACTCTCCATGGACACAGCTCTTCATGACACAGTCACCTGTCATGGACACGGTTTCCTCTCATGGACACAGTCCCCAGTTATGGACACAGTCCCCAGTTATGGACACAGTCACCTGTCATGGACACAGTCACCTATCATGGACACAGTCACCTGTCATGGACACAGGCAGTCCCCAGTCATGGACACAGTCACCTTATGGGCAGCATTTTGAAGCTCCTATCAACACTGTTTTCCCTCTTGAACCTAAATTTGTGGAACAAATGAAGAACTGGGAATCTTCAAAAAGGTTCTGGAACAAAGGGCTCCTCGCTTGTCCCCTCCTTCCCCTGGCTGGAGCAGACCACCTTTTGTCACACCACGGTGTTCCCTAGAGTTTGACTCATGCCATTTTCCAGAGCCTGGGCCTGGGCCAGCCGAGGGAACAGCTGCCCGGCCCTGCTCACTGGCCGTGCTGAAGTAGGGCAGTTTTGTGACTTCAGGACGCCCTTCTCCTTGTCCCCGTAAGGACATGTGAACTGAGATGCGAGAGAGAGCACTTCGTATTTCATTCTGAGGTCTAGAAGGAAGCAGCTATCACGGTATGCATTTTTAGGTAAATAGTACAGTAAGGTTTAAGGAAAATATAGACAAAATAGGAAAATCATTCCTGTTCTTCAATAGAAAATAGACACATTAAAAGTACCTCTCTGCTTCACCAGGCTGCAAAACTAAGTGTGTGGTAATTAGGATTTTTATCACTGCTGGTGGGTATGGTGGGGGCACCATCATTTTGGAAAATACTTTGCCCTTATTCTGTTAGTGCAGGGTATGAACACGCCCCTTCACCCCGCAGCCCAAGCCTGCACCAGCTTCTTAAAGGATCTCAAACACATGTGCTCCAAGGCCCAGGTAAGGGAATGCTCCTTGGAGCACTTTTACGTAGTCGCTGAACTTGGAAACACCCCAAGAAGGACAGCAGGAGAGTGATGATCATGTTGGAATATTCACACGATGGAAAACCGCTGCACAGAAATGAAAATAACACTCTGTGAAAGTGAAAACAAACTCGGATAACCTGCAGTGTCATGGGTCAACTTTGCCAAAGTGATTCGGGGAAATAAACAAAATACAGAGCCATAGAGACCGCGTGGTTCTGTTAATGTAAGTTCCCCACGGAGCCCTGATCACATGGTGTAGGGATGCGGTGTAGCTGGCAAAATGCCCAAGAAAAGCCGGGAAACAGTCACTGTCGATGCCCATAACACGGGGTGGGCAGGAGGGACACAGAGGAGCGCTGGGTGCACAGTTTTGCTAATGATTATTTCCGTTCGTGTGAAGTATTTTACAATGACACCTTCAAAATATAGTAACACTGGAGGTACATTAGGGCCTGTAAATATCGGGGTCCTTGTTACTTCTGGTGCCACATCACCGTCCTCCTCCAGCACCCATGAACCTTCCTCCCAGTGACCAACCCCAGAGAAGTCCTACCTGAACTCCCACAGTCAGGTGTCCCATCAAAGGTGCACAGAGAGTGGCTGGGGGGAGTGGGGAGGACAGGGAGAGCCGTGCATCACATCACAGGAGGGGCCCAAGCGCCCCTCCCGGCCCTCAGCGGCGTGGCCTCCGCTAAGCTATCCCAAAGTCCACCGTGTGCTCAAACCAGGCTCGGCAGGGAAAGCCCCATCCCCTTCCTGCAGTGGACGTGGCTGTCCTGCCCGTGTGTGCCCGACCCTTGAGGGCTTTGGCCCCAGCCTAGAGCTTGAAAGAGTGGCCTTGCTGTTCCTCTGTCTGCCCCGGGGCTGTGCCTGGTGAGACTCCTGCAGGGGCCTCCCCGCAGCTGGCTCACGCTCCCGACCTTCCCTCTGCAGCCCTGGTCTTCCTGGGGTGGCCGGCACACCTGCCCATGCCCTGGGCATCCCTGTCCTCTCTGCACCACACCCAGGTGCCTGGGGACGTGCTCCCGCAGCTCCAGCACAGTACCCCTCAGCCTCCTGGACTCCCAGGCCCCCACGGCCACCTCCAAACTCTGTCCCTCTTTTCTTCACACCCACAAACGTAAGCCAGGGTGGAGGACCAGACTCGGCCACCCCTCTGCTCCCCAGGGAAGGGGGCCATGGGACGCCTGGCCACTGCCTTCCTCTCTCCACTCTCCCAGTTGCCCCCAGTGACTCCCCCACACCTCGGATCAGGGCGTCTCAGCAGCAGCACCTACCGACAGTGGGGCAGGCACCTTGTCATGGGTGCTGTCAGGCACCGCGGAGGGTGTTCAGCAGCTCCCCTGGGTGTTCAGTTCTCCCCTGGGTGTCATCAAGACCCCCCAACTGTGACAACCAGAAATGTCCCCAGAGAGCACAGCTGACTCCTGTGTGGCAGCACCCCTGGGGAGGACCCTGACGCTCCAGACCTTTCTTCTGATTGACCCCTGCATCCTCCCTAAGGGAAAGGGTGACTGTAAGACACATGTCCCCGGACACCCCCCTCCTCTTCTCCCCAAACCTGCCGAGTCAAGGGACACAGGGCAAGCCTGGGCTGCAGTGTCGGACACACACCGTCTTGAAGGACTGGCTTCCCTCCTGCACAGTGGGAACCAGGGCCGGTCAGTGTCCCCTGGAGAAAGCCACTTTCCTGCATTGCCCAGGACAGCTGCTCCTCGGGATGCTGGTCACACCAGCACACTAAGCAAGCTGATGCCCGTGAGGACAGCCCTCCCCCATGGTGAGTGGGCAGACCTGCAGGCACTGGGTGAGGACAGGTGTCACTCATCCTGCTGGTGTCCTTGGACAAACACCACGAGGGACCGAGGTGCTGCTTGGCAAAGGCCTAGCTGCTCGGCCTGCCACACTGGACTGCTCCAGAAGCATCTACCGAAGCCACGTGACCCGTACACCATCTCTGGGTATTTCCCGCTCTCAGCAACCTGCCCCACTGCCCTGGCACAATGACATCATCACGTCCTCTACCTACTCCAGACACCGGCTGAAAGGTCCCGCCCTTCACCAGGCCACCACCTGGAACGGCCACCTCCCAGCTCCAGGTCCAGTCGGCCGTGGGGGCTACTCCCGCCCACTTGCCCTTCTGCTCAGGCCCCTCCCCAGGCACCAGCAGCCCTGCAGGCGCCCCACCCTGTCCCCACGCTTTTCTTTCCCAATTTTTACTCTGAGATAGAGCATCACAGCTTCCACCCAGGTGCTCACCGCCTCTACCCTTCTTTTTAATTAATTCACTCAAGTATTTGTTTACCCGGGAAAGGCCCAACCCTGGGCCGGCCACCTGTCCACTCTGTTCATCACCCCACATGACAGGACCGCTTTGGATCTGACCACGGTCCCAGGAACACCCAGACCCCTAGGCCCCTGCTCTGCTCCCTGCCAAGCCCACTCTGTCCCCACACTCAGTGTCTCACGCTCTGCTCCTGGTAGAAGTCCTAACGGACCTCGCAATCCAAACCTCTGACGCACAGAGAGACAAGCGACTGATAGGACAATAACATCTCTCCAACCAGCCCTCCACCCACGTGGACCAAGCCTATGTCCTGTCTTCCCTCTCCTGACCAGGACACAGCCAGCCCACTGGGCCCACACCACAGTGTGGTGCCCCCATTAGTGCTACTTCTGCTGATTCTGAGGAAAACTGTGACCCACGCCACCCAAGATAGTTGGCCTTTTTGAGGCTCTTGTGTTTAACAAAACCTTATCCAATGATGCAATTTCCCAGGGGTTCCTGGACAGCCTGGTGTCAGGTTGGCCCCTGGGACCTGTCCTCAGGGGTCACTGCTGAGACAGGCCTGACCCCAAGTGATTGTGAGCTCAAGGTTAGAGGGAAGCCATTGCTTAATCAGAGTCAATTCTCCCTGCATAGCCCTGGCCAGACACGCCATGGAGGTCAAGGGAGCTGCTGCAGAGAGCAAGATTGCTGTCTGCGACCCCTGAGCATGGCAGAACCCTCCAGATCAGGGGCATCCAGCAAGGCCAGAGACAGAGGGTCCTGTGGTCAGAAAAAGGGGACTGTGCCCACCTTCTTTGCATGGTTCTTGACCAGTCCTCAGCACCACATAAAAATAAATAAAGTTATTGTGTGTCTATCTACTGTTAGGGTCTGTAAACAAGTCAAGATGGCACCTGGCACTCTGCCAGGGGGAGTGGTTTGTGAGGTGGCGCCAGCGAGCCATTAAGTGTGGAGATTCCTTATTGGTTGACTGCTGTATCTAGTTTATGCTAATTAAGATAAGCTGTGTGGAATGTATATATACCCCTCCTGTCCTACAATAAACGGCTCCCACTCCTGCTGTATCAAGGTACACAAGTTCCTCGTCACCCCCCGGCTATTTTGCTGCAGCTGGACTGCGGCAGATGGTGGCCCCTTATGGGAACCCCCGGACACTCAGCGGTAAGTTGACGAGAAAAAGCTGCCCGTCCCTAGATAGAATGGGAACAAATCTGCTCGTCCCTAGGCAGATAAGTTGAGAGGAAAAATGGCCATTTTGAGAAAATGGAGAAGATTAATACAGTTGCGTCTTGTTTTGTCTTGAAATGTTGTATTGTCTTTGTGACGGAAATATGGAAGGGGTGAGAAGTAAATTACTAAGGGAAGGAGATACTCCAATGGAACCAAGAGCAGTTAGGGCATGTGTTGATGGAAGCCCAGGAACAATAGTCATAAAGAAAAAGAAAGTTCAGAAGAAGGAGGATTATCAGGGAAAAAAGTTGCAGCAAAAGGCTATTACTGAAAAAAAAAAAAAAGGCTATTACTGAATACTTTTCATTACCAGAGGGTGCGTGAATCTGTGCAGCGGCTGCCACGTGCGCGAGCCGGTCTTGGCGCAGCAAGGACTTTCCAAGCGGCAGCAGTGGCTCTTCCCCGCCCCCTGCCTGGGGAGCGGGACGCCACTTCGAGAGCCCAAATCTAAACCTGACCCCGAGGCACGGTCTCACAGGCTCTTGCTCCCTGTGCCCAGTGCCAGTTGAGTCTGGGACACTCCCAGGACTCTCTCCAGGGCCATCTGGGGCTGCCCAGGATGTTGCAGGGGAAGACAGCCACATCCCTGACGTTTGGTCATTTCCAAGGCCAGTAACTACAATGGTTCTCCCACACCTGGAGGCTAATGAGTAATGAGCACCATTAAGGCTTATTTCAAATGTAAAAAACCTTGAGATAATGTACTAAATTGTTCAGGAGGTTGTTTTCTTAGCGCCTGCTGGAATACTACAGGATTTTCTTTAGCATCATTGCTGGAGTTCCTGCCTTCATCCCAGTGCAGGTGAGGACGAGGGTGGAAGAATTTCCAGTGTTGCTGAGAACCAGACAAGACTTCGGATCAAGCTAGCTGCCTGCAGAACTTACCTGGACTGTGATTTAAGCTAGCTGCCTGCAGAACTTACCTGGACTGTGATTTACCTGGACTGTGAGTTAATCTATTGAGACACTGCTTTACCTGGACTGAGACAACAAACTGTAATCTACAACAAATTGTAACTCAGTATCTTTGCTAATGGTGTCATTGCTGGTATAGTTTTTCCAAGGGCTTCTTGCATGGAGCCATCAATTGGCTTGGTATTGTGGCATTTTGTATCCTCCCCTTCTGCTTGTAGCAGATTATTTATGGTGTTTGTGTAAAAACCACTATGATTGTTATTTATATTAAACAAAAGGGGGAAATGTTAGAGTCTGTAAACAAGTCAAGATGGCTCCTGACATTTTGCCAGGGGGAGTGGTTTGTGAGGTGGCGCCAGCGAGCCATTATGTGTGGAGATTCCTTATTGGTTGACTGATGTATCTAGTTTATGTTAATTAGATAAGCTGTGTGGAATGTATAAATACCCCTCCTGCCCTACAATAAACGGCTCCCACTCTTGCTGTATCAACCTACACAAGTTCCTCGTCACCCCCCGGCTATTTTGCTGCAGCCGGACAGCGGCAATCTACAAATAAAAAATATTTTTTAAAAAACATATACTGGAGAAAAGGCAGTCTTTTTAATAATTGGTGCTGGAAAAACTGGATAGCCAGATGTGGAAGAATGAAACAAAATTCCTATCTTTCACCCTGCACAAAAGTCAACTCAAAGTGGATCAAAGACCTAGAAATTAGACAAAAACTCTACAACGGCTAGAAGAAAACACAGGGTCAGTACTCCAAGTACTGGCTCAGTCACCACCTTCCGTAACTAAAGCACAGGAATAAAACAAGAATCAATGAGTGGAATGACACCAAATTCAAAAGCTTCTGCACAGCGAAGGAAACAAGTGTGAAGAGAGCCTACAGAATGGGAGCAGGTCTTCGCCAGCTGCTCTTCCAACAGGGGATTAATATCCAGAACAGATAAAAACCCTCAAAAAACAAATAACCCAATTGATAAATGGAAAAAAACAAATAAACAAACACTTCTCAAAAGAAGAAATACAAATGGCCAACAGACACATGGAAAATGTTCACATCCCTAGTAATCAGGGAAATGCAAATCAGAACTGCACTGAGGCTTCACTTCATTCCAGTTAAAATGGCAGTGGTCAAGAATACAGATGATGTCTGGTGAGGACGTGGGGGAAAGGTACATTCATATATTTTTGGACAACAAATCATTACGGAGAGTCCGGAAAGTAGCATGGAAGGGACCACCGTCTGACCCAGCTACCCCACCCCTAAGTGGGATACAGTCAAAGAACTAAGGTGAGCACATGGTAGTGACCCAGGCACACAGCATCACAGCAGCACACTTCACATTGGCACATCAACAGATGATAGATAAAGAGGATGTACGGAAGGGCATCTCAGTCCTCGAGAAGAGTGAAAGTAGGGCACTCACTGCTAAATGGATGGAGCTGGAGAGCATCTCTCCAAGTGAACCAAGTCAGACTCGGAAGGCCGAGGGTTGAATGTCTCTCTCCTACACAGCAGCTAGAGCAAAAGAAGGACAAGTGGAGGGATCCCTTAAAAATGGAGGGAGATCAGTGGATCAGAGAAAGGGAATTGATGGGGGGAAGAACGGACAGGGAAGAGAGGAGGGTGGAGTTGATCAAATCATGCTACCTAGGAACATGCCACAGCGAGTCTCGCTTTTATGTACATTTATAAAGCACTAGTTTTAAAAATCTATAAGTAAATAGAAGGAGACCCATGGAGCCAAGGAAGGAAAACAGAGAGGAGGAGAGGCAGGAGGAGAGGGAAACACGCGGAGCAGCAGACTATAGACTTTTTGTGTGTGTGTGTGGTGCTGAGGGTTGAACCCAGGGCCTGTGCATGCGAGGCAAGCGCTCTACCAACTGAGCTCTGTCCCCAGCCCCTGGAGCAAGTTATATCCCATGCTTGTATGATCATGTCAAAACGAACCCCACTGTTAGGTATAACTATAAAAACATTAAAAAAGAAATGGACTGTGTCTGAGAGTCTTGATGGTTCTCTTTGAAAGTGGAAGCCAGAAGGGGCACAGCCACCCCCAGGGGCCACCTGGAGGGCAGCGCTGGTCCATCAGAGAACATGGTGCTGGCCTGCTCATCTTGCAGTGTGTGACTTCCCTCCTGGCCAAGTCTGCCCAGAGCCCACCCACGGCCCTTCACAATGTGCAGACCCCTTGGAACTAGAAGTGACAGAGTTGGCTTGGAGACATGCCGTGCGACGGGGCTTGGCCAAGAACAGCTTATAACCAGTCACTTCTCCAAGACGCCAGGCCACAGTGCCACTCCTTTCTCCCCAGATCCTACTGGCCTAGTGGCTTCAGTTGCCCATGGTGACTAGTGGTCTGTAATAGTCACTAACAATTTGAGCCCATTGAGACCCAAGACCAGGCCACAAACTCCCTAATGAGGAGACCCCTCTTCTCTGAAGACCTCCACAAGACAGGGCGCAGGCTCCGCCCTGTGGGCCTTTGTCAGTCCAACACCCAGGCTAAAGATTGCCCGGTCGGGCCACCCACAAGATCCTTGAAGGGATTTCCTAATTCTGGAGGCACAGAAGCAGTCCAAATTTCAGATCTGCATGAAAGACTTTGGTGCTGACGTTACATTAAGTAGAGCACCTACTGTATACCAGGCACGGAGCTGGGGCCAGTAGCTCGGGTTCAAGGGGACACAGCCAGCCAGCCACATCTGCAGGTCCTATGTCTGTGGGTTCAACCAACTGCAGATCAAAAGGAATTGTGTGTGTTCAGAACATACAGAGACTTTTCTCTTGTCATCAGTTCTTTAATAATATTCTTTATTAATGGAACGACTGTTTGTGCAGCATTCATGTGGCATAAGTGATCTAGAGGTGATATGAGGAAAACCAGAGGCTGCAAGCAGATTCTACGCAAACACTGCCTCCATTTACACAGGGGCTGGAGCACCCTGATTCTTGTATCTTCAGGGCTTCCAGAACCAGTCCTCTAAGATAGCAAGGGACAGCTACACTCCAGTGGGGCAGCGGGATGGTCAAGTGTGAACAAACATGATTATAAATATCACAAACACTGGTGAAGGGGACGGACGGGGAGGAACACAACCCACACGCAAGAAGAAGCTGCCCAACAGCGGTATGTTTACAAAGCCCAGAGATCGTCTCCGAGGGCTGCAATTTAATCTTAATGGAGAGCAACACTACTTTTGACAAACTGCTAATCATAATTCTCAACTAAAACCAGGAGAAAACACAAGGGCCTCTTTACCGTGTATGCACAAGAGGCATTCCCACCACAGGCCTCCCCCGGCCCCGTCCTGTGTGCATGCCGTCTTGAAGCTCAGCTGAGAAAACGGGGCCACGCAACTTGAGACTCCAGAAACCCAGGTCAGATGAGGCAAGAGTACTTTGGATCTCCACCTCTGTTTCATGGAACATGCTTCACTAAGAAGGACTGAGCCTTCAAAGGCCTCTCTTGTGGTTTGGGGGATCAGTTATCAGATGCTGGGACTTAGCAAAAGGGACAGATTCCACACCTCCTGAGGCCCAGGCAGGCCCTGGAAATCACTTGGGATGCATCTGGATTTCTTACTAACTTGACGGGGTGTATTCCCAAATTTAGCTCCTCAGTTGGAAAAAATACACACATTATGTCTCTTCACGTTACACAAAGCCTTTGATTTCCCCAGCTCAGTTATAATTAGAAAGTATCTAAACCTCACCTCAGTGATTTGGTCTTTCCATTAATAACTGGATCTTTAGAATTAATCTCTTATGAGAAACTCTCCTTCAGCTGCCTGCTGCTGGTTTCTCTGCCGCCACACGGGGATTCCTGGTTTCCCATAAATGTCAGACTAGAGGAAAGAGCCCAGGGCTGCATGGGAGGTGCTGAAGGCCACCCAGGGGTGACACAGTGCAGGGATGACCACAGCGCTCCTCCTGCTGCCGGAGCCCAGGGGCAGCACCGCGTGGGCAGACGTGTGAGCGCACCATGGGGTCCAAAACCGCGGCACAGCAACTGACTGAAAAGGCAACTCACACAAACTAGAGTCCAGTTACGGCAACCCGCCAGATAAAGGAATTCTTCTTTTCAATGAAACTCCTGGCCATGAATCCCTTTTACAAGAGAAGGGACCGACGGCATCGTGTGGAAGACCACATGTTGATGTCCTTCCTGAAGGAAAGGCCAGTGGTCAGCCACAAGGCTCCATGGAAAACCCTGACCTTTGGACTTATTTTTATCAAAAATTTAGGTAAGCTATTAATAAGTACGCTTTTCAAGTGCATTTTTACCATGCCAAGGAGAAGTGATACGTTGGATTACAAACTAACTGACAGAATAAAAATATGCCCAAGTGGCTGGAGCTATATAAACAGTCACATCCTCCCGAATCCCACTGCGATACCTGGGGTACAGGGAGAGCTGGTGCCAGCATTGGAGTCAAGTCCACCAGGTGACCGGCCATTCTGCTCACACATCTGGGGCCGGCCCTTTATTGCTTAGCACTAGCACGCGATGGACGGAGCTGGGCAAAGTATCCACCACGCAGTTCTCCCTGGGCTGCACCCTGTCAAAGCCTGGGCCATGCAGGGCCACCTTGGCCAATGCTTTTGGAGAGTCCAGCCGTGATTTTGTTAGCTCAAAGGTAGGTGACCGAGACACGGAGGGTCCTCACACCATCTGATGGGATAAACCTGGTGGGGTCAGTTCCCTGGACAAGCCTGTCTCAGGACACTCGGCTTCAGAAAGAGTGACTGGGATGCCCTCAGTCCACAGTGAGGAACCCAGAGAGAAGGACCAGCAGGGCGAGGTCTCCAGGCTGCTCTTCCGTCCCCTCACCATGAGCTCCTCAGCCCCGTGAACCAGAGCGGCCCCAGGCCTGTGCCAAAGGGGTTGTGCATTCTTGTGATGGGCAAGAGAAACTATTGAGAGACACCACATTCACGGGAAAATGTTGGGTTTGTTCGTTTTTTAAAGCTCCTTAAATGCATGCATGTGTATGTGTATGTACATGCGTATATGTATGTGTGTGCATGTGTGTGGACATGTGTGTGCATTAAGTGTGTGTATGTGTGTGCATGTGTGTGGGCACATGTGTGTGCATGTATGTGTGAGTGTGTGTGGACACGTGTGTCTGTATGTGTGTGCATGTACGTGTGTGTATGTGCATATGCATGTGTGTGAAGATGTGTGTGCGTGTATGTGTGTGTGGACATATGTGTGGACACGTGTATGCATGTGTGTGGACATGTGTGTGGATAGTGTGTGCATGTATGTGTGCATGTGTGTGGACATATGTGTGGACACGTTGTGCATGTGTGTGGGCATGTGTGTGGACACGTGTGTGTGCATATATGTGTGCATGTGTGTGGACATGTGTGTGTGCGTGTGTGGACATGTGTGTGTGCACATACACAACTTCCCAACTGGCCCGTGTTTCCGTAAGCACAGTCTGATTGAAATGTATCTCCGAAAAGCATTCAGTCTCCTACAAAGGTTTCAAACGCAACCACTAAAAAGACTTGAGGCGAAACCTGGGAAGGGGGCCTGGAGGATCTTATTATGCAACAATTTCTCGTCCTTGCCAAACGCTGGTGCTTGGAAGTTGAGAAGAGACAGCAGCACACCTGTGTCCATTGGCATCGAGTTAAATGGATACAGACTTAGGCAAACTGCCAATTACCTGTCACCCAAAGATTCCCTTGAAGGATTTAAATAGAATTCCTACAAGCATAAATTCAAAACTTCCATACTCAGTCTTCCTTAGATATTTAGAGACATCAACATTTTATGTGGTACTCATGCAAAACCAGGAAATCATATTAACAACCGGCATTTGGTGGCGATTTTGCTCAGAGCTCCTGGGCACACTGAGATGGAAGTGGGTGGCCCTCCACACCCTTCCCCAGTTACCTGCTTTTCCACCTCGATGTTTCTGACGCCCCAACAACCACAGGCATCAGCCTTGACAGCCTTCCCCTTGGAAGCTCGCGGACACCTGTTGTGACCCAGCAGATGTGAGTACAGAACAGTGTGCCCCCAACCCCTGCCACGGGGACAGAGCCGAGCCACCCTGTCCTGTGTGTCCCCTTGTCCAGGATCAGTGAGGTGGAAGGCATGAGCCCTGAAGGGGGAAGGGGTCACTGCATTTGCAGCAGAGAAGCCCTGGGAGCCACAGTCTAGGGCCAGAGCTGGGCTGGCTGAGTGCCAGGAAAAGCCCTGAGCCTCCGCCCGGGCCACACTGGAAGTCGTGGATGTGACCTCCATGCACACCGTGGAGAGTCAGGGCCGGCAGGAGCCGGGCAGGAAGGGGGACTGGGCCTCCCCCAACCCAGGCGCACAGTGATCTCCCGGGTGCGCCTTGTGCCCCAGAACCGCTTTCCCTCGCCAGCAGCCCTGCGACAAACCGAGAAAAGCCAGCCACATCTCATGACCACGCGGGTGGCCAGGCACAGCTGAGAGCTGGGTCTCTTTCCGTACTTGCCCGCTGGAAATCAGCCCGAAATGAACCGATGACAAGGAGCTCCCTGCGCTGCTGAAGGTCACAGAGCTCTGCGCAGGTGAAGCGGGCTGGAGTCTAGGGACTGAGTCACCCATTCCCTTGGGTGATGTCCCGCGATGGAAGCTCAGCTCCCTGAAGGCTGCTCCGGCCTCTGCCTCTCCAGCCACGTCCTGTCCTCTGCGGCTGCCTGAGCTGCGGCCTCCCAGGGCAAGGGGCATCCTCAGGGGCTTCAGGCGCTGGGCAGATCCCCTGAGGGGGACCCCTACGCTGGAGCTCCGGCACCGCCCCGACTCGAGAGCGGTGCAGGGTGCCCATATTCTCGGGAGGCTCTACGTTTTAATTTTAAATTATGATTCCGCTGTCCCCAAATCCTGCTCACGGTGTATGACAGTTCAACCAGATGTCCCTTGTCACTCAGCCTGAAGCCCAGTGCAGCTGGCTTCTGCTCTCCTGCAGGTGTGAAGACTCCAGTGACTATCCTGCCCGACCAAGGTGACGCCTTCTGCTCCTTGCCTTACCTGGGCCAGGAGCCGGCAGGATGTGCTCACCAGCCCCCTCCTCGGAGCCCTCCTACCCACACCCATGGCCAGGAACGCCAACCGCTGTACTGGGTGGGCTTCCAGACCCGGCTCTCCTGCAGCCACAGAGAGTGTCAACTTCTGGACACGGTGACTGTGTGTCCCTGAGCCACAGACTCAACAGGACCACGGAGCCTCCTGCTTCCCTCTCACTGCAGTGAGTGTGACAGCCTTCTGATGCTAGTGTCCATGACCCGAGCTCAGAGAGGCGTGTGTGTGCACAGGTGTGAGTTCCTGCCCACAGGCAGCTCCTTCAGCCTCTGTCCTCCATCAAGGCTAGAGCTCCCTGGACTTCCGGAGTCCCTCCGTCAGCACACACCTTCCCACTGAGGTCAAAGCATCTCCACCTGCACACCATTTCTCAGGGTCAGTTGGTAAACCAAGGAGGCGTGAGTCTGAATTGACCGCACTGTGCACCAGGTGACGCATCTGAATTTCATATGACCCTTTAGGAAGCAACAGCTAGACACGAATGACTTTGTCCCATAATGGTGCGTACCTTAGCCCAGCAGCTGGAGAGCTCACCATCACTGACTGGGAGGAG